>NC_137575.1:175666-555666 GCF_963082525.1 Nesoenas mayeri | reverse complement strand
AACCCTAACCCTAACCCTAACCCTAACCCTAACCCTAACCCTAACCCTAACCCTAACCCTAACCCTAACCCTAACCCTAACCCTAACCCTAACCCTAACCCTAACCCTAACCCTAACCCTAACCCTAACCCTAACCCTAACCCTAACCCTAACCCTAACCCTAACCCTAACCCTAACCCTAACCCTAACCCTAACCCTAACCCTAACCCTAACCCTAACCCTAACCCTAACCCTAACCCTAACCCTAACCCTAACCCTAACCCTAACCCTAACCCTAACCCTAACCCTAACCCTAACCCTAACCCTAACCCTAACCCTAACCCTAACCCTAACCCTAACCCTAACCCTAACCCTAACCCTAACCCTAACCCTAACCCTAACCCTAACCCTAACCCTAACCCTAACCCTAACCCTAACCCTAACCCTAACCCTAACCCTAACCCTAACCCTAACCCTAACCCTAACCCTAACCCTAACCCTAACCCTAACCCTAACCCTAACCCTAACCCTAACCCTAACCCTAACCCTAACCCTAACCCTAACCCTAACCCTAACCCTAACCCTAACCCTAACCCTAACCCTAACCCTAACCCTAACCCTAACCCTAACCCTAACCCTAACCCTAACCCTAACCCTAACCCTAACCCTAACCCTAACCCTAACCCTAACCCTAACCCTAACCCTAACCCTAACCCTAACCCTAACCCTAACCCTAACCCTAACCCTAACCCTAACCCTAACCCTAACCCTAACCCTAACCCTAACCCTAACCCTAACCCTAACCCTAACCCTAACCCTAACCCTAACCCTAACCCTAACCCTAACCCTAACCCTAACCCTAACCCTAACCCTAACCCTAACCCTAACCCTAACCCTAACCCTAACCCTAACCCTAACCCTAACCCTAACCCTAACCCTAACCCTAACCCTAACCCTAACCCTAACCCTAACCCTAACCCTAACCCTAACCCTAACCCTAACCCTAACCCTAACCCTAACCCTAACCCTAACCCTAACCCTAACCCTAACCCTAACCCTAACCCTAACCCTAACCCTAACCCTAACCCTAACCCTAACCCTAACCCTAACCCTAACCCTAACCCTAACCCTAACCCTAACCCTAACCCTAACCCTAACCCTAACCCTAACCCTAACCCTAACCCTAACCCTAACCCTAACCCTAACCCTAACCCTAACCCTAACCCTAACCCTAACCCTAACCCTAACCCTAACCCTAACCCTAACCCTAACCCTAACCCTAACCCTAACCCTAACCCTAACCCTAACCCTAACCCTAACCCTAACCCTAACCCTAACCCTAACCCTAACCCTAACCCTAACCCTAACCCTAACCCTAACCCTAACCCTAACCCTAACCCTAACCCTAACCCTAACCCTAACCCTAACCCTAACCCTAACCCTAACCCTAACCCTAACCCTAACCCTAACCCTAACCCTAACCCTAACCCTAACCCTAACCCTAACCCTAACCCTAACCCTAACCCTAACCCTAACCCTAACCCTAACCCTAACCCTAACCCTAACCCTAACCCTAACCCTAACCCTAACCCTAACCCTAACCCTAACCCTAACCCTAACCCTAACCCTAACCCTAACCCTAACCCTAACCCTAACCCTAACCCTAACCCTAACCCTAACCCTAACCCTAACCCTAACCCTAACCCTAACCCTAACCCTAACCCTAACCCTAACCCTAACCCTAACCCTAACCCTAACCCTAACCCTAACCCTAACCCTAACCCTAACCCTAACCCTAACCCTAACCCTAACCCTAACCCTAACCCTAACCCTAACCCTAACCCTAACCCTAACCCTAACCCTAACCCTAACCCTAACCCTAACCCTAACCCTAACCCTAACCCTAACCCTAACCCTAACCCTAACCCTAACCCTAACCCTAACCCTAACCCTAACCCTAACCCTAACCCTAACCCTAACCCTAACCCTAACCCTAACCCTAACCCTAACCCTAACCCTAACCCTAACCCTAACCCTAACCCTAACCCTAACCCTAACCCTAACCCTAACCCTAACCCTAACCCTAACCCTAACCCTAACCCTAACCCTAACCCTAACCCTAACCCTAACCCTAACCCTAACCCTAACCCTAACCCTAACCCTAACCCTAACCCTAACCCTAACCCTAACCCTAACCCTAACCCTAACCCTAACCCTAACCCTAACCCTAACCCTAACCCTAACCCTAACCCTAACCCTAACCCTAACCCTAACCCTAACCCTAACCCTAACCCTAACCCTAACCCTAACCCTAACCCTAACCCTAACCCTAACCCTAACCCTAACCCTAACCCTAACCCTAACCCTAACCCTAACCCTAACCCTAACCCTAACCCTAACCCTAACCCTAACCCTAACCCTAACCCTAACCCTAACCCTAACCCTAACCCTAACCCTAACCCTAACCCTAACCCTAACCCTAACCCTAACCCTAACCCTAACCCTAACCCTAACCCTAACCCTAACCCTAACCCTAACCCTAACCCTAACCCTAACCCTAACCCTAACCCTAACCCTAACCCTAACCCTAACCCTAACCCTAACCCTAACCCTAACCCTAACCCTAACCCTAACCCTAACCCTAACCCTAACCCTAACCCTAACCCTAACCCTAACCCTAACCCTAACCCTAACCCTAACCCTAACCCTAACCCTAACCCTAACCCTAACCCTAACCCTAACCCTAACCCTAACCCTAACCCTAACCCTAACCCTAACCCTAACCCTAACCCTAACCCTAACCCTAACCCTAACCCTAACCCTAACCCTAACCCTAACCCTAACCCTAACCCTAACCCTAACCCTAACCCTAACCCTAACCCTAACCCTAACCCTAACCCTAACCCTAACCCTAACCCTAACCCTAACCCTAACCCTAACCCTAACCCTAACCCTAACCCTAACCCTAACCCTAACCCTAACCCTAACCCTAACCCTAACCCTAACCCTAACCCTAACCCTAACCCTAACCCTAACCCTAACCCTAACCCTAACCCTAACCCTAACCCTAACCCTAACCCTAACCCTAACCCTAACCCTAACCCTAACCCTAACCCTAACCCTAACCCTAACCCTAACCCTAACCCTAACCCTAACCCTAACCCTAACCCTAACCCTAACCCTAACCCTAACCCTAACCCTAACCCTAACCCTAACCCTAACCCTAACCCTAACCCTAACCCTAACCCTAACCCTAACCCTAACCCTAACCCTAACCCTAACCCTAACCCTAACCCTAACCCTAACCCTAACCCTAACCCTAACCCTAACCCTAACCCTAACCCTAACCCTAACCCTAACCCTAACCCTAACCCTAACCCTAACCCTAACCCTAACCCTAACCCTAACCCTAACCCTAACCCTAACCCTAACCCTAACCCTAACCCTAACCCTAACCCTAACCCTAACCCTAACCCTAACCCTAACCCTAACCCTAACCCTAACCCTAACCCTAACCCTAACCCTAACCCTAACCCTAACCCTAACCCTAACCCTAACCCTAACCCTAACCCTAACCCTAACCCTAACCCTAACCCTAACCCTAACCCTAACCCTAACCCTAACCCTAACCCTAACCCTAACCCTAACCCTAACCCTAACCCTAACCCTAACCCTAACCCTAACCCTAACCCTAACCCTAACCCTAACCCTAACCCTAACCCTAACCCTAACCCTAACCCTAACCCTAACCCTAACCCTAACCCTAACCCTAACCCTAACCCTAACCCTAACCCTAACCCTAACCCTAACCCTAACCCTAACCCTAACCCTAACCCTAACCCTAACCCTAACCCTAACCCTAACCCTAACCCTAACCCTAACCCTAACCCTAACCCTAACCCTAACCCTAACCCTAACCCTAACCCTAACCCTAACCCTAACCCTAACCCTAACCCTAACCCTAACCCTAACCCTAACCCTAACCCTAACCCTAACCCTAACCCTAACCCTAACCCTAACCCTAACCCTAACCCTAACCCTAACCCTAACCCTAACCCTAACCCTAACCCTAACCCTAACCCTAACCCTAACCCTAACCCTAACCCTAACCCTAACCCTAACCCTAACCCTAACCCTAACCCTAACCCTAACCCTAACCCTAACCCTAACCCTAACCCTAACCCTAACCCTAACCCTAACCCTAACCCTAACCCTAACCCTAACCCTAACCCTAACCCTAACCCTAACCCTAACCCTAACCCTAACCCTAACCCTAACCCTAACCCTAACCCTAACCCTAACCCTAACCCTAACCCTAACCCTAACCCTAACCCTAACCCTAACCCTAACCCTAACCCTAACCCTAACCCTAACCCTAACCCTAACCCTAACCCTAACCCTAACCCTAACCCTAACCCTAACCCTAACCCTAACCCTAACCCTAACCCTAACCCTAACCCTAACCCTAACCCTAACCCTAACCCTAACCCTAACCCTAACCCTAACCCTAACCCTAACCCTAACCCTAACCCTAACCCTAACCCTAACCCTAACCCTAACCCTAACCCTAACCCTAACCCTAACCCTAACCCTAACCCTAACCCTAACCCTAACCCTAACCCTAACCCTAACCCTAACCCTAACCCTAACCCTAACCCTAACCCTAACCCTAACCCTAACCCTAACCCTAACCCTAACCCTAACCCTAACCCTAACCCTAACCCTAACCCTAACCCTAACCCTAACCCTAACCCTAACCCTAACCCTAACCCTAACCCTAACCCTAACCCTAACCCTAACCCTAACCCTAACCCTAACCCTAACCCTAACCCTAACCCTAACCCTAACCCTAACCCTAACCCTAACCCTAACCCTAACCCTAACCCTAACCCTAACCCTAACCCTAACCCTAACCCTAACCCTAACCCTAACCCTAACCCTAACCCTAACCCTAACCCTAACCCTAACCCTAACCCTAACCCTAACCCTAACCCTAACCCTAACCCTAACCCTAACCCTAACCCTAACCCTAACCCTAACCCTAACCCTAACCCTAACCCTAACCCTAACCCTAACCCTAACCCTAACCCTAACCCTAACCCTAACCCTAACCCTAACCCTAACCCTAACCCTAACCCTAACCCTAACCCTAACCCTAACCCTAACCCTAACCCTAACCCTAACCCTAACCCTAACCCTAACCCTAACCCTAACCCTAACCCTAACCCTAACCCTAACCCTAACCCTAACCCTAACCCTAACCCTAACCCTAACCCTAACCCTAACCCTAACCCTAACCCTAACCCTAACCCTAACCCTAACCCTAACCCTAACCCTAACCCTAACCCTAACCCTAACCCTAACCCTAACCCTAACCCTAACCCTAACCCTAACCCTAACCCTAACCCTAACCCTAACCCTAACCCTAACCCTAACCCTAACCCTAACCCTAACCCTAACCCTAACCCTAACCCTAACCCTAACCCTAACCCTAACCCTAACCCTAACCCTAACCCTAACCCTAACCCTAACCCTAACCCTAACCCTAACCCTAACCCTAACCCTAACCCTAACCCTAACCCTAACCCTAACCCTAACCCTAACCCTAACCCTAACCCTAACCCTAACCCTAACCCTAACCCTAACCCTAACCCTAACCCTAACCCTAACCCTAACCCTAACCCTAACCCTAACCCTAACCCTAACCCTAACCCTAACCCTAACCCTAACCCTAACCCTAACCCTAACCCTAACCCTAACCCTAACCCTAACCCTAACCCTAACCCTAACCCTAACCCTAACCCTAATGACCCTAACCCTAATGACCCTAACCCTAACCCTAACCCTAACCCTAACCCTAACCCTAATGACCCTAACCCTAATGACCCTAACCCTAACCCTAACCCTAACCCTAACCCTAACCCTAACCCTAACCCTAACCCTAACCCTAATGGACCCTAACCCTAACCCTAACCCTAACCCTAACCCTAACCCTCACCCGTACCCTCACCCGTACCCTCACCCGTACCCTCACCCGTACCCTCACCCGTACCCTCACCCGTACCCTCACCCGTACCCTCACCCTAACCCTAACCCTCACCCGTACCCTCACCCGTACCCTCACCCGTACCCTCACCCGTACCCTCACCCGTACCCTCACCCTAACCCTAACCCTAACCCTAACCCTCACCCGTACCCTCACCCGTACCCTCACCCGTACCCTCACCCGTACCCTCACCCGTACCCTCACCCGTACCCTCACCCTAACCCTAACCCTAACCCTAACCCTCACCCGTACCCTCACCCGTACCCTCACCCGTACCCTCACCCGTACCCTCACCCGTACCCTCACCCGTACCCTCACCCGTACCCTAACTTGTACCCTAACCCTAACCCTCACCCGTACTGTAACCCGTACCCTAACCCTAACCTGTACCCTAACCCTAACCTGTACCCTAACCTGTACCCTAACCCGTACCCTAACCCGTACCCTAACCTGTACCCCAAGCCGTACCCTAACCTGTAGCGTTACCTGTATGCGTATGCTAAGCTGTACTGTAAGCTGTACCCTAACCTGTATTGTAAGGTGTAGTGTAATTGTACCTTGTATGGTAAGCTGTACTGTAATTGTTGTGTGTACTCTAGTCTGTCCTCTAAGTTGTACTGTAAGTTGTATTTTAATGGTAACCCTAATGTGTATTGTAATTTGTTTCGTAATGTTTACTGTAACTTGTACCATAATCTGTATTGAAACTGCAATTTTAATTTATATCATTAGTTTTTGTGTCAATTGTATTGTAGTTGTTATTGTAATTTGTATTGTAATTTGTAGTTTAAATTGCTGTGTCAGTTTTGGTGTAATATGTGTTGTAATCTGTGGATTAAGTTGTACAGTTATTGGTTTGTGTGGTGTATGTGTTTGGTGTTGTATGTTGTCTAGTTTGTGTGTAACATGTATTGTTTTGTGCCTCCTCAGTCATTGTGTAATTGTGATGTTGAAGTGTCTCGTTAGTGGAAGTTGAAGTTGTATTTTTATGTATATTGTAGTGTTTTTGTTTTTGTGATTATGTATAGTAAGTTGTGGTTGTAATTGTATGGTGATGTGTTTTGTACTGTGTATTGTGATTTGTTTTGTTAGGTTGTGTTTAGTGTTAAGTTGTTTTGTCAGTAGTTGTGTCGGTGTAGTGTTTACTTTAAGGTTTTTTGTATTTCTTTTGTTTGTTGTTTGTGTACTTTTTTTTTTTGTTTTCTTGTGTGTAGTTTGTTTATATTTGTTTGCATATTTTGTTGTGTATTCAGTGTTGTTGTTTTGGTGTGTATTTGTTTGTTTTTTTATTTGTCCTGTGACTTGTAATTTAATTTTTTGTTTGTAGTTCATTTTGTTCTGCTTGTTTTATGTGTGTTGTTAGTTGTAGAGTGGGGTTTTTCTTTTGTTTTGTTGTTTTCTTTGTACAGATGTTTTGTTTTATTTCTTTTATTTTTGTGTTAATGGTAGATTGTAATGTGTGTTTTGTTTCATTTGTTTTGTAGTTTGTGTTTTTGCTTTTGTAGTTGTTTGTGTTTGTCATTTTGTATGTGTTATAATTTGTATGTGCTATTTTATGAGTGTGGTGGTTGTAGTTATTTTTTGTTCTTTTTTGTGTCGTTTTTGATATATTAGTTTATGTTGGTGGTTGGTGTGTTTTTGTGTGTTTTGTTGATTTATTTGTTTGTTTTGTTTTATGTTTTGTATTTTCATTTGTGTTAGGTGATGGGATATTTTCTTTTTTTTATGGTATTGTGTTTCATTTATTTAGTTGTTTATCTCATTTGCATATGTGTGACTGTGTGGTGCATTTGTTGATTTGGTTTAGGTGTTGTATTCTGTTTTTTATTGTTTCGTTTGGTTTGTCGTGGAAGTTGGAGAAAATTTTTTTGCCTAATTTGCATATTTAATTAGGTTATTTGCATAATTTGTTTTTGGTTTGCATGACCAGGGGGAGTGCTCCCTAATTAAGTGCTGCTGGTGTTTGCTTAATTAGGGAGTGGTCCCCCTGGTCATGCACATGTGCATTGTTTATTCTTATTGTTTTGTGTTGGGAATATGTATAGGTGTATAAAAAGTATGAAAATAATAAGTCTGGTGCAGCAGTAGGGCTTCTGATGCTCAAGGGGAGTACTTGGATTTATTGATTTTTTTATTTCTTTTTTAAGACTCCCCTTGAGCATCAGAAGCCCTACTGCTGCACCTCTAAAATCCAATACCTTGTATTGGAAACTAACTCTAAAAATTCTATATGCTATCCAAAACAAACACTACCATAACAGCACACTCAAACACATTCAACCTAAACTATCATTCCACTCAAAGTCACACACACACACAAGACAGAGACAAAGTCCTACACACACAGGCAGAGACAAAGTCCTACACACACACACACACAGACAGAGACACAGTCCAACACACAGACAGAGACACAGTCCAACACACAGACAGAGACACACACACACACACACACAGACAGAGACAAAGTCCAACACACACACAGACACACACACAAGACAAAGTCCTACACACACGCACAGACACGCACACACACAGACAGAGACAAAGTCCAACACACACACAAACACATACACAAGACAAAGTCCTACACACAAAGTCCAATACACACACAAACACAGACAGACACAAAGTCCAACACACACAAACACAGACAGACACAAAGTCCAATGCACACACACACAGACAAAGTCCAACGCACACACACACAGACAAAGTCCAACGCACACACACACAGACAAAAAGTCCAACGCACACACACACAGACAAAAAGTCCAACACTCACATACAGAGACAAAGACAAAGTCCAGCACATGCTCACCGTCACCATCCCCATGCTCTCAAACTCAGGTACTTGCGCCAAATGCCCAGCCATCCTCCTCTCAACCCAAAAAAGACACGGGACAACAAAAAGGAACATCTGCTTTATTACCTTTGTCACAGCCCTTAGGTAGGACCGACCTCTTCAAACCAAATATTACAACATCATAATGAACTCCATTTGATCTGAGCCAACAGATTACATACGGGTTTTCTTTGCACTGTTGCATTAACACAATTCCCATAACGTGCAAAACTCCTCCATATTACAGCTTTTAGACATAATGTATCACATTGCATAAGGCTACAGAGAACATCATCACTTCAAGTACAGAGGCATTACAGCATTTGTCATTCTTTTACATAATTTCACTGCGAGTAATGGCACAAATATCAAACACGCACATTGATTACACATTTGAGGTATTACCATTATGACACAACACAGAAATTCCAACTCATCTTTCTCACAGCATTTCTCACAGCATGTCTCACATCCCATTACAAAGGATAACGCGCTCCCAACGCGACCCTGTCCCTGTCCTCGGCCGTTTACCCACGCTACTCCTGGGCCGATTGAAACCGCCTTCCTGGGACCTTTCCCTAAACGGGCCTCCTAATGAGAACCGACCGTGGCCACGAACCCAAAACAGTGTTGCTGGAAAGACTGTTCCTGGGAGCCTCAACGATAACCCTGCCTCTAAAACCACCATCCCGGACTGACCGTAATCTGAACATGGCAATTAACTGGACCGCACCGAGCGCTGTGCACCTGGGATAAAACACACTCCTGAGGGTGCTGGATGGACACACAGGGAGGGAATCCCCTGGAGGGGATTTTTGTAATCTATTTTAATCTTCTTTTCTTTCCTTTTCAGGTAATTTAAAAAAGCCTGCAAAATAAAACCTAGAATCACAAAACACAATCGTACCACATCACACAGCTGCACCGCACCGCTCGCTCAGATACCAAACCCACCGCATGCTCACCTGGCGGCCATTCCCCCGGCTCGTGCCCTCGCCCTGCGTCGCCCCTCGGGAAAGCCATTCCCAGGAGCCTCAAAAATGACCCTGCCTGCCAAAACCCCGGCCCCGTGGGCGTCCGCAGCTGAACCTTGGCGATGAACATCGCCTCGCAGAGCGGCCGGGACCGGGGAAAAAAAAACCCAGCCGGGGGAAAAAAAAAAAATCCCCCGGCTGGGGTTTTTTTATTCTATTTTAAATTTTATATTTGGCTGAAAGGGAAAAACCATTAACCTGCAAGAACAAAAACCCACAACCCCAAAACACAATCATATCAGATGACACAGCTAAACCGCACCACTCGCTCAGATAACAAACCCATCATGCGCTCACCCAACACCCTTTCCCCTGGCTCGTGCCCTCACCATGCGTCTGCGTCACCCCTCAGGAACACCATTCCCAGGAATCTCTAAATGCTCCCTGCCTGCCGAAACCCCGGCCCCATGGGCACCCGCGGCCAAACCTTGGCGATGAACATCGCCTGGCTGAGCAGCCGGGACTGGGGAAAAAAAAACCCAGCCGGGGGAAAAAAAAAAATCCCCCAGTTGGAGTCTTTTTATTTTATTTTAAATTTTATATTTGGCTGAAAAGAATAAAACAGTAACCTGAAAAGACAAAAATCCACAACCCCAAAACACAATCATACCAGATCACACAGCTAAACCGCACCACTCGCTCGGATAACAAACCCACCGCGTGCTCACCCACCGGCCGTTCCCCCGGCTTGTGCCCTGGCCCTGCATCTGCATCGCCCCTCGGAAATGCCATTCCCACAAGCCTCAAAAATGACCCTGCCTGCCAAAACCCCGGCCCCGTGGGCATCCGCGGTCAAACCTTGGCGATGAACATCGCCTCGCAGAGCGGCCGGGACCGGGGAAAAAAAAACCCAGCCGGGGGAAAAAAGAAAAAAATCCCCCAGCTGGGGTTTTTTTATTCTATTTTAAATTTGAAATATAGCTGAAAGGGAAAAACCATTAACCAGCCAGAACAAATAACTACAACCCCAAACCACAATATTACCAGATCTCACCACTCTAACACATCACTCATTCGCCTACCAACACCACCGCACCCATTCTGTGCCATTCTCTCCCTCTGCCTTCACCCTGTCTCTGCGTTGCCCCTCGGAAACGCCGTTGCCAGCAACCTCTAAACTCGCCCCGCCTGCCTAAACCCTGGTCCCGGCCGGACCTCCGTCCGTACGTTGGGAATTAACGTCGCCTTACGGAGTGGCCGGGACCGGGGGAAAAAAAACCTGGACGGGGGGGGGGGGGGGGGGGGTAAAACCCCCCAGCTGGGGCTTTTTTTATTCTTTACCTTTGGAATTTACCTGAAAAGGAAAAAAACCTTTGAACCTCCAAGGACAAATAACTAAAACCCCAAGCTACATTCGCTCAAGGTTTCACGCTATCCAAACGTGCTGCGTGTCATCTACCGCACGGACCCTTTTAAATACCTATCTCAAGCTAATTATCAGGAAAGAAAAAGTTTGCACTTAATTCCCTTGTCATCCTTCACATATAGTTCCTGACCACGGTGACCTATTCTTCCACGGCTTCCCGATTGTGACATCGTGGAAAGTGATGGCAAGGGGTGCTATTACTTGCTAAGTGGACTAAATATGCCTATCAAAATCGGCTAGAACTTGATTCAGAGTGATTTCTACGTGGACGGGAGATGCTGAAGGCTAGAGGGAGGCCTTGCCGTGGAGTCCTGAGGTTCAGAACGGACCCCCTTGCTTTCTAAACTCCTTTGTGGAGGGGAGTCTAGGTGTGGCTGGATCCGAACTTAGCCCCGCGCCCGATCCGCGGTTTGGCTCCCAGACTGACGGGGGATAAGGGAAACGCCTAAGATATTACATTTACATAACACCAAAGGATTGTACGTGTATACCTCATTCCTTATATCGCTCAGCCTGAATTTCAGAATTGCATCGCTCTACACCTCAACATCCCTACCTCCCTTCCGGGGGCGTGGGGACGGGTGGGTTGGGGTCTAAATCCTTGGTCTATTGGGGCAAACTCTCAGGCAAAAACCGTGTAAATCGCTAACCAAACGGAACGGTACGGCGGGAAGCCTGACTGGAGCTGCTGCTTCTGCTAAAGTCCCAGCCAAGCATAGAAATCCCTGGGTATTTATACCCTTACAAACTATTCACCCACCCCTCTACGCTGTGATTGGGGCCAATAGCGATAGTTGAGTCTGTGCTCTTCTTGCTTCTCGGTGGATCCTTTGCACTGACCTCAGACCGGACTTGGCTCCACGCAGCTGTAGATTTTGTTTATGGTCCATAGGAGCTTCCTTCCGGCCTTAAATGTGGTGTTTTCGCTGAAAGAAGGCTATTTCTTCACAAAAGTGTAAAGCGGGCCTTATCTCACAGGTCCTGATCAGAGTCCGTAGCTGCTTTTGTTACCATCAACAAAGGCTACAACTGAGTGTTACATAGCCTAGCAAAATGCCTTTATATAGGTAAGTGATCCAAATTGACAATGCGATCACCTGCAAAGAAAATAAAGATTTCATTAAAACACTTCATCTCTGAAAAAACAGCACAGAAAACACTAGTCAACAATGTTCTTAGTAACAACTGCAAACCACCACTGAAAGGACTATCGACTCCCCTGCCCACGGCTACTCCATCCCACATGACTGCACAACCTCTGCCTACGCAATTTAACACGTCGGCAGATTAACTGGGGACTCCCAGAGCTCTACCCACCCGCCCCTGACTCCACGTGTCCGGGCAGAGCGGCTCCCAGCCAAATGCGCACCGGCGCAGACAGATGCTGCGCGGCATGTTATAGACCACACGATGGCAACGGCACCGACAACACCCAAAGATGAGAACGACTCTAAACCAGACACGCAGCAATCAAAATAACCGGCAGGATGCAGTAGTGTAGCAAGAAGCCACCACTGCAACCCCAAAAAACAAAGGAGCCGAAAGTCAGGGCCCCTTATGAGACGGCGGCGCTGGCGCAAACACACACAGAGACGGCGGCGCTGGCGCAAACACACACAGAGACGGCGGCGCTGGCGCAAACACACACAGAGACGGCGGCGCTGGCGCAAACACACACAGAGACGGCGGCGCTGGCGCAAACACACACAGAGACGGCGGCGCTGGCGCAAACACACACAGAGACGGCGGCGCTGGCGCAAACACACACAGAGACGGCGGCGCGGCTTAAAAACTTCAAGATGCTGGGAAGAAGTGCCAGTCCCTGAGACTGGATGGGTAGAGAACAGAGCTGCCAACGCAGCCCTCAATGAGGCCATAAAACACAACTGACTGGAAACATCCAAAACGCAAAGACCTGCCACGCTTTCAACTGCTGATAAGAGAAAACCAGCACCCAATTGACGCTACGCCAATTGGCACCGGTGTTCCAGATCTGGGGATGGCACCAGAGGTGCCTTTTGTGTCCCTCGAATGCAACGAGACGCCGGGATCATCCGACAGGCGCAAGGCAGGCTTCCTGAGCTACACCACAACGCAGACGCTGGTTGGAGCTGCCCTGCCCGGCACACGCTGGCATCGCACTGTGAAATTTCCTGGACCCTTCACCCGCCCAAAGGGGACTGTTCCTGGATGGCCCTTGCCCCGAACAGAACTTGACCGCCTCCCTGCAGTTCCCAGCCCCTTCCCAGACCCCCAGCCTCCACTTAGCTTTGAGAGGGCCAAGAGACTGAATCCATCTTCAACAGAGGAAAACGCCACGTGCGCTGACAGGGATATTCCAGCATCACCAGGTTCCTCGTCAACATCTACAGCAACATGAGAAAACACACACTCACTAATCAGAGCACACAGTATAAAGGCACGCAACACATCTTCCCACTGACACCACGCAACAACCCACCTGCTTACGGCACACAGCTCGCCTCCACCGTCACTCTTTCGTGCCAGGTTAGCCCTCTGCATCTGAAATTGAGTTATTGAACAAGTCACCCAGATGCTCATCAATAGCTCGCCCATCCCACAGGTCTGCTTTCTGTTTAAGAATCCCACCAGAAACTCTAACTGAGTCTCTAAAACACTGAGGAAGGGACAGTCTGCTCCCCGGCCCACAGCTACCCCATCCCAGATGACTGCACAGCCTTTGCCTACGCAGGTTAACATGTCAACAGATTAACTGTACACCCCTAGAGCACCATCCACCCACCCCTGACTCCACGCCTCCGGGCAGAGCAGCTCCAGCCAAATGTGCACGTGCACAGACAGACGCACCTCAGAACATTATAGACAATACATCAACAGCACCAAAAACGCTCTATAACAAGATTGACTCCAAACCAGAGACTGCATCAATCAAAAGAACCTGCGGGGAGGCAGCAGTGAGGTGAGGAGCCTCTACTGCAACCCCAGAAAAAAATAAGAGCCGAACATCATGGTCCCTTATGAGACGGCGGCACTGGCGCAAACACACAGAGACGGCGGCACTGGCGCAAACACACAGAGACGGCGGCACTGGCGCAAACACACAGAGACGGCGGCACTGGCGCAAACACACAGAGACGGCGGCACTGGCGCAAACACACAGAGACGGCGGCACTGGCGCAAACACACAGAGACGGCGGCACTGGCGCAAACACACAGAGACGGCGGCACTGGCGCAAACACACAGAGACGGCGGCACGACTAAGAACTTCTTCCCAGCATCTTGAAGGGCCAGTCTCTTAGACTGGATGGGTAGAGAGCAGAGCTGCTGATGATGCAGCCCAGAACAACATCATAAATCACAACGGACCGGAAACATCCCAAATGCAAACACCATCCACACATTCTGCTGACGATACAAGAATCCAGGACCCAACTGGCACCAAGCCAATTGGCACCGGCATTCCAGATCCCGAGACGGCACCCGAGATGCACATTGTGCCCCTTGAGCACAACGAGACCCTGGGATCGTCTGACAGGCGCAAGGCAGGCTTCCCGAACTACACAACGCAGACGCAGGCTGGAGCTGCCCTGCCCGGCACACGCTGACGTTGCACTGTAAAGGTCCCCGAGCCCTTTACCCGCCCAAAGGGGACTGCTCCTGGACGGCCCTTTCCCTTACCAGAACTTTACCCCTGTCCCTGCGATTCCCAGCCCCTTCCCAGCCCCCGTGCCTCTACTTAGCTTTCAGAGGGCCAAGGGACCGAATCCATCTTCAACAGAGGAAAACGCCACGTGCGCTAACAAGGATCTTCCTCCATTGCTGGGTTCCTCTTCAATGTCTACAGGAACACCTAGGAAACAGAGAAACGACCAACCTCAGCAAGAGGCACACGGCACAGCTTCCCTCTGGCACCACGCACCGACCCACCTGCTTATGGCGCACAGCTCGCCTCCTCCGTCGCTCTTCCGTGCCAAGTTGTCCCTCTGCATCTGAAATCAAGTTATTCAACAAGTCACCCAGCAGCTCATCAACAGCTTGCCCATCCCACACGTCTGCTTTCTATACAGGAATCCCACCAGAAGCTCTAATTGAGTCTCTAAAACAGTGGGGAAGGGACAGTCTGCTCCCCTGCCCACAGCTACTCTAACTCAGATGACTGCACAACCTCTGCCTACACAGGTTAACATGTCCACAGATTAACCATGCACCTCTAGAGCTCCGTCCACCTGCCCGTGACTCCACGCCTCCGGGCAGAGCAGCTCCAGCCAAATGTGCACGTGCACAGACAGACGCACCTCAGAACATTATAGACAATACATCAACAGCACCAAAAACACTCTATAACAAGATTGACTCCAAACCAGAGACTGCATCAATCAAAAGAACCTGCGGGGAGGCAGCAGTGAGGTGAGGAGCCTCTACTGCAACCCCAGAAAAAAATAAGAGCCGAACATCATGGCCCCTTATGAGACGGCGGCACTGGCGCAAACACACAGAGACGGCGGCACTGGCGCAAACACACAGAGACGGCGGCACTGGCGCAAACACACAGAGACGGCGGCACTGGCGCAAACACACAGAGACGGCGGCACTGGCGCAAACACACAGAGACGGCGGCACTGGCGCAAACACACAGAGACGGCGGCACTGGCGCAAACACACAGAGACGGCGGCACTGGCGCAAACACACAGAGACGGCGGCACTGGCGCAAACACACAGAGACGGCGGCACTGGCGCAAACACACAGAGACGGCGGCACTGGCGCAAACACACAGAGACGGCGGCACTGGCGCAAACACACAGAGACGGCGGCACTGGCGCAAACACACAGAGACGGCGGCACTGGCGCAAACACACAGAGACGGCGGCACTGGCGCAAACACACAGAGACGGCGGCACTACTAAGAACTTCTTCCCAGCATCTTGAAGGGCCAGTCCCTTAGACTGGATGGGTAGAGAGCAGAGCTGCTGATGATGCAGCCCAGAACGACACCATAAATTACAACTGACCGGAAACATCCAAAATGTAAACACCATCCACGCTTTCGGGTGATGATACAAGAATCCAGGACCCAATTGGCACCAGGCCGATTGGCACTGGCATTCCAGATCCCAGGATGGCACCCGAGATGCACATTGTGCCCCTTGAGCACAAGGAGACCACGAGATCGTCTGACAGGCGCAAGGCAGGCTTCCCGAACTACACAACGCAGACACAGGCTGGAGCTGCCCTGCCCGGCACACGCTGGCGACGCACTCTAAAGTTCCCCGGGCCCTTTACCCGCCCAAAGGGGACTATTCCTGGATGGCCCTTTCCCTTACCAAACTTTACACCCGTCCCTGTGATTCCCAGCCCCTTCCCAGCCCCCGTGCCTCCACTTAGCTTTCAGAGGGCCAAGGGACCGAATCCATCTTCAACAGAGAAAACGCCACATGCGCTAACGGGGATCTTCCTCCATCGCTGGGTTCCTCTTCAATGTCTACAGGAACACCTAGGAAACAGAGAAATGACCAAGCTCAGCGAGAGCCACATGGCACAGCTTCCCTCTAGCACAACGCACCGACCCACCTGCTTACGGCGCGCGCCTCGCCTCCTCCATCGCTCTTCCGTGCCAAGTCATTCCTCTGCATCTGAAATCAAGTTATTCAACAAGTTACCCAGCAGCTCGTCAACAGCTTGACCATCCCACAAGTCAGCTTTCTATTTAGGGATCCCACCAGAAGCTCTAATTGAGTCCCAAAAAACACTGGGGAAGGGACTGTCTGCTCCCCTGCCCACGGCTACTCCATCCCAGATGACTGCACAACCTTTGCCTACACAGGTTAACATGTCCACAGTTAATCATGGTTTCTTAGAACTCCTGCTCCTGACTCTACACCTCCGGGCAGAGCAGCTCCAGCCAAATGTGCACGTGCACAGACAGATGCTCCACACAACGTTGTAGACGACACAACAGCAACAGCACCAAAAATGCTCCACAACAAAAATGACTCCAAATCAGATACGGCAATGATCAAAATAGCCTGCGGGGAGGCAGCGGTGAGGCAAGGAGCCTCTACTGCAACCCCAGAGAAAAATAAGGGCCCAACATCACAGCCCCTTATGAGACGGCGGCGCAGGCGCAAACACACAGAGACGGCGGCGCAGGCGCAAACACACAGAGACGGCGGCGCAGGCGCAAACACACAGAGACGGCGGCACGACTAAGAACTTCTTCCCAGCATCTTGAAGGGCCAGTCCCTTAGACTGGATGGGTAAAGAGCAGAGCTGCTGATGATGCAGCCCAGAATGACACCATAAATTACAACTGACCGGAAACATCCCAAATGTAAACACCATCCACACATTCTGCTGATGATACAAGAATCCAGGACCAACTGGCACCAAGCCAATTGGCACTGGCATTCCAGATCCCGGGACGGCACCCGAGATGCACATTGTGCCCCTTGAGCACAAGGAGACCCTGGGATCGTCTGACAGGCGCAAGGCAGGCTTCCCGAACTACACAACGCAGACGCAGGCTGGAGCTGCCCTGCCCGGCACATGCTGGCATCGCTCTGTAATGGTCCCCGGGCCCTTTACCCGCCCAAAGGGGACTGTTCCTGGATGGCCCTTTCCCTTACCAGAACTTTACCCCCGGTCCTGTAATTCCAAGCCCCTTGCCAGCCCTCGTGCCTCCACTTAGCTTTCAGAGGGCCAAGGGACCGAATCCATCTTCAGCAGAGGAAAACGCCACGTGCGCAAACGGGGATCTTCCTACATCACCGGGTTCCTCTTCAATGTCTACAGGAACACCTAGGAAACAGAGAAACGACCGAGCTCAGCGAGAGCCACACGGCGCAGCTTCCCTCTGCCGCCACGCACCGACCCACCTGCTTACGGCGCGCAGCTCGCCTCCTCCGTCGCTCTTCCGTGCCAAGTTGTCCCTCTGCATCTGAAATCCAGTTATTCAACAAGTCACCCAGCAGCTCATCAACAGCTTGCCCATCCCACAGGTCTGCTTTCTGTTTAAGAATCCCACCAGAAGCTCTAATTGAGTATCTAAAACACTGGGGAAGGGACAGTCCGCTCCCCTGCCCACGGCTACTCCATCCCAGATGACTGCACAACCTCTGCCTACGCAGGTTAACATGTCCACAGATTAACTGTGCACCCCTAGAGGTCCGTCCACCCGCCCCTGACTCCACGCCTCTGGGCAGAGCAGCTCCAGCCAAATGTGCACGTGCACAGACAGACGCACCTCAGAAAATTATAGACAATACATCAACAGCACCAAAACCCCTCTATAACAAGATCGACTTCAAACCAGAGACTGCATGGATCAAAAGAACCTACAGGGAGGCAGCGGTGAGGTGAGGAGCCTCTACTGCAACCCCAGAAAAAAATAAGAGCCAAACATCACAGCCCCTTATGAGACGGCGGCACTGGCGCAAACACACAGAGACGGCGGCACTGGCGCAAACACACAGAGACGGCGGCACGACTAAGAACTTCTTCCCAGCATCTTGAAGGGCCAGTCCCTTAGACTGGATGGGTAAAGAGCAGAGCTGCTGATGATGCAGCCCAGAATGACACCATAAATTACAACTGACCGGAAACATCCCAAATGTAAACACCATCCACACATTCTGCTGATGATACAAGAATCCAGGACCAACTGGCACCAAGCCAATTGGCACTGGCATTCCAGATCCCGGGACGGCACCCGAGATGCACATTGTGCCCCTTGAGCACAAGGAGACCCTGGGATCGTCTGACAGGCGCAAGGCAGGCTTCCCGAACTACACAACGCAGACGCAGGCTGGAGCTGCCCTGCCCGGCACATGCTGGCATCGCTCTGTAATGGTCCCCGGGCCCTTTACCCACCCAAAGGGGACTGTTCCTGGACGGCCCTTTCCCTTACCAGAACTTTACCCCCGGCCCTGCAATTCCCAGCCTCTTGCCAGCCCCCCTGACTCCACTTAGCTTTCAGAGGGCCAAGGGACCGAATCCATCTTCAACAGAGGAAAACGCCACGTGCGCTAACGGAGATCTTCCTGCATCACTGAGTTCCTCTTCAGTGTCTGCAGGAACACCTAGGAAACAGAGAAATGACTGAGCTCAGCGAGAGCCACACGGCACAGCTTCCCTCTGCCGCCACGCACCGACCCACCTGCTTACGGCACGTGGCTCGCCTCCTCCGTTGCTCTTCCGTGCCAAGTCGTTCCTCTGCATCTGAAATCAAGTTATTCAACAAGTTACCCAGCAGCTCATCAACAGCTTGACCAACCCACAGCTCTGCTTTCTATTTAGGAATCCCACCAGAAGCTCTAATTGAGTCCCAAAAAACACTGGGGAAGGGACTGTCTGCTCCCCTGCCCACGGCTATTCCAACTCAGATGACTGCACAACCTCTGCCTACGCAGGTTAACATGTCCACAGATTAACCGTGCACCCCTAGAGGTCCGTCCACCCGCCCCTGACTCCACGCCTCCGGGCAGAGCAGCTCCAGCCAAATGTGCACGTGCACAGACAGACGCACCTCAGAACATTATAGACAACACATCAACAGCACCAAAACCCCTCTATAACAAGATCGACTCCAAACCAGAGACTGCATGGATCAAAAGAACCTACGGGGAGGCAGCGGTGAGGTGAGGAGCCTCTACTGCAACCCCAGAAAAAAATAAGAGCCAAACATCACAGCCCCTTATGAGACGGCGGCGCAGGCGCAAACACACAGAGACGGCGGCGCAGGCGCAAACACACAGAGACGGCGGCGCAGGCGCAAACACACAGAGACGGCGGCGCAGGCGCAAACACACAGAGACGGCGGCGCAGGCGCAAACACACAGAGACGGCGGCGCAGGCGCAAACACACAGAGACGGCGGCGCAGGCGCAAACACACAGAGACGGCGGCGCAGGCGCAAACACACAGAGACGGCGGCGCAGGCGCAAACACACAGAGACGGCGGCACGACTAAGAACTTCTTCCCAGCATCTTGAAGGGCCAGTCCCTTAGACTGGATGGGTAAAGAGCAGAGCTGCTGATGATGCAGCCCAGAATGACACCATAAATTACAACTGACCGGAAACATCCCAAATGTAAACACCATCCACACATTCTGCTGATGATACAAGAATCCAGGACCAACTGGCACCAAGCCAATTGGCACTGGCATTCCAGATCCCGGGACGGCACCCGAGATGCACATTGTGCCCCTTGAGCACAAGGAGACCCTGGGATCGTCTGACAGGCGCAAGGCAGGCTTCCCGAACTACACAACGCAGACGCAGGCTGGAGCTGCCCTGCCCGGCACATGCTGGCATCGCTCTGTAATGGTCCCCGGGCCCTTTACCCGCCCAAAGGGGACTGTTCCTGGATGGCCCTTTCCCTTACCAGAACTTTACCCCCGGTCCTGTAATTCCAAGCCCCTTGCCAGCCCTCGTGCCTCCACTTAGCTTTCAGAGGGCCAAGGGACCGAATCCATCTTCAGCAGAGGAAAACGCCACGTGCGCAAACGGGGATCTTCCTACATCACCGGGTTCCTCTTCAATGTCTACAGGAACACCTAGGAAACAGAGAAACGACCGAGCTCAGCGAGAGCCACACGGCGCAGCTTCCCTCTGCCGCCACGCACCGACCCACCTGCTTACGGCGCGCAGCTCGCCTCCTCCGTCGCTCTTCCGTGCCAAGTTGTCCCTCTGCATCTGAAATCCAGTTATTCAACAAGTCACCCAGCAGCTCATCAACAGCTTGCCCATCCCACAGGTCTGCTTTCTGTTTAAGAATCCCACCAGAAGCTCTAATTGAGTATCTAAAACACTGGGGAAGGGACAGTCCGCTCCCCTGCCCACGGCTACTCCATCCCAGATGACTGCACAACCTCTGCCTACGCAGGTTAACATGTCCACAGATTAACTGTGCACCCCTAGAGGTCCGTCCACCCGCCCCTGACTCCACGCCTCTGGGCAGAGCAGCTCCAGCCAAATGTGCACGTGCACAGACAGACGCACCTCAGAAAATTATAGACAATACATCAACAGCACCAAAACCCCTCTATAACAAGATCGACTTCAAACCAGAGACTGCATGGATCAAAAGAACCTACAGGGAGGCAGCGGTGAGGTGAGGAGCCTCTACTGCAACCCCAGAAAAAAATAAGAGCCAAACATCACAGCCCCTTATGAGACGGCGGCACTGGCGCAAACACACAGAGACGGCGGCACTGGCGCAAACACACAGAGACGGCGGCACGACTAAGAACTTCTTCCCAGCATCTTGAAGGGCCAGTCCCTTAGACTGGATGGGTAAAGAGCAGAGCTGCTGATGATGCAGCCCAGAATGACACCATAAATTACAACTGACCGGAAACATCCCAAATGTAAACACCATCCACACATTCTGCTGATGATACAAGAATCCAGGACCAACTGGCACCAAGCCAATTGGCACTGGCATTCCAGATCCCGGGACGGCACCCGAGATGCACATTGTGCCCCTTGAGCACAAGGAGACCCTGGGATCGTCTGACAGGCGCAAGGCAGGCTTCCCGAACTACACAACGCAGACGCAGGCTGGAGCTGCCCTGCCCGGCACATGCTGGCATCGCTCTGTAATGGTCCCCGGGCCCTTTACCCACCCAAAGGGGACTGTTCCTGGACGGCCCTTTCCCTTACCAGAACTTTACCCCCGGCCCTGCAATTCCCAGCCTCTTGCCAGCCCCCCTGACTCCACTTAGCTTTCAGAGGGCCAAGGGACCGAATCCATCTTCAACAGAGGAAAACGCCACGTGCGCTAACGGAGATCTTCCTGCATCACTGAGTTCCTCTTCAGTGTCTGCAGGAACACCTAGGAAACAGAGAAATGACTGAGCTCAGCGAGAGCCACACGGCACAGCTTCCCTCTGCCGCCACGCACCGACCCACCTGCTTACGGCACGTGGCTCGCCTCCTCCGTTGCTCTTCCGTGCCAAGTCGTTCCTCTGCATCTGAAATCAAGTTATTCAACAAGTTACCCAGCAGCTCATCAACAGCTTGACCAACCCACAGCTCTGCTTTCTATTTAGGAATCCCACCAGAAGCTCTAATTGAGTCCCAAAAAACACTGGGGAAGGGACTGTCTGCTCCCCTGCCCACGGCTATTCCAACTCAGATGACTGCACAACCTCTGCCTACGCAGGTTAACATGTCCACAGATTAACCGTGCACCCCTAGAGGTCCGTCCACCCGCCCCTGACTCCACGCCTCCGGGCAGAGCAGCTCCAGCCAAATGTGCACGTGCACAGACAGACGCACCTCAGAAAATTATAGACAACACATCAACAGCACCAAAACCCCTCTATAACAAGATCGACTCCAAACCAGAGACTGCATGGATCAAAAGAACCTACGGGGAGGCAGCGGTGAGGTGAGGAGCCTCTACTGCAACCCCAGAAAAAAATAAGAGCCAAACATCACAGCCCCTTATGAGACGGCGGCGCAGGCGCAAACACACAGAGACGGCGGCGCAGGCGCAAACACACAGAGACGGCGGCGCAGGCGCAAACACACAGAGACGGCGGCGCAGGCGCAAACACACAGAGACGGCGGCGCAGGCGCAAACACACAGAGACGGCGGCGCAGGCGCAAACACACAGAGACGGCGGCGCAGGCGCAAACACACAGAGACGGCGGCGCAGGCGCAAACACACAGAGACGGCGGCGCAGGCGCAAACACACAGAGACGGCGGCACGACTAAGAACTTCTTCCCAGCATCTTGAAGGGCCAGTCCCTTAGACTGGATGGGTAAAGAGCAGAGCTGCTGATGATGCAGCCCAGAATGACACCATAAATTACAACTGACCGGAAACATCCCAAATGTAAACACCATCCACACATTCTGCTGATGATACAAGAATCCAGGACCAACTGGCACCAAGCCAATTGGCACTGGCATTCCAGATCCCGGGACGGCACCCGAGATGCACATTGTGCCCCTTGAGCACAAGGAGACCCTGGGATCGTCTGACAGGCGCAAGGCAGGCTTCCCGAACTACACAACGCAGACGCAGGCTGGAGCTGCCCTGCCCGGCACATGCTGGCATCGCTCTGTAATGGTCCCCGGGCCCTTTACCCACCCAAAGGGGACTGTTCCTGGATGGCCCTTTCCCTTACCAGAACTTTACCCCCGGCCCTGTAATTCCAAGCCCCTTGCCAGCCCTCGTGCCTCCACTTAGCTTTCAGAGGGCCAAGGGACCGAATCCATCTTCAGCAGAGGAAAACGCCACGTGCGCAAACGGGGATCTTCCTACATCACCGGGTTCCTCTTCAATGTCTACAGGAACACCTAGGAAACAGAGAAACGACCGAGCTCAGCGAGAGCCACACGGCGCAGCTTCCCTCTGCCGCCACGCACCGACCCACCTGCTTACGGCGCGCAGCTCGCCTCCTCCGTCGCTCTTCCGTGCCAAGTTGTCCCTCTGCATCTGAAATCCAGTTATTCAACAAGTCACCCAGCAGCTCATCAACAGCTTGCCCATCCCACAGGTCTGCTTTCTGTTTAAGAATCCCACCAGAAGCTCTAATTGAGTATCTAAAACACTGGGGAAGGGACAGTCCGCTCCCCTGCCCACGGCTACTCCATCCCAGATGACTGCACAACCTCTGCCTACGCAGGTTAACATGTCCACAGATTAACTGTGCACCCCTAGAGGTCCGTCCACCCGCCCCTGACTCCACGCCTCTGGGCAGAGCAGCTCCAGCCAAATGTGCACGTGCACAGACAGACGCACCTCAGAAAATTATAGACAATACATCAACAGCACCAAAACCCCTCTATAACAAGATCGACTCCAAACCAGAGACTGCATGGATCAAAAGAACCTACAGGGAGGCAGCGGTGAGGTGAGGAGCCTCTACTGCAACCCCAGAAAAAAATAAGAGCCAAACATCACAGCCCCTTATGAGACGGCGGCACTGGCGCAAACACAGAGACGGCGGCACTGGCGCAAACACACAGAGACGGCGGCACGACTAAGAACTTCTTCCCAGCATCTTGAAGGGCCAGTCCCTTAGACTGGATGGGTAAAGAGCAGAGCTGCTGATGATGCAGCCCAGAATGACACCATAAATTACAACTGACCGGAAACATCCCAAATGTAAACACCATCCACACATTCTGCTGATGATACAAGAATCCAGGACCAACTGGCACCAAGCCAATTGGCACTGGCATTCCAGATCCCGGGACGGCACCCGAGATGCACATTGTGCCCCTTGAGCACAAGGAGACCCTGGGATCGTCTGACAGGCGCAAGGCAGGCTTCCCGAACTACACAACGCAGACGCAGGCTGGAGCTGCCCTGCCCGGCACACGCTGGCGTCGCACTGTAAAGTTGCCCGGGCCCTTTACCCACTCAAAGGGGACTGTTCCTGGACGGCCCTTTCCCTTACCAGAACTTTACCCCCGGCCCTGCAATTCCCAGCCTCTTGCCAGCCCCCCTGCCTCCACTTAGCTTTCAGAGGGCCAAGGGACCGAATCCATCTTCAACAGAGGAAAACGCCACGTGCGCAAACGGGGATCTTCCTGCATCACTGGGTTCCTCTTCAGTGTCTGCAGGAACACCTAGGAAACAGAGAAACGACCGAGCTCAGCGAGAGCCACACGGCACAGCTTCCCTCTGCCGCCACGCACCGACCCACCTGCTTACGGCACGTGGCTCGCCTCCTCCGTTGCTCTTCCGTGCCAAGTCGTTCCTCTGCATCTGAAATCAAGTTATTCAACAAGTTACCCAGCAGCTCATCAACAGCTTGACCAACCCACAGCTCTGCTTTCTATTTAGGAATCCCACCGGAAGCTCTAATTGAGTCCCAAAAAACACTGGGGAAGGGACTGTCTGCTCCCCTGCCCACGGCTACTCCATCCCAGATGACTGCACAACCTTTGCCTACGCAGGTTAACATGTCCACAGATTAATCATGATTTCCTAGAACTCCCGCCCCTGACTCCACACCTCCGGGCAGAGCAGCTCCAGCCAAATGTGCACGTGCACAGACAGATGCTCCACACAACCTGGTAGACGACACAACAGCAACAGCACCAAAAATGCTCCACAACAAAAATGACTCCAAACCAGAGACGGCAATGATCAAAATAACCTGCGGGGAGGCAGCGGTGAGGCGAGGAGCCTCTACTGCAACCCCAGAAAAAAATAAGGGCCCAACATCACGGCCCCTTATGAGACGGCGGCACTGGCGCAAACACACAGAGACGGCGGCACTGGCGCAAACCACACAGAGACGGCGGCGCAACAAAAATGACTCCAAACTAGAGACTGCAACAATCAAAATAACCTGCGGGGAGGCAGCGGTGAGGCGAGGAACCTCTACTGAAACCCCAGAAAAAAAAAAAAGGAGCCAAACATCACAGCCTCTTATGAGACGGCAGCTCTGGCGCAAACACACAGAGAAGCTGCTGCAAGACTTAAAACCTTCAAGATGCTGGGAAGAAGTGCCAGTCCCTTAGACTGGATGGGTAGAGAGCAGAGCTGCTGTTGCAGCCCAGAACTACACCATAAAACACAACTGACCAAAAATGTTAAAGATCCAAGAACCGTGCACCCTTTCGGCTGCCGATCCAAGAAAACCGGCAGCCGAATGATGCTACCCCGATCGGCACCGGCTTTCCGGACCACCTGATGGCGCTTGAAATTCCTTTCATGCCCCTGGAGAGCAATGATATCCCAGGATCGTCTGACAGGCACGAGGCGCGTTTCCCGAACTACGCGACAACAGACGCGGGCTGGAGCTGCCCTGCCCGGCGCACGCTGGCGTGGCGCTGTAAAGTTCCCTGACCCCGTTTATCTGCCCAAAGGGGACTGCTCCTGGACTGCCCTTTTCTGCCTGAGAACTTTAAAACCTCCCTGCAGTTCCCAGCCCCTTCCCAGCCCTCGTGCCTCCACTTAACTTTTAGAGGGACAAGGGATCAAATCCATCTTCAACAGATGAAAACACAATGTGGGCTAACGGGGATCTTCCTGCAGTTGTCACTTTCTCCATCATCACCTACAATAAGGAAAGCAAGGACATGCCTACGATTAGGCACCCGAATAATATTTATCGATAGTAGCCTACGAGTCATTGCTCACCTTGGCTGAGCTCCGGGAGGTACGTTTGAATGATCTACCGGGGGCCGCTGTACGCTGCAAAGGTCCTGGAAATAAAACACTCTTCTAGGAGAGGACATTATATTAACAGCTATTAATACAGCAATACAAACCAAAAAACAACACTCCATCTTCATCATAGTCAGGAATTCCTGGAAAACGCAAAGCATCTGGAACTGAATAAGCAAATGAAACATAATGACAAACAACCTTTCTACTACAGCTGCTACTGAACCTTTGCTGAGCCCAAAGCTCTTGCCTCAAGCAGACACCTCCGCTTCTCCTAAGACGTCTGCCCACGTAGCTTAAACAGCTCAAAAGCTGCCGACTGCCGAAGGAGCAGCAGAGAACCAGCACTGAAGCTGTCCTGGAGCAGAATGAGCTCCCTACCCGGGGACTGGGGCTCAAATACCCTGAGCCCCGCCCACCCCTTCCCACAATCCCCTGGAAAGGGGAGGGATCAATCACCCCAGGCCCCTCCCACCACCCTTATCAAATTACCTGGAATCTCATTTGAAGTGACAGCACCTACACTTTATTACTGCTATTGCATCTACAATGGGACTCAGTATGGATGTCAACTTAGGTTTTCTAGGGAGTAGATAGAAAGGGAGACACAACAACCAACACTCCATCTTCATCATGATCAGAAATTACTGGAAAATGCAAAGTACCTGGAACTGAATCAACAAATGAAACATAATGACAAACAACCTTTCTACTACAGCTGCTACTGAACCTTTGCTGAGCCCAAAGCTCTTACCTCAAGCAGACACCTCTGCTTCTCCTAAGACGTCTGCCCACGTAGCTGAAACAGCCCAAAAGCTGCCGACTGCTGAAGGAGCAGCAGAGAACCAGCACTGAAGCTGTCCTGGAGCAGAATGAGCTCCCTACCCGGGGACTGGGGCTCAAATATCCTGAGCCCCGCCCACCCCTTCCCACAATCCCCTGGAAAGGGGAGGGATCAATCACCTCAGGCCCCGCCCACCACCCCAATCAAACCACCTGGACCCTCACTGGAAATGACAGCACCTGCACTCCTGTCGGGCTCTGTCAGACACTGTTGGTTTTTGTGAAGCCCTGTCGAGACCTCTTGGGGTCTGTCAGGCTCTATCAGGCTTCGATGGGCTCTGTAGGGCTCTGTTCAGACCTCTTGAGGTCTGTCAGACCCTATCAGGCTTCGATGGGCTCTGTAGGGCTCTGTTCAGACCTCTTGGGGTCTGTCAGACCCTATCAGGCTTCGATGGGCTCTGTAGGGCTCTGATGAGACCTCTTGGGGTCTGTCAGGCTCTATCAGGTTCGATGGGCTCTGTAGGGCTCTGTTCAGACCTCTTGGGGCCTGTCAGGCTCTATCAGGCTTCGATGGGCTCTGTAGGGCTCTGACGAGACCTCTTGGGGCCTGTCAGGCTCTATCAGGCTTCGATGGGCTCTGTAGGGCTCTGTCGAGACCTCTTGGGGTCTGTCAGGCTCTATCAGGCTTCGATGGGCTCTGTAGGGCTCTGACGAGACCTCTTGGGGTCTGTCAGGCTCTATCAGGCTTCGATGGGCTCTGTAGGGCTCTGTCGAGACCTGTTGGGCTCTGCTGAGCCTGTCAAGATTTCTCAGGCTCTGTTGAGGTCCCCAGGACTCTGTCATACACATTGAGGCACTATCAGGAACTGACAAGGTTTGTCAAGCCCTGACGGGTCCTGTTGGGCTCTGTCAAGCTTTGTCAGGCTCTGTGAGGATCCGTCAAACTCTCTCGGGCCCTGTCGGGCTTTGTCAGGCGGTGTCGAGACCTGTCGGACTTTCTCAAGCTCTCTCGGGCCCTGCCTGGCTCTGTTGGTCTTTCCTGAGCTTTGTCTGCCCCTGTCATACTGTCGGGTACATGGCTCAGCAGGGGAGGGGAAGGAGTTGTAGGTCTGTAGGCCACACCCCCTGCAGGGAGCCCACCAATGGGCGTGGAAGTGTGGGTCAAGGGGGAGGAGCCCAGCTGGGAGGGTGCTTGGAAAGGGGGTGGGGCCTGGTTGGGGCACACCCCTCGGGGAAGGCACATTGGGGAGAGCTTGGGAGGGGGCTGGGGTTGGCAGTGGCCCCGCCCATGCTTTCAGCCCCACCCTCAACCCTAAACCCCACCCCCAAATCCCTCACTGGAAATGGAACAAACCACATGCTTAAGGTTTTTTTACATTATTTAATTTTATTGGGTGAGAATTGGCCCCAAAACCAGGTTAAAAATCCCCCAGCATGGCCCTGGGGGAGCAATGTCAGGATGGCAGCGGCACAGCGCTGCCCTTTTCCAAGATGGCCATCAGGAGTAAACAGAGTCACGGGTCCCACCGCCCACCTTGGGCCCCACCCCAAAATGGCCGCCCTAGGCAGTCCCCGCCAGCCATCTTGGATTCCGAGCAGGGTGGAGCCCAGCAGCCACGCTGTCCTCATTTTCTGTTGTGCACGGGGCCCCGTGCGGCATCGCAACCCAGGACGTCTGGTGGGCCGAGGGAACCCAGGACTGTGGATCTATGGGCAGAATGCAGGAGCTGTGGGGTGCTACATATCAATGGGGCAGAGTGCTGAAACTATATGGTGCTGCAGAGCAGTGCTGTGGATGTATAGGGCAGCCCGGATGTGTGGGGCGCTGTGGGGCACTGCTGTGGGTCTATGGGGCAGGGTGCAGGAGCTACAGTGTGCGGTGGGGCAGCATTGCTGGCCTATGGGCTAGTGGGAAGACGCTACGGTGTTTTCTGGGACAGTGCTGTTGATCTATAGGGCAGAGGAACTGTGGGGTGCTGTGGGGTTACACTGGGGGTCTATAGGGCAGAGTGAACAAGATATGGGGTGCTGTGGGACAGCACTGTGGGTCTATGGGCAAGAATAGAGTCACTGTGGGGTGCTGTGGGGTACTGCTGTGGATGTATGGGGCAGAGTACAGGAGCTATATGGGGCTGTGGGGCACTACTGTGGATGTATGGGGCAGAGTACAGGAGCTATACGGTGCTGTGGTGCAGTACTGGGCATTTATGGGACAGAGTGCAGGAGCAATGGGGTGTTGTGGGGCAGTACTGTGGATCTATGGGGCGGTGGAGGATGTCTGGGGTGCTGTGGGGCAGTGGTGTGGGTCTATGGGGCAGAGTGTAGGAGCTATGGGGCGTTGTGGGGCAGTACTGTGGGTGTATAGGTAGTTCAAATGTAGCTACCTGTTGGAACGAGATAAGGACTCAGCAAAACAAGTCGATTCAATGTGTATCACGCTAAAGCCATTTATTACAGAAACAAGTCTCCTTATATATGTAACTGTATTCCAATCATGTGTCCACGCTCCAAGCATGGATTCGCTAAATGAGTATCGTGGGCTGTCCGTGCGCTGGAGTCTCGCTGATGATACGTCCGGTGATTCACGCCGCGCCGGGACCCCGGTGATTGAGGAACGCCCCTCTTTCTCACGGCAGATTCTGTTCTCAGCTCCCCGAAGCGGCCTTGAGGTTCCTTTGAGCCTGCCTAATTCAGGGACATATCTTTATCTATGAAAACCCCTCCACGCTTCCCCCTTTCTTTTCCTGAGTTAGTCAGGCCCCCTAAACCGCACGGTGCATCATTTTTGAAATATACTGCAACATAGAACATGTGATTAACAACATAATTACAATTACATATAATGCAGTTAAACCTTACTTAGTAAGATCAAACTACTACCTGCCTGTTCTTAGAACCTTAATTCTACTATGACCACCTTATTAACACACTATTTTAATAGATTCAAAATAACCAGAGAAGTTAATACAATATATTCTCTTAAATTCCTAAAAGATTTATAACTGCGCAGTTTATAGGGTAACATACTGTAGGAGAATGCAACCCCCCCTCGCTCCCCCTCTCTGCCCCCTCTCTCTCCCTCCCTCCTTCAGCATGGAGAGGTGGGCACATCTCCTCTCTTTCTCTGCTACTCGAGGCTAATGGCTTCTTTTGTTTGGCCCCGGAGCACCCTGGCCAGGGGCCATTAGCAGAGCCGCTGGGCGCCCACGCCCAGGGTGGGGGATGTTTTTGGGAGGCTTCGGGGGCACCCACAGCCAGTGTGGGGGGTGCGGAGGAGGTTTAACAAAGCCTACAGTCAGGTCTGATCAAATTACAAAAACGGGATTCTCGTCGAAACTCCGCCCATTGTCGCGAGTTTCTCGGAGCACGAGCTTAGCCACTGCCGCCAGGAGCCACGGCCCCCGCAGCTCCCCGGGATGGAGACTCCGCTCGCCTCGCCGCCACGGCTGTGAGTAAAACTCTCGCAGGATTGCGAGTATATTTATACTTTTCGTGCACATATGCGCGTATAACTTTCTGTGCTCCATATGAGCGCGTGTAAAATTAATTCTCGCAGGATTGCGAGTATATTTATACTTACCGTGCACATATGCACGTGTAACTTTCCGTGCACAGTTGCATGTGTACTTTAAATTACTTCCTCGCACAATCGCGAGTGTATTTTCCTCTCGTGCTTCCACGTAAGCACGTGTAATATTCCGTGCACATTTGTACGTGTAAGTAAATTAACTCTCGCGGGATTGCGAGTGTATTATAAATTTACCCTCGCGGAATCGCGAGTGTACACTTTCCGTACTCGCTACGAGTACGCGTACCTCTTTAAAAATAATCCTGCTACGGGCTTGGGCAAGTGGGTTCTTCTCCGGGACTCAGGGGCGACTTCGGCATTGTTTTGAGTGAAGCCACGTGCATGCCCTCTGTGGACCGCCTGTTGTAGTGGTTGCTGCCCCTAAATAAGTTTGCTCAACTGATATCCGAACCTTTAGTTAAGTCACTTTTGGAATGCTAAAACCCTGTTTCTCACCGGTTTAATAAAAGTTGTTTTGGAACCTGTTGTCCCTTAAATTAACCTCGGGGTAATATTCCGTGACACATACTTAATACCATCAGTATATACTAATAATTGAATTAATATCTTAAAAGTTATCTCAACCTATTTAAAAGATCAATAGCTTAACTTTAATATCCCTTCTAAAACTTTATCAGTTGCTACCCTTAGATTACTATGGTAGGGATATCTCATAATTTTCCCTTATCTATGCATTGACTATCTAATCATAGTATCACCCTTTTGGATCTCCTGCTGATAGTTCAAATTGCCCTTCTCCACAGAAGGTACGCCACCTGCTTGCTAACAGGCTTCTAGACCACCGGGTCTGCGAGCATCTGTAACTGGGATCCATGGTTTACATCTGAAACAGTCCTCACAACTTAACTCCCTCCTGTCCATCTGCATCCGTTAAATCTTTGTTGAATCCACTTCAATCCTCGGCCTGTAATGACACAAACCAACTTTCCCCCAGGTTATCAATTGATGTGGCCTTTTTTATTGACTAGTGATTTGACCATAACTAATGTAGGTTCTTTCTGATTTAGCATGGTTTTGGGTCATACTTGCAAAGTATTTCATGGCATAAAATGCTTTTGACCATTGGTTTTGTGGTACTTCCCCTACTTCCCCCCCTTTTTAAAAAAACAAACAAACAAACAAAGTTCAGAACCGGATATGTGCGTTGGACCTTGACTACGTACTCAAAATCACAAATCAAATTTAGAGGTTCCTCCTTAAAAAGCTCTAAGTAATTTAAAGCTCTGCCAAGTTCTGCTAATCGGGTTGAACCTTCAATAATTTTTACAGAATGACGCCAATTGTTATCTTCACACCAAACCACTACAGCTTTATGAGACTTCCCAGAACCATTGACAAAAACTTTGCAAGTATGTAGGATCAGAACAAATACAAGTATGGCCTATGACCTGATGTTAAAGGCTTGCAGGTTCTGCAGCAATTTACATTTAGGCATGCCAAAAGCTGTGCTGTTAAGAAAACCAGCTAGTGCAATTTATAAAGACATAGATTACAAATAAAAAAAAAAAAAAATCAGAATTTCAGAAATGGTACATATATGACAAAAGGATCATGGCCTATTAAGACTTAAATTCATTCCCTGCATTTTCTTGATCAGAGTGACAATTGGTATATAACAGTCGGTATATCAGTTTGCCAGCAATCTCATCATACTGTCCCACAATAGCCACAGGTTGTTTCTATGTTGTAGCTACAAATAGACAAATCTGCAAATCCAATCGAATGCAGTCAGCCTGTAAGGTTGTCATAAATTCACTCCTCAAAGTTTCCGACTCCATTTTGGCTGTCATATTTATTGGATATTGTTTTCCCTTACCGGATCGAAGTCCTGTTTCAGTTCTATCAGTGTAGTGTTTGCTTTATCGAGACATTGGCTGTTAATACTAGTGGAAATACAGCATTTGAAATTTCCTTGGAGATTTCTCGCTTGCGGCAAGCAGATCTGCACCATCCCAGCAGCTTCTTGTAGGCCATGCAACTAAACAGAATTCTCAGAAAACGTTATTTGAGCTTACAATTTACTTAACAAATCTCAACCCAGGAGAGGTATAGGACTTTCTGGCAACTACAAGAATTCATGTATTAAAACTTTGTTCCAAATTTGGCATGCTATTGGTCTCAAAAAATGGCCTTTCTTTCGTTCCTTCCCATGGCCTCAAAAACTAGCATGGTGAATTTACTAAGAAGTCTCTTACAACGAATTACCACAGAATAAGTCTATCATCAAATTTTTGGTTTAATTTCCCAGTTTCATTAGAACTACGGGTCTGCTAAGGATGCCTTTAAACTTCACCCTCGGACGGCTCCATTCAGTATTACATTGCTGCAGTGGGGGGGAGAGAGAACCCCCCTTTCGCCGCTTTAAAAGCGGGCAGCCAGGTTTCCCTTTTTTATTTTTTTTTTCAATTGTCTTTCTTTCTCTTCTCGCTGCAGTTCAGATATAACCAAGGTCACGCAGCTGGCATAATGGCTGGTACGAGGTGGGAGGCTCTGGGAAACTCCTCAGTCACAATGAGCTGCACACAGGCCTGGGATGTTTTGGTCTTTTGTTTACCCATTTCATTCCAACCGTAATACGCTTTATATGCAATTTCAAGTAGCTCAGCAATAGTTACATTCCTTAGCTCCATTTACCTTGTACAATCTAGAGATGTCAAAAAACAGTATAAACCAGTATAATAAACATCAATCCATTATTCTGGTTTCCTAGATCCAAATCAGTTAATATTCTAGCAACTTTTAAATACAACCTCTTCCAAATTCACACCTATCATAGCATTTTACCAATTTAAATGCTTTTCTAACAATATAAGCAATTACTTTAATGTGTAAGAATGCATCCTAAAGGGGAGTAAGGTGGAATTTTAGCAGTAGAAACGGTTCCCATTTTGTAATTATCTCCCCAAACAAGATTCTTTTGGTACCAAATATGAATATGCAAACTAAAATACTGAGCTCAGATGCAAAAATCAAATACCCAGTTCAAATATGCAGATGGATCACAGTCACAGTAATTTAAGACAATATCTCAATTTTTGCATTGCACCTTTGGGCTGCTCACTGCTCAGCCAGGTGGAGGCGCCTCTGGGTCTCCCTGAAAAACAGATCAGTGCGGCTGGAGCCCCATCGGCCCCCGCCGCCGCCGCAGCAAGCTGGACTGAGCAAAGCCTTCTTTGTTTTGGTTTGGTTTGGTTTTTTTAGTGTCTCATCTGGTGCGCTACAGCTGTTATTCCAAAACCAGGATTCTTTACATGGTGTGCATACGGAAAAGCCAAATCCAGCACACCGAGATGAGACACAGCCTGTCGCAGAGTTGCGCAAGTCTGAATGCTGGAATAGAGGTAGCATGCTGAACAGAAAGTCTCTATCGCACTCTATGGCCGTTCCCCCTGTGTGACCAGCACTCCATGCTCACCTTGCCCGAGGAGCTGCGGTGCCGATACCCAGCTTTCCTCTTCTCTTCACACCTAGGAAACAGAGAAATGACCGAGCTCAGCGAGAGCCACACGGCGCAGCTTCCCTCTGCCGCCACGCACCGACCCACCTGCTTATGGCGCGCAGCTCGCCTCCTCCGTCGCTCTTCCGGGCCAAGTCGTCCCTCTGCATCTGAAATCGAGTTATGCAGCAAGTCACCCAGCAGCTCATCAACAGCTTGCCCATCCCACAGGTCTGCTTTCTATTCAGGAATCCCACCAGAAGCTCTAACTGAGTCCCAAAAAACACTGGGGACGGGACAGTCCGCTCCCCTGCCCACGGCTACTCCATCCCAGATGACTGCACAACCTGTGCCTACGCAGGTGAACATGTCCACAGATTAATCGTGGACTCCTAGAACTCCCGCTCCTGACTCTACACCTCCGGGCAGAGCAGCTCCAGCCAAATGCGCACGTGCACAGACAGACCCTCCACACAACGTTATAGACGACACCATGGCAACATCACAAAAAATGCTCTATAACAAAAATGACTCCAAACCAGAGATGGCAATGATCAAAATAACCTGCCGGGAGGCAGCGGTGAGGCGAGCAGCCTCTACTGCAACCCCAGAATAAAATAAGAGCCAAACATCACGGCCCCTTCTGAGACGGCGGCGCTGGCGCACACACACAGAGATGGCCGCAAGACTAAGAACTTCCCAGCATCTTGAAGGGCCAGTCCCTTAGACTGGATGGGGAGAGAGCAGAGCTGCTGATGATGCAGCCCAGAAAAAACACCATAAATCACAACTGACCGGAAACATCCCATATGCAAACACCATCCACACTGATGATACAAGAATCCGGGAGCAAATTGGCACCAGCGTTCCAGATCCCAGGATGGCACCTGAGATGCACGTTGTGCCCCTTGAGCACAACGAGACCCCAGCATCGTCTGACAGGCGTGAGGCAGGCTGCCCGAACTACACAACAACACAGACACAGGCTGGAGCTGCCCTGCCCGGCACACGCTGGCGTCGCACTGTAAGGTTCTCGGGGCCCTTTACCCACTCAAAGGGGACTGTTCCTGGACAGTCCTTCCCCTTGTCAGAACTATACCCCCGGACCTGCGATTCCCGGCCCTTGCCAGGCCTTGTGCCTCCACTTAGCTTTCAGAGGGCCAAGGGACCGAATCCATCTTCAACAGAGGAAAACGCCACGTGCGCGAACGGCCGTCTTCCTGCATCGCCGGGTTCCTCTTCAGCGTCTACGGGAACACGAGAAAACACACGCTTGCTAAGCCGTCCCGGCAGACGGCGTCGTGGGGTAAACGCCGACCCCTTCCGCAACACCCACCTCCTGCTAAGTTCCACGGCGTTCCGTTCGGCGCGTCGTGCCGTGGGCGTGGTCACCAACCCCCATCGCTCGTGACGCCTAAGACGGCGAGAAGCAAAAGACCTGTAGCGCCTGGAACGAATCGCTGGCCCCACGCTCCTCCTCGCCCCTAGCCCGACTCACCGCAAACGCCCCTCCCAGTGCAAAGGGCCCACAAAGCGCCTGCGAAGCGAGAAGGAAACGCTGAACCCGGTCACCGGGCAATACCGGGCTCCTCCACGCCCTCCGCCGCCTCACCTTCTCGGCGGCCGGCCGGCCTGCGCCTTCGCCCCTCGCAGCTCGTCTGCGGCACCTGCAAAACCAGAGGCACGCGCTCGGACGCCGCCCGAAAACACAGCCTGCCCGCAGATGGTCCCATCTCGCCCTCCCTTACCTGGGCCGCTCACCCACCTGGGCGCCCTTGCTTTTGACCACGAAGACCTTCAGCTACCGCCTGTAAAAATCAACCAAAGGACGCTCAGACATGCACCGGCAACACGGGACCTGAAACCAGCTGCCGCTTCAGCCCAGCACTCCGTGCTCACCTTGCCCGAGGAGCTGCGCTGCCGATACCCAGCTTTCCTCTTCGCTTCACACCTAGGAAACAGAGAAACGACCGAGCTCAGCGAGAGCCACACGGCACAGCTTCCCTCTGGCGCCACGCACCGACCCACCTGCTTACGGCGCGCAGCTCGCCTCCTCCGTCGCTCTTTCGTGCCCAGTTTGCCCTCTGCATCTGAAAACAAGTTATTCAGCAAGTCACCCAGCAGCTCATCAACAGCTTGAGCATTCCACCTACCCCTGACTGCACACCTCTGGGCAGAGCAGCCTGAAAGACACTCTGCCTTATGGTCCTGCTGCTTCCTTCGGAAATGCTAGAACTCTACTTATAGATATGAGATGCTAATTTTAACCCCTGCTAGATAATCAAAGCATCAGTCCTAGCAAGGGAGATTATATCAGCAACTTGTTACACGCCAATACAAACCATAAATTAACACCTCATCTTCATTGCAGTCAGGAATTTCAGGAAAACGCAAAGCACCGGGAATTTATTCAATAAATGAAACCTAGTTACAAACATATCTTCAACTACAGCTGGTACTGAAGCTTTGCTGCGCTCCTGAAGGTCCTACGTCAAACAGGCATCTCCACTTCTCCAAACACAACTGCCCACATAGCTTAAACAGCCCAAAAGCTGCCGACAGCTGAAGGAGCAGCAGGGAACCAGCACCCAAGCAGCCCAGGAACAGCATCAACTCCTGTCCAGGGGCTGGGGCTAAAATACCCTGAGACCCACCCACCCCTTCCCAAAATCCCCTGGGAAAGGAGAGGGATCAATCATCCCAAGCCCAACCCACCACCCTTATCAAATCACCTGGACCCTCACTGGAAATGACAGCACCTGCACTCCTGTCGGGCTCTGTCAGACACTGTTGGATTACTAAGTTAGAATTAATTTATTATTAATCCTAATGATAAGTCTAACCCTAAAACAACCTGAATTCTACCCCTAACCTGACCCTGACCATATCGTTGACCATAACCCTAACATATGTTTAACCATAAGTCTAAACCTCACCATAGCCGTAACCTAAGCCTAACCCTAACGCTATGTCTAATGCTAAATCAACTCTAATACTAACCCGAACTGTAATCTTAACCCTAACCCTAACCCTAACCCAAATCGGAACCTGACTTTGACCATAACGCTGGCCATAACCCTAACAGATGTTTAACCATAAGATTAAACCTCACCATAGCCGTAACCTAAGCCTAACCCTAACGCTCAGTATAATGCTAAACCAACTCTAATCTTAACCCGAACTGTAATCCCAACCCTAACCCTAACCCTAATCGGAACCCTAACCCTAACCGGAAACTCACTCTGACCATAACGCTGGCCATAACCCTAACATATGTTTAAACATAAGCCTAAACCTCACCATAGCCGTAACTTAAGCCTAACCCTAACGCTAAGTCTAATGCTAAACCAACTCTAATCCTAACCCGAACTGTAATCCTAACCCTAGTCCTAACCCTAACCCTAACCCTAACCCTAGCCGGAACCCTAGCCATAACCTGACTCTGACCCTGACCATAACACTGGCCAGAACCCTAACATATGTTTAACCATAAACCTAAACCTCACCATAGCCGTAACCTATACCTAACCCTAACGCTAAGTCTATTGCTAAACCAACTCTAATACTAACCCTAACTGTAATCCCAAACCTAAGCCTAACCCTAACCGGAACCCTAACCCTAACCGGAACCCTAACCCTAACCGGAACCCTAACCCTAACTGTAACCTGACTCTGACCATAACGCTGACCAGAACCCTAACATATGTTTAACCATAAGCCTAAATCTTACCATAGCCATAACCTAAGCCTAACCCTAACGCTAAGTCTAATGATAAACCAACTCTAATCCTAACCCAAACTGTAATCCCAACCCTAACCCTAACCCTAACCGCAACTCTAACCCTAACCGTAACCTGACTCTGACCATAACGCTGGCCATAACGCTAACATATGTTTAACCATAAGCCTAAACCTCACCATAGCCATAACCTAAGCCTAACCCTAACGCTAAGTCCAATGCTAAACAAACTCTAATCCTAACCCGAACTGTAATCCCAACCCTAACCCTAACCCTAACCGGAACCCTAACCCTAACCGGAACCTGACTCTGACCGTAACGCTGGCCAGAACCCTAACATATGTTTAACCATAAGCCTAAATCTCACCATAGCCATAACCTAAGCCTAACCCTAACGCTAAGTCTAATGCTAAACCAACTCTAATCCTAACCCAAACTGTAATCCCAACCCTAACCCTAATCCTAACCGGAACCCTAACCCTAACCGTAACCTGACTCTGACCGTAACGTTGGCCATAACCCTAACATATGTTTAACCATAAGCCTAAACCTCACCATAGCTGTAACCTAAGCCTAACCCTAACGCTAAGTCTAATGCTAAACCATCTCTAATCCTAACCCTAACTGTAATCCTAACCCTAACCTTAACCCTAAACGTAACCCTAGCCGGAAACCTAGCCCTAACCTGACCCTGACCCTGACCATAACGCTGGCCAGAACCCTAACATATGTTTAACCATAAGCCTAAACCTCACCATAGCCGTAACCTAAGCCTAACCCTAACGCTAAGTCTAATGCTAAACCAACTCTAATCCTAACCCTACCTATAATCCTAACCCTAGTCCTAACCCTAACCCTAAACCTAACCCTAGCCGGAACCTTAGCCCTAACCTGACCCTGACCCTGACCATAACGCTGAGCAGAACCCTAACATATGTTTAACCATAAGCCTAAACCTCACCATAGCCGTAACCTAAGCCTAACCTTAACGCTAAGTCCAATGCTAAACAAACTCTAATCCTAACCCGAACTGTAATACCAACCCTAACCCAAACCCAAACCCTAACCCTAACCCTAATCGGAACCGTAACCCTAACCAGAACCTGACTCTGACCATAACGCTGGCCATAACCCTAACATATGTTTAACCATAAGCCTGAACCTAACCAAAGACGTAACCTAAGCCTAACCCTAACGCTATGTCTAATGCTAAACCAACACTAATCCTAACCCTATTTGTAATCCCAACCCTAACCCTAACCGGAACCCTAAACCTAACCCTAGCCGGAACCCTAGCCCTAACCTGACCCTGACCCTGACCATAACGCTGACCAGAACCATAACATATGTTTAACCATAAGCCTAAACCTCTCCATAGCTGTAAGCTAAGACTAACCTTAACGCTAAGTTTAACGCTAAACCAACTCTAATCCTAACCTTAACTGTAATCCTAACCCTAGCCCTAACCCTAACCATACAACGGACCCTGACCATAACCCTTACCCTAACCCAAATGTAATTTTAACCATAACCCTAAATCTAAACCTAACCCTAATGCTAAGTCTAACCCTAAAACAACGCGAATCCTAACCCTAAGCCTAACCCTAACCCTAAACGTAACCCTAACCCTAACCCTAACCCTAACCCTAACCGGAACCTGACTCTGACCATAATGCTGGCCATAACCCTAACATATGTTTAACCATAAACCTAAACCTCACCATAGCCGTAACCTAAACCTAACCCTAACGCTAAGTCTATTGCTAAACCAACTCTAATCCTAACCCGAACTGTAATCTTAACTCTAACCCTAACCCTATCCCAAACAGGAACCTGACTCTGACCATAACGCTGGCCAGAACCCTAACATATGTTTAACCATAAGCCTGAACCTCACCAAAGCCGTAATCTAAGCCTAACCCTAACGCTCAGTCTAATGCTAAACCATCTCTAATCCTAACCCTAACTGTAATCCTAACCCTAGACCTAACCCTAACCCTAAACGTAATCCTAACCCTAACCCTAACTCGAACCCTAACGCTGACCATGACCCTGACCGTAATGCTGACCAGAACCCTAACATATGTTTAACCATAAGCCTAAACCTCACCATAGCCGTAACCTAAACCTAACCCTAACGCTAAGTCTAATGCTAAACCAACTCTAATTCTAACCCAAACTGTAATCCCAACCCTAACCCTAACCCTAACCGCAACTCTAACCCTAACCGTAACCTGACCCTGACCATAACGTTGGCCATAACGCTAACATATGTTTAACCATAAGCCTAAACCACACCATAGCCATAACCTAAGCCTAACCCTAACGCTAAGTCCAATGCTAAACAAACTCTAATCCTAACCCAAACTGTAATCCCAACCCTAACCCTAACCCTAACCGGAACCCTAACCCTAACCGGAACCTGACTCTGACCGTAACGCTGGCCAGAACCCTAATATATGTTTAACCATAAGCCTAAACCTCACCATAGCCATAACCTAAGCCTAACCCTAACGTTAAGTCTACTGTTAAACCAACTCTAATCCTAACCCAAACTGTAATCCCAACCCTAACCCTAACCCTAACCGCAACCCTAACCCTAACCGGAACCTGACTCTGACCGTAACGTTGGCCATAACCCTAACATATGTTTAACCATAAGCCTAAACCTCACCATAGCCGTAACCTAAGCCTAACCCTAACGCTAAGTCTAATACTAAACCAAATCTAATCCTAACCCTACATGTAATCGTAACCCTAGCCCAAACCCTAAACCTAAACCTAATCCTAGCCGGAACCCTAGCCCTAACCTGACCCTGACCCTGACCATAACGCTGACCAGAACCCTAACATATGTTTAACCATAAGCCTCAACCTCACCATAGCCGTAACCTAAGCCTAACGCCAACGATAAGTCTAATGCTAATCCAACTCTAATCCTAACCCGAACTGTAATACCAACCCTAACCCAAACTCAAACCCTAACCCTAACCGTAACCTGACTCTGACCATAACACTGGCCATAACCCTAACATATGTTTAACCATAAGCCTAAACCTCACCATAGCCATAACCTAAGCCTAACCCTAAGCTAAGTCTAATGTTAAACCAACTCTAATCCTAACCCGAACTGTAATCCCAACCCTAACCCTAACCCTAACCCTAATCGGAACCGTAACCCTAACCGGAACCTGACTCTGACCATAACGTTGGCCATAACCCTAACATATGTTTAACCATAAGCCAGAACCTAACCATAGCCGTAACCTAAGCCTAACCCTAACGCTATGTCTAATGCTAAACCAACACTAATCCTAACCCTACTTGTAATCCAAACCCTAGCCCAAACCCTAACCCTAAACCTAACCCTAGCCGGAACCCTAGTCCTAACCTGACCCTGACCCTGACCATAACGCTGACCAGAACCCTAACATATGTTTAACCATAAGCCTAAACCTCTCCATAGCTGTAAGCTAAGACTAACCTTAACGCTAAGTCTAAAGTTAAACCAACTCTAAACCTAACCCTAACTGTAATCCTAACCCTAGCCCTAAACCTAACCATACCCCGGACCCTGACCATAACCCTGACCCTAACCCAAATGTAATTTTAACCATAACCCTAAACCTAAACCTAACCCTAATGCTAAGTCTAACCCTAAAACAACGTGAATCCTAACCCTAAGCCTGACCCTAACCCTAAACGTAACCCTAATCCTAACCCTAAACCGAACCCTAACCCTAACCGGAAACTCACTCTGACCATAACACTGGCCATAACCCTAACATATGTTTAACCACAAGCCTAAACCTCACCATAGCCATAAACTAAGTCTAACCCTAACGCTAAGTCTAATGCTAAACCAACTCTAATCCTAACCCGAACTGTAATCCTAACCCTAGCCCTAACCCTAACCCTAAACCTAACCCTAGCCGGAACCCTAGCCTTAACCTGACCCTGACCCTGACCATAACGCTGGCCAGAACTCTAACATATGTTTTACCATAAGCCTAAACCTCACCATAGCGGTAACCTAAACCTAACCCTAACGCTATGTCTATTGCTCAACCAACTCTAATCCTAACCCAAACTGTAATCCCAACCCTAACCCTAACCCTAACCGGAACCCTAACCATAATCTGACTCTGACCATAACGCTGGCCATAACCCTAACATATGTTTAACCATAAGCCTAAACCTCACCATAGCCGTAACCTAAGCCTAACCCTAACGCTAAGTCTAATGCTAAACCAACTCTAATCCTAACCCAAACTGTAATCCCAACCCTAATTCTAACCCTAACCGGAACCTGACTCTGGCCATAACGCTAACATATGTTTAACCATAAGCCTAAACCACACCATAGCCATAACCTAAGCCTAACCCTAACGCTAAGTCCAATGCTAAACCAACTCTAATCCTAACCCTAACTGTAATCCCAAACCTAACCCTAACCCTAACCGGAACCCTAACCCTAACCGGAACCCTAAACCTAACCGTAACCTGACTCTGACCATAACGCTGAGCAGAACCCTAACATATGTTTAACCATGAGCCTAAATCTCACCATAGCCATAACCTAAGCCTAACCCTAACGCTAAGTCTAATAATAAACCAATTCTAATCCTAACCTGAACTGTAATCCCAATCCTAACCCTAACCGTAACCGGAACCCTAACCCTAACTGGAACCTGACTCTGACCATAATGCTGGCCATAACACTAACATATGTTTAACCATAAGCCTAAACCTCACCATAGCCGTAACCTAAGCCTAACCCTAACGCTAAGTCTAATGCTAAACCAACTCTAAACCTAACCCTAACTGTAATCCTAACCCTAGCCCTAAACCTAACCATACCCCGGACGCTGACCATAACCCTGACCCTAACCCAAATGTAATTTTAACCATAACCCTAAACCTAAACCTAACACTAATGCAAAGTCTAACCCTAAAACAACGCGAATCCTAACCCTAAGCCTAACCATAACCCTAAAAGTAACCCTAATCCTAACCCTAACCCTAACCGGAAACTCACTCTGACCATAACGCTGGCCATAACCCTAACATATTTTTAACCACAAGCCTAAACCTCACCATAGCCATAACCTAAGCCTAACCCTAACGCTAAGTCTAATGCTAAACCAACTCTAATCCTAACCCTAACTGTAATCCTAACTCTAGCCCTAACCCTAACCCTAAACCTAACCCTAGCCAGAACCCTAGCCTTAACCTGACCCTGACTCTGACCATAACGCTGGTCAGAACTCTAACATATGTTTTACCATAAGCCTAAACCTCACCATAGCCGTAATCTAAACCTAACCCTAACGCTATGTCTATTGCTAAACAAACTCTAATCCTAACCCAAACTGTAATACCAACCCTAACTCTAACCCTAACCGGAACCCTAACCCTAACCGTAACCTGACTCTGGCCATAACGCTGGCCATAACGCTATCATATGTTTAACCATAAGCCTAAACCACACGATAGCCATAACCTAAGCCTAATCCTAACGCTAAGTCTAATGCTAAACCAACTCTAATCCTAACCTGAACTGTAATCCTAAACCTAGCCCTGAACCTAACCCTAAACCTAACCCTAGCCGGAACCCTAGCCCTAATCTGACCATGACCCTGACCATAATGCTGACCAGAACCCTAACATATGTTTAACCATAAGCCTAAACCTCACCATAGACGTAACCTAATCTTAACGCCAACGCTAAATCTAATGCTAATCCAACTCTAATCCTAACCCGAACTGTAATCCCAACCCTAACCCTAACTCTAACCGGAACCCTAACCCTAACCTTAACATGACTCTGACCATAACGCTGGCCATAACGCTAACATATGTTTAACCATAAGCCTAAACCTCACCATAGCCGTAACCTAAGCCTAACCCTAACGCTAAGTCTAATGCTAAAACAACTCTAATCCTAAACCAAACTGTAATCCCAACCCTAACCCTAACCCTAACCGGAACCCTAACCCTAACCGTAACCTGACTCTGACCGTAACGATGGCCATAACCCTAACATATGTTTAACCATAAGCCTAAACCTCACCATAGCCGTAACCTAAGCCTAACCCTAACGCTATATCTAATGCTAAACCAACACTAATCCTAACCCTACTTGTAATCCAAACCCTAACCCTAACCGGAACCCTAAATCTAACCCTAGCCGGAACCCTAGCCCTAACCTGACCCTGACCCTGACCATAACGCTGACCAGAACCATAACATATGTTTAACCATAAGCCTAAACCTCTCCATAGCTGTAAGCTAAGACTAACCTTAACGCCAAGTCTAACGCTAAACCAACTCTAATCCTAATCCTAACTGTAATCCTAACCCTAGCCCTAACCCTAACCATACCCCGGATCCTGAACATAACCCTGACCCTAACCCAAATGTAATTTTAACCATAACCCTAAACCTAAACCTAAACCTAACCTAGGCCTAACCCTAAAACAACGCGAATCCTAACCTTAAGCCTAACCCTAACCCTAAACGTAACCCTAACCCTAACCCTAACCCGAACCCTAACCCTAACCGGAACCTGACTCTGACCATAGCGCTGACCAGAACCCTAACATATGTTTAACCATAAGCCTAAACCTCACCATAGCCAGAACCTAAGCCTAACCCTAACGCTAAGTCTAATACCAAACCAACTCTAATGCTAACCCGAACTGTACTCCCAACCCTAACCCTAACCCTAACCGGAACCCTAACCCTAACCGCAACCTGACTCTGACCATAACGCTGGCCATAACCCTAACATATGTTTAACCACTAGCTTAAACCTCACCATAGCCGTAACCTAAGCCTAACCCTAACGCTAAGTCTATTGCTCAACCAACTCTAATCCTAACCCTAACTGTAATCCCAACCCTAACTCTAACCCTAACCGGAACCCTAACCCTAACCGTAACCTGACTCTGACGATAACGCTGGCCAGAACCCTAACATATGTTTAACCATAAGCCTAAACCTCACCATAGCCATAACCTAAGTCTAACCCTAACGCTAAGTCTAATACTAAACCAACTCTAATCTTAACCCGAACTGTAATCCCAACCCTAACCCTAACCCTAACCGGAACCCTAACCCTAACCGGAAACTCATTCTGACCATAACGCTGGCCATAACCCTAACATATGTTTAAACATAAGCCTAAACCTCACCATAGCCATAACCTAAGCCTAACCCTAACGCTAAGTCTAATGCTAAACCAACTCTAATCTTAACCCGAACTGTAATCCTAACCCTAGTCCTAACCCTAACCCTAACCCTAACCCTAGCCGGAACCCTAGCCCTAACCTGACTCTGACCCTGACCATAACACTGGCCAGAACCCTAACATATGTTTAACCATAAGCCTAAACCTCACCATAGCCGTAACCTATACCTAACCCTAACGCTAAGTCTATTGCTAAACCAACTCTAATCCTAACCCTAACTGTAATCCCAAACCTAACCCTAACCCTAACCGGAACCCTAACCCTAATCGGAACCCTAACCCTAACTGTAACCTGACTCTGACCATAACGCTTACCAGAACCCTAACATATGTTTAACCATAAGCCTAAATCTTACCATAGCCATAACCTAAGCCTAACCCTAACGCTATGTCTAATGCTAAACCAACTCTAATCCTAACCCGAACTGTAATCCCAACCCTAACCCTAACCCTAACCGGAACCCTAACCCTAACCGGAACCTGACTCTGACCATAATGCTGGCCATAACCCTAACATATGTTTAACCATAAGCCTAAATCTCACCATAGCCGTAACCTAAGCCTAACCCTAACACTAAGTCTAATGCTAAACCAACTCTAATCCTAACCCGAACTGTAATCCTAACCCTAGCCCTAACCCTAACCCTAAACCTAACCCTAGCCGGAACCCTAGCCCTAACCTGACCCTGACCCTGACCATAACGCTGGCCATAACCCTAACATATGTTTAACCATAAGCCTAAACCTCACCATAGCCGTAACCTAAACCTAACCTTAACGCTAAGTCTATTGCTAAACCAACTCTAATCCTAACCCTAACTGTAATCCCAACCCTAACCCTAACCCTAACCCAAACCAGAACCTGACTCTGACCATAACGCTGGCCATAACCCTAACATATGTTTAACCATAAGCCTGAACCTCATTAAAGCCGTAACTTAAGCCTAACCCTAACGCTCAGTCTAATGCTAAACCATCTCTAATCCTAACCCTAACTGTAATCCTAACCCTAGACCTAACTCTAACACTAAACATAACCCTAATCCTAACACGAACCCTAACGCTGACCACGACCCTGACCGTAACGCTGACCAGAACCCTAACATATGTTTAACCATAAGCCTAAACCTCACCATAGCCGTAACCTAAACCTAACCCTAACGCTAAGTCTAATGCTAAACCAACTCTAATCCTAACCCAAACTGTAATCCCAACCCTAACCCTAACCCTAACCGCAACTCTAACCCTAACCGTAACCTGACTCTGACCATAACGCTGGCCATAACGCTAACATATGTTTAACCATAAGCCTAAACCACACCATAGCCATAACCTAAGCCTAACTCTAACGCTAAGTCCAATGCTAAACAAACTCTAATCCTAACCCGAACTGTAATCCCAACCCTAACCCTAACCCTAACCGGAACCCTAACCCTAACCGGAACCTGACTCTGACCGTAACGCTGGCCAGAACCCTAACATATGTTTAACCATAAGCCTAAACCTCACCATAGCCATAACCTAAGCCTAACCCTAACGCTAAGTCTACTGTTAAACCAACTCTAATCCTAACCCAAACTGTAATCCCAACCCTAACCCTAACCCTAACCGGAACCCTAACCCTAACCGGAACCTGACTCTGACCGTAACGTTGGCCATAACCCTAACATATGTTTAACCATAAGCCTAAACCTCACCATAGCCGTAACCTAAGCCTAACCCTAACGCTAAGTCTAATACTAAACCAAATCTAATCCTAACCCTACATGTAATCGTAACCCTAGCCCAAACCCTAAACCTAAACCTAATCCTAGCCGGAACCCTAGCCCTAACCTGACCCTGACCCTGACCATAACGCTGACCAGAACCCTAACATATGTTTAACCATAAGCCTAAACCTCACCATAGCCGTAACCTAAGCCTAACCCTAACACTAAGTCTAATGCTAAACCATCTCTAATCCTAACCCTAACTGTAATCCTAACCCTAACCCTAACCCTAAACGTAACCCTAGCCGGAACCCTAGCCCTAACCTGACCCTGACCCTGACCATAACGCTGGCAGGAACCCTAACATATGTTTAACCATAAGCCTAAACCTCACCATAGCCGTAACCTAAGTCTAACCCTAACGCTAAGTCTAATGCTAAACCAACTCTAATCCTAACCCTACCTATAATCTTAACCCTAGTCCTAACCCTAACCCTAAACCTAACCCTAGCCGGAACCCTAGCCCTAACCTGACCCTGACCCTGACCATAACGCTGAGCAGAACCCTAACATATGTTTAACCATAAGCCTAAACCTCACCATAGCCGTAACCTAAGCCTAACGCCAATGCTAAGTCTAATGCTAATCCAACTCTAATCCTAACCCGAACTGTAATACCAACCCTAACCCAAACTCAAACCCTAACCCTAACCGTAACCTGACTCTGGCCATAACGCTGGCCATAACCCTAACATATGTTTAACCATAAGCCTAAACCTCACCATAGCCATAACCTAAGCCTAACCCTAACGCTAAGTCTAATGCTAAAATAACTCTAATCCTAACCCGAACTGTAACCCCAACCCTAACCCTAACCCTAACCGGAACCGTAACCCTAACCGGAACCTGACTCTGACCATAACGTTGGCCATAACCCTAACATATGTTTAACCATAGGCCTGAACCTAACCATAGCCGTAACCTAAGCCTAACCCTAACGCTATGTCTAATGCTAAACCAACACTAATCCTAACCCTACCTGTAATCCAAACCCTAACCCTAACCGGAACTCTAAACCTAACCCTAGCCGGAACCCTAGCCCTAACCTGACCCTGACCCTGACCATAACGCTGACCAGAACCCTAACATATGTTTAACCATAAGCCTAAACCTCTCCATAGCTGTAAGCTAAGACTAACCTTAACGCTAAGTCTAAAGCTAAACCAACTCTAAACCTAACCCTAACTGTAATCCTAACCCTAGCCCTAAACCTAACCATACCCCGGACCCTGACCATAACCCTGACCCTAACCCAAATGTAATTTTAACCATAACCCTAAACCTAAACCTAACCCTAATGCTAAGTCTAACCCTAAAACAACGTGAATCCTAACCCTAAGCCTAACCATAACCCTAAAAGTAACCCTAATCCTAACCCTAACCCGAACCCTAACCCTAACCGGAAACTCACTCTGACCATAACGCTGGCCATAACCCTAACATATGTTTAACCACAAGCCTAAACCTCACCATAGCCATAACCTAAGCCTAACCCTAACGCTAAGTCTAATGCTAAACCAACTCTAATCCTAACCCTAACTGTAATCCTAACCCTAGTCCTAACCCTAACCCTAACTCTAACCCTAGCCGGAACCCTAGCCCTAACCTGACCCTGACCCTGACCATAACACTGGCCAGAACCCTAACATATGTTTAACCATAAGCCTAAACCTCACCATAGCCGTAACCTATACCTAACCCTAACGCTAAGTCTATTGCTAAACCAACTCTAATCCTAACCCTAACTGTAATCCCAAACCTAACTCTAACCCTAACCGGAACCCTAACCCTAACTGGAACCTGACTCTGGCCATAACGCTGGCCATAACGCTAACATATGTTTAACCATAAGCCTAAACCTCACCATAGCCGTAACCTAAGCCTAATCCTAACGCTAAGTCTAATGCTAAACCAACTCTAATCCTAACCCGAACTGTAATCCTAACCCTAGCCCTGACCCTAACCCTAAACCTAACCCTAGCCGGAACCCTAGCCCTAATCTGACCATGACCCTGACCATAATGCTGACCATAACCCTAACATATGTTTAACCATAAGCCTAAACCTCACCATAGACGTAACCTAAGCTTAACGCCAACGCTAAGTCTAATGCTAATCCAACTCTAATCCTAACCCGAACTGTAATCCCAACCCTAACCCTAACCCTAACCGGAACCCTAACCCTAACCGTAACATGACTCTGACCATAACGCTGGCCATAACGCTAACATATGTTTAACCATAAGCCTAAACCTCACCATAGCCATAACCTAAGCCTAACGCTAACGCTAAGTCTAATGCTAAACCAACTCTAATCCTAACCCAAACTGTAATCCCAACCCTAACCCTAACCCTAACCGGAACCCTAGCCCTAACCGTAACCTGACTCTGACCGTAACGCTGGCCATAACCCTAACATATGTTTAACCATAAGCCTAAACCTCACCATAGCCGTAACCTAAGCCTAACCCTAACGCTAAGTCTAATACTAAACCAACTCTAATCCTAACCCTAACTGTAATCGTAACCCTAGCCCAAACCCTAACCCTAAACCTAACCCTAGCCGGAACCCTAGCCCTAACCTGACCCTGACCCTGACCATAACGCTGACCAGAACCCTAACATATGTTTAACCATAAGCCTAAATCTCACCATAGCCGTAACCTAAGCCTAACCCTAACGCTAAGTCTAATTCCAAACCATCTCTAATCCTAACCCTAACTGTAATCCTAACCCTAGCCCTAACCCTAACCCTAAACCTAACCCTAGCCGGAACCCTAGCCCTAACCTGACCCTGACCCTGACCATAACGCTGAGCAGAACCCTAACATATGTTTAACCATAAGCCTAAACCTCACCAAAGCCGTAACCTAAGCCTAGCCCTAACGCTAAGTCAAATGCTAAACAAACTCTAATCCTAACTCGAACTGTAATCCCAACCCTAACCCTAACCCTAACCCTAATCGGACCCGTAACCCTAACCGTAACCTGACTCTGACCATAACGCTGGCCATAACCCTAACATATGTTTAACCATAAGCCTAAACCTCACCATAGCCGTAACCTATACGTAACCCTAACGCTAAGTCTATTGCTAAACCAACTCTAATCCTAACCCTAACTGTAATTCCAACCGTAGTCCTAACCCTAACCCTAACCCTAACCCTAGCCGGAACATTAGCCCTAACCTGAACATGACCCTGACCATAACACTGGCCAGAACCCTAACATATGTTTAACCATAAGCCTAAACCTCACCATAGCCGTAACCTATACGTAACCCTAACGCTAAGTCTAATGCTAAACCAACTCTAATCCTAACCCTAACTGTAATTCCAACCCTAACCCTAACCCTAACCGGAACCCTAACCCTAACCGTAACCTGACTCTGACCATAACTCTGGTCATAACCCTAACATATGTTTAACCATAAGCCTAAACCTCACCATAGCCGTAACCTAAGCCTAACCCTAACGCTATGTCTAATGCTAAACCAACACTAATCCTAACCCTACTTGTAATCCAAACCCTAACCCTAACCGGAACCCTAAATCTAACCCTAGCCGGAACCCTAGCCCTAACCTGACCCTGACCCTGACCATAACGCTGACCAGAACCCTAACATATGTTTAACCATAAGCCTAAACCTCTCCATAGCTGTAAGCTAAGACTAACCTTAACGCCAAGTCTAACGCTAAACCAACTCTAATCCTAATCCTAACTGTAATCCTAACCCTAGCCCTAACCCTAACCATACCCCGGATCCTGAACATAACCCTGACCCTAACCCAAATGTAATTTTAACCATAACCCTAAACCTAAACCTAACCCTAACCCAGGCCTCACCCTAATGCTAAGTCTAACCCTAAAACAACGCGAATCCTAACCTTAAGCCTAACCCTAACCCTAAACGTAACCCTAATCCTAAACCTAACCCGAACCCTAACCCTAACCGGAACCTGACTCTGACCATAGCGCTGACCAGAACCCTAACATATGTTTAACCATAAGCCTAAACCTCACCATAGCCAGAACCTAAGCCTAACCCTAACGCTAAGTCTAATACCAAACCAACTCTAATGCTAACCCGAACTGTACTCCCAACCCTACCCTAACCCTAACCGGAACCCTAACCCTAACCGCAACCTGACTCTGACCATAACGCTGGCCATAACCCTAACATATGTTTAACCACTAGCTTAAATCTCACCATAGCCGTAACCTAAGCCTAACCCTAACGCTAAGTCTAATGCTAAACCAACTCTAATCCTAACCCGAACTGTAATCTTAACCGTAGTCCTAACCCTAACCCTAACCCTAACCCTAGCCGGAACCCTAGCCCTAACCTGACTCTGACTCTGACCATAATGCTGGCCATAACCCTAACATATGTTTAACCATAAGCCTAAACCTCACCATAGCCGTAACCTATACCTAACCCTAACGCTAAGTCTATTGCTAAACCAACTCTAATCCTAACCCTAACTGTAATCCCAAACCTAACCCTAACCCTAACCGGAACCCTAACCCTAATCGGAACCCTAACCCTAACTGTAACCTGACTCTGACCATAACGCTGACCAGAACCCTAACATATGTTTAACCATAAGCCTAAACCTCACCATAGCCAGAACCTAAGCCTAACCCTAACGCTAAGTCTAATGCTAAACCAACTCTAATCCTAACCCGAACTGTAATCCCAACCCTAACCCTAACCCTAACCGGAACCCTAACCCTAACCGGAACCTGACTCTGACCATAATGCTGGCCATAACCCTAACATATGTTTAACCATAAGCCTAAATCTCACCATAGCCGTAACCTAAGCCTAACCCTAACACTAAGTCTAATGCTAAACCAACTCTAATCCTAACCCGAACTGTAATCCTAACCCTAGCCCTAACCCTAACCCTAAACCTAACCCTAGCCGGAACCCTAGCCCTAACCTGACCCTGACCCTGACCATAACGCTGGCCATAACCCTAACATATGTTTAACCATAAGCCTAAACCTCACCATAGCCGTAACCTAAACCTAACCCTAACGCTATGTCTATTGCTAAACCAACTCTAATCCTAACCCTAACTGTAATCCCAACCCTAACCCTAACCCTAACCCAAATCAGAACCTGACTCTGACCATAACGCTGGCCATAACCCTAACATATGTTTAACCATAAGCCTGAACCTCACCAAAGCCGTAACTTAAGCCTAACCCTAACGCTCAGTCTAATGCTAAACCATCTCTAATCCTAACCCTAACTGTAATCCTAACCTTAGACCTAACCCTAACCCTAAACGTAATCCTAACCCTAATCCTAACCCGAATCCTAACGCTGACCACGACCCTGACCGTAACGCTGACCAGAACTCTAACATATGTTTAACCATAAGCCTAAACCTCACCATAGCCGTAACCTAAACCTAACCCTAACGCTAAGTCTATTGCTAAACCAACTCTAATCCTAACCTAAACTGTAATCCCAACCCTAACCCTAACCCTAACCGCAACTCTAACCCTAACCGTAACCTGACTCTGACCATAACGCTGGCCATAACCCTAACATATGTTTAACCATAAGCCTAAACCACACCATAGCCATAACCTAAGCCTAACCCTAACGCTAAGTCCAATGCTAAACAAACTCTAATCCTAACCCAAACTGTAATCCCAACCCTAACCCTAACCCTAACCGGAACCCTAACCCTAACCGGAACCTGACTCTGACCGTAACGCTGGCGAGAACCCTAACATATGTTTAACCATAAGCCTAAACCTCACCATAGCCGTAACCTATACCTAACCCTAACGCTAAGTCTAATGCTAAACCAACTCTAATCCTAACCCTACCTATAATCCTAACCCTAGTCCTAACCCTAACCCTAAACCTAACCCTAGCCGGAACCCTAGCCCTAACCTGACCCTGACCCTGACCATAACGCTGACCAGAACCCTAACATATGTTTAACCATAAGCCTAAACCTCACCATAGCCGTAACATAAGCCTAACCCTAACGCTAAGTCTAATGCTAAAACAACTCTAATCCTAACCCTAACTGTAATGCCAACCCTAACCCTAACCCTAACCCTAATCGGAACCGTAACCCTAACCGGAACCTGACTCTGACCATAACGTTGGCCATAACCCTAACATATGTTTAACCATAAGCCTGAACCTAACCATAGCCGTAACCTAAGCCTAACCCTAACGCTATGTCTAATGCTAAACCAACACTAATCCTAACCCTACTTGTAATCCCAACCCTAACCCTAACCCTAACCGGAACCCTAACCCTAACCGGAAACTCATTCTGACCATAACGCTGGCCATAACCCTAACATATGTTTAAACATAAGCCTAAACCTCACCATAGCCGTAACCTAAGCCTAACCCTAACGCTAAGTCTAATGCTAAACCAACTTTAATCTTAACCCGAACTGTAATCCTAACCCTAGTCCTAACCCTAACCCTAACCCTAACCCTAGCCGGAACCCTAGCCCTAACCTGACTCTGACCTTGACCATAACACTGGCCAGAACCCTAACATATGTTTAACCATAAGCCTAAACCTCACCATAGCCGTAACCTATACCTAACCCTAACGCTAAGTCTATTGCTAAACCAACTCTAATCCTAACCCTAACTGTAATCCCAAACCTAACCCTAACCCTAACCGGAACCCTAACCCTAATCGGAACCCTAACCCTAACTGTAACCTGACTCTGACCATAACGCTGACCAGAACCCTAACATATGTTTAACCATAAGCCTAAATCTTACCATAGCCATAACCTAAGCCTAACCCTAACGCTAAGTCTAATGCTAAACCAACTCTAATCCTAACCCGAACTGTAATCCCAACCCTAACCCTAACCCTAACCGGAACCCTAACCCTAACCGGAACCTGACTCTGACCATAATGCTGGCCATAACCCTAACATATGTTTAACCATAAGCCTAAATCTCACCATAGCCGTAACCTAAGCCTAACCCTAACACTAAGTCTACTGTTAAACCAACTCTAATCCTAACCCGAACTGTAATCCTAACCCTAGCCCTAACCCTAACCCTAAACCTAACCCTAGCCGGAACCCTAGCCCTAACCTGACCCTGACCCTGACCATAACGCTGGCCATAACCCTAACATATGTTTAACCATAAGCCTAAACCTCACCATAGCCGTAACCTAAACCTAACCTTAACGCTAAGTCTATTGCTAAACCAACTCTAATCCTAACCCTAACTGTAATCCCAACCCTAACCCTAACCCTAACCCAAACCAGAACCTGACTCTGACCATAACGCTGGCCATAACCCTAACATATGTTTAACCATAAGCCTGAACCTCATTAAAGCCGTAACTTAAGCCTAACCCTAACGCTCAGTCTAATGCTAAACCATCTCTAATCCTAACCCTAACTGTAATCCTAACCCTAGACCTAACTCTAACCCTAAACATAACCCTAATCCTAACACGAACCCTAACGCTGACCACGACCCTGACCGTAACGCTGACCAGAACCCTAACATATGTTTAACCATAAGCCTAAACCTCACCATAGCCGTAACCTAAACCTAACCCTAACGCTAAGTCTAATGCTAAACCAACTCTAATCCTAACCCAAACTGTAATCCCAACCCTAACCCTAACCCTAACCGCAACTCTAACCCTAACCGTAACCTGACTCTGACCATAACGCTGGCCATAACGCTAACATATGTTTAACCATAAGCCTAAACCACACCATAGCCATAACCTAAGCCTAACCCTAACGCTAAGTCCAATGCTAAACAAACTCTAATCCTAACCCGAACTGTAATCCCAACCCTAACCCTAACCCTAACCGGAACCCTAACCCTAACCGGAACCTGACTCTGACCGTAACGCTGGCCAGAACCCTAACATATGTTTAACCATAAGCCTAAACCTCACCATAGCCATAACCTAAGCCTAACCCTAACGCTAAGTCTACTGTTAAACCAACTCTAATCCTAACCCAAACTGTAATCCCAACCCTAACCCTAACCCTAACCGGAACCCTAACCCTAACCGGAACCTGACTCTGACCGTAACGTTGGCCATAACCCTAACATATGTTTAACCATAAGCCTAAACCTCACCATAGCCGTAACCTAAGCCTAACCCTAACGCTAAGTCTAATACTAAACCAAATCTAATCCTAACCCTACATGTAATCGTAACCCTAGCCCAAACCCTAAACCTAAACCTAATCCTAGCCGGAACCCTAGCCCTAACCTGACCCTGACCCTGACCATAACGCTGACCAGAACCCTAACATATGTTTAACCATAAGCCTAAACCTCACCATAGCCGTAACCTAAGCCTAACGCCAATGCTAAGTCTAATGCTAATCCAACTCTAATCCTAACCCGAACTGTAATACCAACCCTAACCCAAACTCAAACCCTAACCCTAACCGTAACCTGACTCTGGCCATAACGCTGGCCATAACCCTAACATATGTTTAACCATAAGCCTAAACCTCACCATAGCCATAACCTAAGCCTAACCCTAACGCTATGTCTAATGCTAAAATAACTCTAATCCTAACCCGAACTGTAACCCCAACCCTAACCCTAACCCTAACCGGAACCGTAACCCTAACCGGAACCTGACTCTGACCATAACGTTGGCCATAACCCTAACATATGTTTAACCATAGGCCTGAACCTAACCATAGCCGTAACCTAAGCCTAACCCTAACGCTATGTCTAATGCTAAACCAACACTAATCCTAACCCTACTTGTAATCCAAACCCTAGCCCAAACCCTAACCCTAAACCTAACCCTAGCCGGAACCCTAGTCCTAACCTGACCCTGACCCTGACCATAATGCTGACCAGAACCCTAACATATGTTTAACCATAAGCCTAAACCTCTCCATAGCTGTAAGCTAAGACTAACCTTAACGCTAATTCTAAAGCTAAACCAACTCTAAACCTAACCCTAACTGTAATCCTAACCCTAGCCCTAAACCTAACCATACCCCGGACCCTGACCATAACCCTGACCCTAACCCAAATGTAATTTTAACCATAACCCTAAACCTAAAACTAACCCTAATGCTAAGTCTAACCCTAAAACAACGCGAATCCTAACCCTAAGCCTAACCCTAACCCTAAACGTAACCCTAATCCTAACCCTAACCCGAACCCTAACCCTAACCGGAAACTCACTCTGACCATAACGCTGGCCATAACCCTAACATATGTTTAATCACAAGCCTAAACCTCACCATAGCCATAACCTAAGTCTAACCCTAACGCTAAGTCTAATGCTAAACCAACTCTAATCCTAACCCGAACTGTAATCCTAACCCTAGCCCTAACCCTAACCCTAAACCTAACCCTAGCCAGAACCCTAGCGTTAACCTGACCCTGACCCTGACCATAACGCTGGCCAGAACTCTAACATATGTTTTACCATAAGCCTAAACCTCACCATAGCCGTAACCTAAACCTAACCCTAACGCTATGTCTATTGCTAAACCAACTCTAATCCTAACCCGAACTGTAATCCCAACCCTAACCTTAACCCTAATCGGAACCCTAACCCTAACCGTAACCTGACTATGACCATAACGCTGGCCATAACCCTAACATATGTTTAACCATAAGCCTAAACCTCACCATAGCCGTAACCTAAGCCTAACCCTAACGCTAAGTCTAATGCTAAACCAACTCTAATTCTAACCCAAACTGTAATCCCAACCCTAATTCTAACCCTAACCGGAACCTGACTCCGGCCATAACGCTAACATATGTTTAACCATAAGCCTAAACCACACCATAGTCATAACCTAAGCCTAACCCTAACGCTAAGTTCAATGCTAAACCAACTCTAATCCTAACCCGAACTGCAATCCTAACCCTAGCTCTGACCCTAACCCTAAACCTAACCCTAGCCGGAACCCTAGCCCTAATCTGACCCTGACCCTGACCATAATGCTGACCATAACCCTAACATATGTTAAACCATAAGCCTAAATCTCACCATAGACGTAACCTAAGCTTAACGCCAATGCTAAGTCTAATGCTAATCCAACTCTAATCCTAACCCGAACTGTAATCCCAACCCTAACCCTAACCCTAATCGGAACCCTAACCCTAACCGTAACCTGACTCTGATCATAACGCTGGCCATAACGCTAACATATGTTTAACCATAAGCCTAAACCTCACCATAGCCATAACCTAAGCCTAATCCTAACGCTAAGTCTAATGCTAAACCAACTCTAATCCTAACCCTAACTGTAATCCCAACCCTAACCCTAACCCTAACCGGAACCCTAACCCTAACCGTAACCTGACTCTGACCGTAACGCTGGCCATAACCCTAACATATGTTTAACCATAAGCCTAAACCTCACCATAGCTGTAACCTAAGCATAACCTTAACGCTAAGTCTAATACTAAACCAACTCTAATCCTAACCCTAACTGTAATCGTAACCCTAGCCCAAACCCTAACCCTAAACCTAACCCTAGCCGGAACCCTAGCCCTAACCTGACCCTGACCCTGACCATAACGCTGACCAGAACCCTAACATATGTTTAACCATAAGCCTAAACCTCACCATAGCCGTAACCTAAGCCTAACCCTAACACTAAGTCTAATGCTAAACCATCTCTAATCCTAACCCTAACTGTAATCCTAACCCTAACCCTAACCCTAAACGTAACCCTAGCCGGAACCCTAGCCCTAACCTGACCCTGACCCTGACCATAACGCTGGCCAGAACCCTAACATATGTTTAACCATAAGCCTAAACCTCACCATAGCCGTAACCTATATCTAACCCTAACGCTAAGTCTAATGCTAAACCAACTCTAATCCTAACCCTACCTATAATCCTAACCCTAGTCCTAACCCTAACCCTAAACCTAACCCTAGCCGGAACCCTAGCCCTAACCTGACCTTGACCCTGACCATAACGCTGACCAGAACCCTAACATATGTTTAACCATAAGCCTAAACCTCACCATAGCCGTAACCTAAGCCTAACGCCAACACTAAGTCTAATGCTAATCCAACTCTAATCCTAACCCGAACTGTAATACCAACCCTAAACCAAACTCAAACCCTAACCCTAACCGTAACCTGACTCTGACCATAACGCTGGCCATAACCCTAACATATGTTTAACCATAAGCCTAAACCTCACCATAGCCATAACCTAAGCCTAAACCTAACGCTAAGTCTAATGCTAAAACAACTCTAATCCTAAACCAAACTGTAACCCCAACCCTAACCCTAACCCTAACCGGAACCGTAACCCTAACCGGAACCTGACTCTGACCATAACGTTGGCCATAACCCTAACATATGTTTAACCATAAGCCTGAACCTAACCATAGCCGTAACCTAAGCCTAACCCTAACGCTATGTCTAATGCTAAACCAACACTAATCCTAACCCTACTTGTAATCCAAACCCTAACCCTAACCGGAACTCTAAACCTAACCCTAGCCGGAACCCTAGCCCTAACCTGACCCTGACCCTGACCATAACGCTGACCAGAACCCTAACATATGTTTAACCATAAGCCTAAACCTCTCCATAGCTGTAAGCTAAGACTAACCTTAACGCTAAGTCTAAAGCTAAACCAACTCTAAACCTAACCCTAACTGTAATCCTAACCCTAGCCCTAAACCTAACCATACCCCGGACCCTGACCATAACCCTGACCCTAACCCAAATGTAATTTTAACCATAACCCTAAACCTAAACCTAACCCTAATGCTAAGTCTAACCCTAAAACAACGTGAATCCTAACCCTAAGCCTAACCATAACCCTAAAAGTAACCCTAATCCTAACCCTAACCCGAACCCTAACCCTAACCGGAAACTCACTCTGACCATAACGCTGGCCATAACCCTAACATATGTTTAACCACAAGCCTAAACCTCACCATAGCCATAACCTAAGCCTAACCCTAACGCTAAGTCTAATGCTAAACCAACTCTAATCCTAACCCTAACTGTAATCCTAACCCTAGTCCTAACCCTAACCCTAACTCTAACCCTAGCCGGAACCCTAGCCCTAACCTGACCCTGACCCTGACCATAACACTGGCCAGAACCCTAACATATGTTTAACCATAAGCCTAAACCTCACCATAGCCGTAACCTATACCTAACCCTAACGCTAAGTCTATTGCTAAACCAACTCTAATCCTAACCCTAACTGTAATCCCAAACCTAACTCTAACCCTAACCGGAACCCTAACCCTAACTGGAACCTGACTCTGGCCATAACGCTGGCCATAACGCTAACATATGTTTAACCATAAGCCTAAACCTCACCATAGCCGTAACCTAAGCCTAATCCTAACGCTAAGTCTAATGCTAAACCAACTCTAATCCTAACCCGAACTGTAATCCTAACCCTAGCCCTGACCCTAACCCTAAACCTAACCCTAGCCGGAACCCTAGCCCTAATCTGACCATGACCCTGACCATAATGCTGACCATAACCCTAACATATGTTTAACCATAAGCCTAAACCTCACCATAGCCATAACCTAAGCCTAACGCTAACGCTAAGTCTAATGCTAAACCAACTCTAATCCTAACCCAAACTGTAATCCCAACCCTAACCCTAACCCTAACCGGAACCCTAGCCCTAACCGTAACCTGACTCTGACCGTAACGCTGGCCATAACCCTAACATATGTTTAACCATAAGCCTAAACCTCACCATAGCCGTAACCTAAGCCTAACCCTAACGCTAAGTCTAATACTAAACCAACTCTAATCCTAACCCTAACTGTAATCGTAACCCTAGCCCAAACCCTAACCCTAAACCTAACCCTAGCCGGAACCCTAGCCCTAACCTGACCCTGACCCTGACCATAACGCTGAGCAGAACCCTAACATATGTTTAACCATAAGCCTAAACCTCACCATAGCCGTAACCTAAACCTAACCCTAACGCTAAGTCTAATGCTAAACCAACTCTAATCCTAACCCTAACTGTAATCCCAAACCTAACCCTAACCCTAACCGGAACCCTAACCCTAACCCTAACCTGACCCTGACCCTGACCATAACGCTGACCAGAACCCTAACATATGTTTAACCATAAGCCTAAATCTCACCATAGCCGTAACCTAAGCCTAACCCTAACGCTAAGTCTAATTCCAAACCATTTCTAATCCTAACCCTAACTGTAATCCTAACCCTAGTCCTAACCCTAACCCTAAACCTAACCCTAGCCGGAACCCTAGCCCTAACCTGACCCTGACCCTGACCATAACGCTGACCAGAACCCTAACATATGTTTAACCATAAGCCTAAACCTCACCAAAGCCGTAACCTAAGCCTAGCCCTAACGCTAAGTCAAATGCTAAACAAACTCTAATCCTAACTCGAACTGTAATCCCAACCCTAACCCTAACCCTAACCCTAATCGGACCCGTAACCCTAACCGTAACCTGACTCTGACCATAACGCTGGCCATAACCCTAACATATGTTTAACCATAAGCCTAAACCTCACCATAGCCGTAACCTATACGTAACCCTAACGCTAAGTCTATTGCTAAACCAACTCTAATCCTAACCCTAACTGTAATTCCAACCGTAGTCCTAACCCTAACCCTAACCCTAACCCTAGCCCGAACATTAGCCCTAACCTGAACATGACCCTGACCATAACACTGGCCAGAACCCTAACATATGTTTAACCATAAGCCTAAACCTCACCATAGCCGTAACCTATACCTAACCCTAACGCTAAGTCTATTGCTAAACCAACTCTAATCCTAACCCTAACTGTAATTCCAACCCTAACCCTAACCCTAACCGGAACCCTAACCCTAACCGTAACCTGACTCTGACCATAACTCTGGTCATAACCCTAACATATGTTTAACCATAAGCCTAAACCTCACCATAGCCGTAACCTAAGCCTAACCCTAACGCTATGTCTAATGCTAAACCAACACTAATCCTAACCCTACTTGTAATCCAAACCCTAACCCTAACCGGAACCCTAAATCTAACCCTAGCCGGAACCCTAGCCCTAACCTGACCCTGACCCTGACCATAACGCTGACCAGAACCCTAACATATGTTTAACCATAAGCCTAAACCTCTCCATAGCTGTAAGCTAAGACTAACCTTAACGCCAAGTCTAACGCTAAACCAACTCTAATCCTAATCCTAACTGTAATCCTAACCCTAGCCCTAACCCTAACCATACCCCGGATCCTGAACATAACCCTGACCCTAACCCAAATGTAATTTTAACCATAACCCTAAACCTAAACCTAACCCTAACCCAGGCCTCACCCTAATGCTAAGTCTAACCCTAAAACAACGTGAATCCTAACCTTAAGCCTAACCCTAACCCTAAACGTAACCCTAATCCTAAACCTAACCCGAACCCTAACCCTAACCGGAACCTGACTCTGACCATAGCGCTGACCAGAACCCTAACATATGTTTAACCATAAGCCTAAACCTCACCATAGCCGTAACCTATACCTAACCCTAACGCTAAGTCTATTGCTAAACCAACTCTAATCCTAACCCTAACTGTAATCCCAAACCTAACTCTAACCCTAACCGGAACCCTAACCCTAACTGGAACCTGACTCTGGCCATAACGCCGGCCATAACGCTAACATATGTTTAACCATAAGCCTAAACCTCACCATAGCCATAACCTAAGCCTAACCCTAACGCTAAGTCTAATGCTAAACCAACTCTAATCCTAACCCGAACTGTAATCCTAACCCTAGCCCTGACCCTAACCCTAAACCTAACCCTAGCCGGAACCCTAGCCCTAATCTGACCATGACCCTTACCATAATGCTGACCATAACCCTAACATATGTTTAACCATAAGCCTAAACCTCACCATAGACGTAACCTAAGCTTAACGCCAACGCTAAGTCTAATGCTAATCCAACTCTAATCCTAACCCGAACTGTAATCCCAACCCTAACCCTAACCCTAACCGGAACCCTAACCCTAACCGTAACATGACTCTGACCATAACGCTGGCCATAACCCTAACATATGTTTAACCATAAGCCTAAACCTCACCATAGCCATAACCTAAGCCTAACGCTAACGCTAAGTCTAATGCTAAACCAACTCTAATCCTAACCCAAACTGTAATCCCAACCCTAACCCTAACCCTAACCGGAACCCTAACCCTAACCGTAACCTGACTCTGACCGTAACGCTGGCCATAACCCTAACATATGTTTAACCATAAGCCTAAACCTCACCATAGCCGTAACCTAAGCCTAACCCTAACGCTAAGTCTAATACTAAACCAACTCTAATCCTAACCCTAACTGTAATCGTAACCCTAGCCCAAACCCTAACCCTAAACCTAACCCTAGCCGGAACCCTAGCCCTAACCTGACCCTGACCCTGACCATAACGCTGACCAGAACCCTAACATATGTTTAACCATAAGCCTAAATCTCACCATAGCCGTAACCTAAGCCTAACCCTAACGCTAAGTCTAATTCCAAACCATCTCTAATCCTAACCCTAACTGTAATCCTAACCCTAGTCCTAACCCTAACCCTAAACCTAACCCTAGCCGGAACCCTAGCCCTAACCTGACCCTGACCCTGACCATAACGCTGACCAGAACCCTAACATATGTTTAACCATAAGCCTAAACCTCACCAAAGCCGTAACCTAAGCCTAGCCCTAACGCTAAGTCAAATGCTAAACAAACTCTAATCCTAACCCGAACTGTAATCCCAACCCTAACCCTAACCCTAACCCTAATCGGACCCGTAACCCTAACCGTAACCTGACTCTGACCATAACGCTGGCCATAACCCTAACATATGTTTGACCATAAGCCTAAACCTCACCATAGCCGTAACCTATACCTAACCCTAACGCTAAGTCTATTGCTAAACCAACTCTAATCCTAACCCTAACTGTAATTCCAACCCTAGTCCTAACCCTAACCCTAACCCTAACCCTAACCCTAGCCGGAACATTAGCCCTAACCTGAACATGACCCTGACCATAACACTGGCCAGAACCCTAACATATGTTTAACCATAAGCCTAAACCTCACCATAGCCGTAACCTATACGTAACCCTAACGCTAAGTCTATTGCTAAACCAACTCTAATCCTAACCCGAACTGTAATTCCAACCCTAACCCTAACCTTAACCGGAACCCTAACCCTAACCGTAACCTGACTCTGACCATAACGCTGGTCATAACCCTAACATATGTTTAACCATAAGCCTAAACCTCACCATAGCCGTAACCTAAGCCTAACCCTAACGCTATGTCTAATGCTAAACCTACACTAATCCTAACCCTACTTGTAATCCAAACCCTAACCCTAACCGGAACCCTAAATCTAACCCTAGCCGGAACCCTAGCCCTAACCTGACCCTGACCCTGACCATAACGCTGACCAGAACCCTAACATATGTTTAACCATAAGCCTAAACCTCTCCATAGCTGTAAGCTAAGACTAACCTTAACGCCAAGTCTAACGCTAAACCAACTCTAATCCTAATCCTAACTGTAATCCTAACCCTAGCCCTAACCCTAACCATACCCCGGATCCTGAACATAACCCTGACCCTAACCCAAATGTAATTTTAACCATAACCCTAAACCTAAACATAACCCTAACCTAGGCCTAACCCTAATGCTAAGTCTAACCCTAAAACAACGCGAATCCTAACCTTAAGCCTAACCCTAACCCTAAACGTAACCCTAACCCTAACCCTAACCCGAACCCTAACCCTAACCGGAACCTGACTCTGACCATAGCGCTGACCAGAACCCTAACATATGTTTAACCATAAGCCTAAACCTCACCATAGCCAGAACCTAAGCCTAACCCTAACGCTAAGTCTAATACCAAACCAACTCTAATGTTAACCCGAACTGTACTCCCAACCCTAACCCTAACCCTAACCGGAACCTTAACCCTAACCACAACCTGACTCTGACCATAACGCTGGCCATAACCCTAACATATGTTTAACCACTAGCTTAAACCTCACCATAGCCGTAACCTAAGCCTAACCCTAACGCTAAGTCTATTGCTCAACCAACTCTAATCCTAACCCTAACTGGAATCCCAACCCTAACCCTAACCCTAACCGGAACCCTAACCCTAACCGTAACCTGACTCTGACGATAACGCTGGCCATAACCCTAACATATGTTTAACCATAAGCCTAAACCTCACCATAGCCATAACCTAAGCCTAACCCTAACGCTAAGTCTAATACTAAACCAACTCTAATCTTAACCCGAGCTGTAATCCCAACCCTAACCCTAACCCTAACCGGAACCCTAACCCTAACCGGAAACTCATTCTGACCATAACGCTGGCCATAACCCTAACATATGTTTAACCATAAGCCTAAACTTCACCATAGCCGTAACCTAAGCCTAACCCTAACGCTAAGTCTAATGCTAAACCAACTCTAATCCTAACCCGAACTGTAATCCTAACCCTAGTCCTAACCCTAACCCTAACCCTAACCTTAGCCGGAACCCTAGCCCTAACCTGACTCTGACCCTGACCATAACACTGGCCAGAACCCTAACATATGTTTAACCATAAGCCTAAACCTCACCATAGCCGTAACCTATACCTAACCCTAACGCTAAGTCTATTGCTAAAACAACTCTAATCCTAACCCTAACTGTAATCCCAAACCTAACCCTAACCCTAACCGGAACCCTAACCCTAACCGGAACCCTAACCCTAACTGTAACCTGACTCTGACCATAACGCTGACCAGAACCCTAACATATGTTTAACCATAAGCCTAAATCTTACCATAGCCATAACCTAAGCCTAACCCTAACGCTAAGTCCAATGCTAAACCAACTCTAATCCTAACCCGAACTGTAATCCCAACCCTAACCCTAACCCTAACCGGAACCTGACTCTGACCATAATGCTGGCCATAACCCTAACATATGTTTAACCATAAGCCTAAATCTCACCATAGCCGTAACCTAAGCCTAACCCTAACACTAAGTCTAATGCTAAACCAACTCTAATCCTAACCCGAACTGTAATCCTAACCCTAGCCCTAACCCTAACCCTAAACCTAACCCTAGCCGGAACCCTAGCCCTAACCTGACCCTGACCCTGACCATAACGCTGGCCATAACCCTAACATATGTTTAACCATAAGCCTAAACCTCACCATAGCCGTAACCTAAACCTAACCTTAACGCTAAGTCTATTGCTAAACCAACTCTAATCCTAACCCTAACTGTAATCCCAACCCTAAACCTAACCCTAACCCAAACCAGAACCTGACTCTGACCATAACGCTGGCCATAACCCTAACATATGTTTAACCATAAGCCTGAACCTCATTAAAGCCGTAACTTAAGCCTAACCCTAACGCTCAGTCTAATGCTAAACCAACTCTAATCCTAACCCTCACTGTAATCCTAACCCTAGACCTAACTCTAACCCTAAACATAACCCTAACCCTAACACGAACCCTAACGCTGACCACGACCCTGACCGTAACGCTGACCAGAACCCTAACATATGTTTAACCATAAGCCTAAACCTCACCATAGCCGTAACCTAAACCTAACCCTAACGCTAAGTCTAATGCTAAACCAACTCTAATCCTAACCCAAACTGTAATCCCAACCCTAACCCTAACCCTAACCGCAACTCTAACCCTAACCGTAACCTGACTCTGACCGTAACGCTGGCCAGAACCCTAACATATGTTTAACCATAAGCCTAAACCTCACCATAGCCATAACCTAAGCCTAACCCTAACGCTAAGTCTACTGTTAAACCAACTCTAATCCTAACCCAAACTGTAATCCCAACCCTAACCCTAACCCTAACCGCAACCCTAACCCTAACCGGAACCTGACTCTGACCGTAACGTTGGCCATAACCCTAACATATGTTTAACCATAAGCCTAAACCTCACCATAGCCGTAACCTAAGCCTAACCCTAACGCTAAGTCTAATACTAAACCAAATCTAATCCTAACCCTACATGTAATCGTAACCCTAGCCCAAACCCTAAACCTAAACCTAATCCTAGCCGGAACCCTAGCCCTAACCTGACCCTGACCCTGACCATAACGCTGACCAGAACCCTAACATATGTTTAACCATAAGCCTAAACCTCACCATAGCCGTAACCTAAGCCTAACCCTAACACTAAGTCTAATGCTAAACCATCTCTAATCCTAACCCTAACTGTAATCCTAACCCTAACCCTAACCCTAAACGTAACCCTAGCCGGAACCCTAGCCCTAACCTGACCCTGACCCTGACCATAACGCTGGCCAGAACCCTAACATATGTTTAACCATAAGCCTAAACCTCACCATAGCCGTAACCTATGTCTAACCCTAACGCTAAGTCTAATGCTAAACCAACTCTAATCCTAACCCTACCTATAATCCTAACCCTAGTCCTAACTCTAACCCTAAACCTAACCCTAGCCGGAACCCTAGCCCTAACCTGACCCTGACCCTGACCATAACGCTGAGCAGAACCCTAACATATGTTTAACCATAAGCCTAAACCTCACCATAGCCGTAACCTAAGCCTAACGCCAATGCTAAGTCTAATGCTAATCCAACTCTAATCCTAACCCGAACTGTAATACCAACCCTAGTCCTAACCCTAACCGGAACCCTAACCCAAACTCAAACCCTAACCCTAACCGGAACCTGACTCTGACCGTAACGCTGGCCATAACCCTAACATATGTTTAACCATAAGCCTAAACCTCACCATAGCCGTAACCTAAGCCTAACCCTAACGCTAAGTCTAATACTAAACCAAATCTAATCCTAACCCTACATGTAATCGTAACCCTAGCCCAAACCCTAAACCTAAACCTAATCCTAGCCGGAACCCTAGCCCTAACCTGACCCTGACCCTGACCATAACGCTGACCAGAACCCTAACATATGTTTAACCATAAGCCTAAACCTCTCCATAGCCGTAACCTAAGCCTAACCCTAACACTAAGTCTAATGCTAAACCATCTCTAATCCTAACCCTAACTGTAATCCTAACCCTAACCCTAACCCTAAACGTAACCCTAGCCGGAACCCTAGCCCTAACCTGACCCTGACCCTGACCATAACGCTGAGCAGAACCCTAACATATGTTTAACCATAAGCCTAAACCTCACCATAGCCGTAACCTAAGCCTAACGCCAATGCTAAGTCTAATGCTAATCCAACTCTAATCCTAACCCGAACTGTAATCCCAACCCTAACCCTAACCCTAACCGGAACCGTAACCCTAACCGGAACCTGACTCTGACCATAACGTTGGCCATAACGCTAACATATGTTTAACCATAGGCCTGAACCTAACCATAGCCGTAACCTAAGCCTAACCCTAACGCTATGTCTAATGCTAAACCAACACTAATCCTAACCCTACTTGTAATCCAAACCCTAGCCCAAACCCTAACCCTAAACCTAACCCTAGCCGGAACCCTAGTCCTAACCTGACCCTGACCCTGACCATAATGCTGACCAGAACCCTAACATATGTTTAACCATAAGCCTAAACCTCTCCATAGCTGTAAGCTAAGACTAACCTTAACGCTAAGTCTAAAGCTAAACCAACTCTAAACCTAACCCTAACTGTAATCCTAACCCTAGCCCTAAACCTAACCATACCCCGGACCCTGACCATAACCCTGACCCTAACCCAAATGTAATTTTAACCATAACCCTAAACCTAAAACTAACCCTAATGCTAAGTCTAACCCTAAAACAACGCGAATCCTAACCCTAAGCCTAACCCTAACCCTAAACGTAACCCTAATCCTAACCCTAACCCGAACCCTAACCCTAATCGGAAACTCACTCTGACCATAACGCTGGCCATAACCCTAACATATGTTTAACCACAAGCCTAAACCTCACCATAGCCGTAACCTAAGCCTAACCCTAACGCTAAGTCTAATGCTAAACCAACTCTAATCCTAACCCGAACTGTAATCCTAACCCTAGCCCTAATCCTAACCCTAAACCTAACCCTAGCTAGAACCCTAGCGTTAACCTGACCCTGACCCTGACCATAACGTTGGCCAGAACTCTAACATATGTTTTACCATAAGCCTAAACCTCACCATAGCCGTAACCTAAACCTAACCCTAACGCTAAGTCTAATGCTAAACCAACTCTAATCCTAATCCAAACTGTAATCCCAACCCTAACCCTAACCCTAACCGCAACTCTAACCCTAACCGTAACCTGACTCTGACCATAACGCTGGCCATAACGCTAACATATGTTTAACCATAAGCCTAAACCACACCATAGCCATAACCTAAGCTTAACCCTAACGCTAAGTCCAATGCTAAACAAACTCTAATCCTAACCCGAACTGTAATCCCAACCCTAACCCTAACCCTAAACGGAACCCTAACCCTAACCAGAACCTGACTCTGACCGTAACGCTGGCCATAACCCTAACATATGTTTAACCATAAGCCTAAACCTCACCATAGCCATAACCTAGGCCTAACCCTAACGTTAAGTCTAATGTTAAACCAACTCTAATCCTAACCCAAACTGTAATCCCAACCCTAATTCTAACCCTAAACGTAACCCTAACCCTAACCGTAACCTGACTCTGACCGTAACGTTGGCCATTACCCTAACATATGTTTAACCATAAGCCTAAATCTCACCATAGCCGTAACCTAAGCCTAACCCTAATGCTAAGTCTAATGCTAAACCATCTCTAATCCTAACTCGAACTGTAATCCTAACCCTAACCCTAAACGTAACCCTAGCCGGAACCCTAGCCCTAACCTGACCCTGACCCTGACCATAACGCTGACCAGAACCCTAACATATGTTTAACCATAAGCCTAAACCTGACCATAGCCGTAACTTAAGCCTAACACCAACGCTAAGTCTAATGCTAATCCAACTCTAATCCTAACCCGAACTGTAATCTCAACCCTAACCCTAACCCTAACCGTAAACTGACTCTGACCGTAACGCTGACCAGAACCCTAACATACGCTTAACCATAAGCCTAAACCTCACCAAAGCCGTAATCTAAGCCTAGCCCTAACGCTAAGTCTAATGCTAAACCAACTCTAATCCTAACCCAAACTGTAATCCCAAGCCTAACCCTAACCCTAATCGGAACCCTAACCCTAACCGTAACCTGACTCTGACCGTAAGGCTGGCCATAATCCTTACATATGTTTAACCATAAGCCTAAACCTCACCATAGCGGTAACCTAAGCCTAAACCTAACGCTAAGTCTAATACTAAACCAACTCTAATCCTAACCCTAACTGTAATCGTAACCCTAGCCCAAACCCTAACCCTAAACCTAACCCTAGCCGGAACCCTAGCCCTAACCTGACCCTGACCCTGACCATAACGCTGGCCAGAATTCTAACATATGTTTAACCATAAGCCTAAACCTCACCATAGCCGTAACCTAAGCCTAACCTTAATGCTAAGTCTAATGCTAAACCAACTCTAATCCTAACCCTAACTGTAATCCTAACCCTAGTCCTAACCCTAACCCTAAACCTAACCCTAGCCGGAACCCTAGCCCTAACCTGACCCTGACTCTGACCATAACGCTGACCAGAACCCTAACATATGTTTAACCATAAGCCTAAACCTCACCATAGCCGTAACCTAAGCCTAACCCTAACGCTAAGTCTAATGCTAAACCATCTCTAATCCTATCCCTAACTGTAATCCTAACCCTCACCCTATAACCTAACTCTAACCCTAAACCTAACCCTAGTCGGAACCCTAGTCCTAACCTGACCCTTACCCTGACCATAACGCTGACCAGAACCCTAACATATGTTTAACCATAAGCCTAAACCTCACCAAAGCTGTAACCTAAGCCTAGCCCTAACGCTAAGTCTATTGCTAAACCAACTCTAATCCTAACTCGAACTGTAATCCCAGCCCTAACCCAAACCCTAATCGGAATCGTAACCCTAACGGGAACCTGACTCTGACCATAACGCTGGCCATAACCCTAACATATGTTTAACCATAAGCCTGAACCTAACCATAGACGTAACCTAAGCCTAACCCTAACGCTAAGTCTAATGCTAAACCAACTCTAATCCTAACCCGAACTGTAATCCTAACCCTAGTCCTAACCCTAACCCTACCCCGGACCCTGACCATAACCCTGACCCTAACCCAAACGTAATTTTAACCATAACCCTAAACCTAAACCTAACCCTAACCTAGGCCTAACCCTAATGCTAAGTCTAACCCTAAAACAACGCGAATCCTACCCCTAAGCCTAACCCTAAACCTAAACGTAAGCCTAACCCGAACCCTAGCCCTAACCCGAACTCTAACACTGACCATGACCCTGATCGAAACGCTGGCCAGAACCCTAATATATGTTTAACCATAAGCCTAAACCTCACCATAGCCGTAACCTAAGCCTAACCCTAACGCTAAGTCTAATGCTAAACCAACTCTAATCCTAACCCGAACTGTAATCCTAACCCTAACCCGAAACCTAACTGTAAAGTGAACCCAAACCCTAACCTAACCTGACCATTACCACAACCCTAACATATATTTAACCATAAGACTAAACCTCACCGTAGCCGTAACCTAAGCCTAACCCTAACGCTAAGTCTATCGCTAAACCAATTCTAATCCTAACCCTAACTGTAATCCTAACCCTAAACCTAACCCTCACCCTAACCCTGGGGACCCCGAGGTGGGGGGTAGACCTGGGGGTCCTGGTGGGTGGGTAGACCTGGGGGTCCTAGGGGGGTTTTGGGCACCTGCACTTAGCTTTCAGAGGGCCAAGGGACCGAATCCATCTTCAAGAGACGAAAACGCCGCATGCGCGAACCGCCGTCTTCCTGCATCGCCGGGTTCACAGAATCACAGAATCAACTGGGTTGGAAAAGACCTCAGAGATCATCGAGTCCAACCCTTGGTCCAACTCTAGTCTGTTTACTAGATCATGGCACTAAGTGCCATGTCCAACCTCACTTTAAAAACCTTCAGGGACGGTGAGTCCAGCACCTCCCTGGGCAGCCGTTCCAATGCCTGACCACTCTCTCTGTAAAGAATTTCTTCCTCATATCCAGCCTAAATTTCCCCTGGCAGAGTTTAAGCCCATGTCCCCTTGTCCTATTGCTGATGCCTGGGAGAAGAGACCAATCCCCACCTGGCTATAACTTCCCTTCAGATAGTTCTAGAGAGTGATGAGGTCACCTCTGAGCCTCCTCTTCTCCAGACTAAACAAGCCCAGCTCCCTCAGCCTCTCCCCATAGGTCTTGTGCTCAAGTCCCTTCACCAGTCGTGTTGCTCTTCTCTGGACCCACTCCAGCACTTCAATGTCTTTCCTGAACTGAGGGGCCCAGAACTGAACACAGTACTCCAGGTGTGGCCTCACCAATGCAGAGTACAGGGGAAGGATCACTGCCCTTGTCCTGCTGACCACGCTATTTTTGATACAGGACAGGATTCCATTGGCCTTCTTGGCCACCTGGGCACACTGTTGGCTCATGTTGAGCTTCCTGTCAATTAGTACCCCCAGGTCCCTTTCTGCCTGACTGCTCTCCAGCCACTCTGTTCCTCTTCAGCGTCTACGGGAACATGAGAAAACACACGCTCGCTAAGCCGTGCCGGCACACGGCGTCGTGGGGTAAACGCCGACCCCTTCCGCAACACCCACCTCCTGCTAAGTTCCACGGCGTTCCGTCCGGCGCGTCGTGCCGCGGCCACCGACCCCCATCGCTCGTGACGCCTAAGACGGCGAGAAGCAAAAGAACTGCAGCGCCTGGAACGAGTCGCCGGCCCCACGCTCCTCCTCACCGCAAACGCTCCTCCCAGTCCAAAGGGCCCATGAAGCGCCTGCGAAGCGAGAAGGAAACACTGAACCCAGTCAGCGGGCAATACCGGGCTCCTCCACGCCCTCCGCCGCCTCACCTTCTCGGCTGCCGGCCCGCCTGCGCCTTCGCCCCTCGCAGCTCGTCTGCGGCACCGGTAAAACCAGAGGCACGCGCTCGGACGCCGCCCGAAAGCGCAGCCTGCCCGCGCACGGTCCCATCTCGCCCTCCCTTACCTGGGCCGCCCGTCCAGCCGGCCGCCCTTGCTTTCGCCTGCCACGCTGTTGACCACGAAGACATTCAGCTACCGCCTCTAAAACACAACCAAAGGACGCTCAGACCTGCACCAGCAACACGGGACCTGAAACCAGCGCCCCTTCAGCTTCATCACAGTGAACTTTGTACCTTTGGCTCATTATGTTGAATTGACTGCGACCCAACCTACCAAAACGACCAAAACCAGATTAGCGCCCCTTTTGCTGTAAATCTTCGTTATCTTGTCTCCTCAAGTTTACAGCTGGTGCAGTAGAACTTCTTATCTTGGCATTCAATGGGGTTCTGTTCTTCTCAACATAAAGCTCTAAACTAAGCATTTCTTGCGTGGCTAAGCCTTAAAGAGTTAGTTCGTTAGCAGGCACCCATTATATGTTTAGTTAACTGGCGCGGTTGAGACGGACAAACAACATGGACAAGATGAAAGGAATAGATGCCATTTATTGCTACAAGTGCATTTTCATACAATTCGACCAGTTCATGTGTCTTTTCACTCTTGGTTACAAGTTACAGCACTAACTAATAAATCCTGCAAGAATCCGTCTCTAAAATACCGTAGATCAACTATGACAGTCGTAAGTCACAGAGACTCCTCGTTTTCTCTCTGACTCTCACAACAGTAATAAGTAAGTCCCGGAGGATGGAAAACACCAGGATCGGCTGGGAACGACAACAAAGGTAGGTCAAAGAAGGTAAATGGGGGCTCTCGGGGCAATGGAATGCTTACCTGTTGATAGGGACAGATTCACATCTTGCGAGAGGGGCAACAAGAAACAGGTGACCAAGAAACTGACCAACGGTGTATAACATCCCATTCACGTGAATACTTCATACAAAAGTGGGAGATCACGAGGATCTTGTCCTCTTGGCCCTTTTTGGTTCCTTCTGCTTATGGCGACATTAGGAGAGGACCTTGCTAGTCATCCCTGTGAACTGATGCCTAGTGAGAGACTGAATCCAGCTCCGGTTGGCTGCAGAGTCCAGTCCAGGACTTCGGGTGCCTGCCCTGCAGTTGCTGAGACATTCAAGATTGGTTTTGTATATTCTGTATGATTTTCTCTGTTCTTATTAGTAGTATTAGTAAAACATGGAGGAGTGTGGGACGAGAGCGCGGCGGGGACGGGAGGAGCGCGGCGGGGACGAGAGCGGAGCGGGGACGGGAGCGGCGGCGGGGACGGGAGGAGCGCGGCGGGGACGGGAGGAGCGCGGCGGGGACGGGAGGAGCGCGGCGGGGACGGGAGGAGCGCGGCGGGGACGGGAGCGGCGGCGGGGACGGGAGGAGCGCGGCGGGGACGGGAGGAGCGCGGCGGGGACGGGAGGAGCGCGGCGGGGACGGGAGGAGCGCGGCGGGGACGGGAGCGGCGGCGGGGACGGGAGGAGCGCGGCGGGGACGGGAGGAGCGCGGCGGGGACGGGAGGAGCGCGGCGGGGACGGGAGGAGCGCGGCGGGGACGGGAGGAGCGCGGCGGGGACGAGAGCGCGGCGGGGACGGGAGGAGCGCGGCGGGGACGAGAGCGGAGCGGGGACGGGAGGAGCGCGGCGGGGACGGGAGGAGCGCGGCGGGGACGGGAGTGGGGCGGCGGGGATGGGAGGACACAAAATCCTCCTTGGGGCATGCGCAGTACAGAACACTCAACGCCCGCCCCTAAAGCAACCTGATAGGTGGGGAGAGTGGTGACTGACTGCATAGGCAGCCAACCAGCGCTCCGCCCCTCACCCCCCCACGGCATCTGATTGGCCCGCTCTGCATCCTCACCTGTACGGCGGATCCTTGGGGGAAAAACGTGCCCGTTCCGAGCTCCAAAACACCAGTGAAAGCCCCAAACCAACCCAAAACCACCCCCCAGGCTCTGCGGGTCCCTCCTGTCCCCGCCCATCACCATATTGCCCCAAACTGCCCCAAAAACCACGATTCTGGGCTCTCTCTGGTGACGTCACTTTATTTACTGCCCTCCCCACTTTAAGGCGGGCTGCGGGGCAGTGGGCGGAGTCTCCGAGAGGCGCCGACCAATCAGGCGAGAGCGACGGTGACCTGTGGGAGGAGCTCGGCCAGGCGGGCGGAGCTCTCGGGGGCGGCGGCCAAGGGCGTGCCGGCCAATCGGATGCGGCGCAGCTGGGGGCAGGCGGCCAATGGGGTGAGGGCGGAGGCATCGGTGATCGCTGGGGGTGGAGTCAAGGGGAGGAGCCAATCAGAGCCCGACCCAGCGCCCTCAGTTCACCCCAGACCCCCTAAATCTTGTCCCATTGACCCCCAGTGACCCCCAGTGACCCCCAGTGACCCCAGTGACCCCCAGTGACCCCTTTGTTCTCACGGTTTCCACAGAGATCCAGCTCCTCCAGGCGGGGGAGGGGCGGGAACCCCCAAAGGGTCGTGACCTCGTTGAGTGACAGGTCCAGAACCTGTAGAGGATGGACAGCCGGACGCCTGGGTCCCCCAGAACTCCTGGGTCCCCCCCTGCACTATTAACCCATTGGGGCACTCCTGGGTCCCTCGGGGCACTCCTGGGTCCCTCCTGAACTCCTGGGTCCCCCCCAGAACTCCTGGGTCCCTCCCAGAACTCCTGGGTCTCCCCTGAACTCCTGGGTCCCCCCCTGAACTCCTGGGTCCCCCCAGAACTCCTGGGTCCCTCCCGAACTCCTGGGTCCCCCCTGAACTCCTAGGTCCCTTATTTTGGGGCACTCCTGGGTCCCCCCCGGACGCCTGGGTCCCCACTCACCCTCAGCCTCCTCAGCGCCCCCACGTTTTTGGGGATCCCCCGCAGACGGTTCCTGCTCAGATCCAGCTCCGTCACCGGCCCCGCCCACTCCAGCAGAGGAAGTGACGTCAGCACCTGGGGGCGGGGACACAGTGTGGGGGGCGGGGCCTCGAGGTGACCCACCCCCCAAATTCCAGCCCCTCCCACCCCCTGCAACACCCCCCGGACTCCTGGGTCCCCCCCAGAACTCCTGGGTCCCCCCCAACCCCTTCCCCCCCAAGCCCCGCCCCCTTACCTTCCTAGGGAGGCGGAGCTCACAGGCCCCGCCCCCCTGCGCAAGCTCCGCCCCCAGCAGCCCCAGCGCCACCTCGGCCCGCGACCGCAGGTCATTGGTGAATCCGCCCCGCAGTGGATCCGCCTCCTGGGGGCGGGGCCGAGTCAGGACACGCCCCTTGAGAGACCCCGCCCCCTCCCCATAGGCCACGCCCACCTGTAGGTCCCGCAGCATCGATTGGATCTCGGGGCCGTTTCGCGGCGCGTCCAGCGCCCCCAGGAGAAGGGACAGGGTCAGCAGGCAACCTGGGGACCCAGGCGTTCGGGAGGGACCAAGGAGTTCTGGGGGACCCAGGAGTGCCCCAGGGACCCAGGAGTTCAGGGGGGACCCAGGAGTGCCCCGAGGGACCCAGGAGTGCCCCAAGGGACCTAGGAGTTCAGGAGGGACCCAGGAGTTCTAGCGGGGACCCAGGAGTGCCCCAAGGGATCCAAGGAGTTCAGGAGGGACCCAGGAGTTCAGGAGGGACCCAGGAGTGCCCCGAGGGACCCAGGAGTGCCCTGAGGGACCCAGGAGTTCAGGGGGGGACCCAGGAGTGCCCCAAAGGACCCAGGAGTTTGGGAGGGACGCAGGAGTGCCCCAAAGAACCCAGGCATTCGGGAGGGACCCAGGAGTGCCCCAGGGGACCCAGGAGTTCGGGAGGGACCCAGGAGTGCCCCAAGGGACCCAGGAGTGCCCCAGGTCTCACCCCGGCTCTTCGGCTCCAGCTCCAGCAGCTCCCGGCAGGTTCCAACCACTTCCTGGAGCAGCTCCGGGTCGGCCACGCCCACTTCCGGCCTGCGGGGGAGGAGCAAGACTCAGCAGGGGGCGGGGCTTGGGTTAAAGGAGGCGGGGCTTAAAGGGAGGGGCACGTGGCTCACCAGAAGAGATCCCGCGATGCAATTGGCTCCTGCCACCACGCCTCAGTTTCACCTTATAAGGAAAAGGGGGCAGGGTTAGAAAGGGGTGGGGCTTAAAGGGGCAGGGCAAGGGGGGGGGTCTCACCTGGGCGGAGCTTCAGCTGCCGGGGGGCGGGGTCTGGAGCCCACGTGACCAGGATGTGGGAAGGGGGCGGAGCCAGAGAGGGGGGCAGGTCAAAGAGCTGGGGGTGCGTCAAGGAACCCAAGCATTCGGGAGGGACCCAGGAGTTCCCCAAGGGACCCAGGAGTGCCCCGAGGGACCCAGGAGTGCCCCAAGGAACCCAGGAGTTCAGGGGGGACCCAGGAGTGCCCCAAGGGACCCAGGAGTTCGGGAGGAACCCAAGAGTGCCCCAAGGAACCCAGGAGTTCAGGGGGGACCCAGGAAGTTCAAGAGGGACCCAGGAGTGCCCCAAGGGACCCAGGAGTTCGGGAGGAACCCAGGAGTGCCCCAAGGGACCCAGGAGTTCAGGGGGGACCCAGGAGTGCCCCAAGGGACCCAGGAAGTTCAGGGGGGACCCAGGAAGTTCAGGAGGGACCCGGGCATCCGGAAGGGACCCAGGCGTTCGGGAGGGACCCAGGCGTCCGGGAGGATACCCATGTGTGGCTGGGGCGTGGCCGCCCCTCCCCCGATCGCCACGCCCCTTCCTGGGCGGAGCCGTCCAGTGTCAACGTCAGCTCCTCCCCTACCTGTGGGGAAACAAGACAATGAGGGACCCAAGACTGTCCCAAGGGACCCAGGAGTGCCCCAAGGGACCCAGGCGTCCGGGACTCACCCAGAGGGGTCGCGAGAAGGTCACGGCCACGGTTGCGTCCTCCAGGTTCACGTGGACCCAGATGATCCTCGGGGGGGCGGGGCCTGTTGGGAGAGGGACCCAGGCGTCCGGGAGGGACCCAGGAGTTCCGGAGGGACCCAGGCGTCCGAGAGGGACCCAGGCGTACCCCGCGAGAGCAGGCAGCGCAGGTAGACCCAGGCGCTCTGGTCGTTGGGGTCGGTGAAAACGGCGTTCTGCACCAATTCCAGCTCTGCGGAGAAAAGGGGACCCAGGCGTCCGGGAGGGACCCAGGCGTCCGGGAGGGACCCAGGAGTGCCCCAAAACGGGGGCGCCGGGTATCTGGGAGGACACAAAACCCCCTAAAATCCCCTTAAAAACACCCTGAAAAAGGGACCCAGGCATCTGGGGGGGACCCAGGCATCCGGGGGGACCCAGGAGTGCCTCAAAATGGGGGAGCCGGGTATCTGGGAGGACACAAAACCCCCTAAAATCCCCTTATAAAAACACCCTGAAAAAGGGACCCAGGCGTCCGGGGGGGACCCAGGAGTGCCCCAAAATAGGGGAGCCGGGTATCTGGGAAGACTCTAAAATCCCCTTAAAAACCCCCTGAAAAAGGGACCCAGGAGTCCGGGAGGGACCCAGGAGTGCCCCAAAATGGGGGAGCTGGGTATCTGGGAGGACACAAAACCCCCTAAAATACCCCTGAACAAGGGACCCAGGCGTCCGGGAGGGACCCAGGCGTGCCCCAAAATAGGGGAGCCGGGTATCTAGGAGGACACAAAACCCCCTAAAATCTCCATATAAAAAAGGGACCCAGGCGTCCGGGAGGGACCCAGGCGTGCCCCAAAATAGGGGAGCCGGGTATCTAGGAGGACACAAAACCCCCTAAAATCTCTTTATAAAAAGGGACCCAGGCGTCCGGGAGGGACCCAGGAGTGCCCCAAAATCTCCTTATAAAAAAGGGACCCAGGCGTCCGGGAGGGACCCAGGAGTGCCCCAAAATGGGGGAGCCGGGTATCTGGGAGATACACAAAACCCCCTAAAATCCCCTTATAAAAAAGGGACCCAGGCGTCCGGGAGGGACCCAGGAGTGCCCCAAAATAGGGGACCCATGTATCTGGCAAGACACAAAACCCCCTAAAATCTCCATATAAAAAAGGGACCCAGGCGTCCGGGAGGGACTCAGGAGTGCCCCAAAATCTTCTTATAAAAAAGGGACCCAGGCGTCCAGGAGGGACCCAGGAGTGCCCTAAAATAGGGGAGCCGGCTATCTAGGAGAACACAAAACCCCCTAAAATCTCCTTATAAAAAAGGGACCCAGGCGTCCGGGAGGGACCCAGGAGTGCCCCAAAATAGGGGACCCGGTATCTGGGAGGACACAAAACCCCCTAAAATCTCCATATAAAAAAGGGACCCAGGCGTCCGGGAGGGACCCAGGCGTGCCCCAAAATAGGGGAGCCGGGTATCTGGGAGAACACAAAACCCCCTAAAATAAACGCTGAAAAAAGGGACCCAGGCGTCCGGGAGGGACCCAGGCGTGCCCCAAAATAGGGGAGCCGGGTATCTAGGAGGACACAAAACTCCCTAAAATCTCCTTGTAAAAAAGGGACCCAGGCGTCCGGGAGGGACCCAGGCGTCCGGGACTCACCGTGCCGCAGGCGCTCGGGGGGGACGGCCCCGCCCCCTGCCCGTCCCGGGGACCCAGGCGTCCGGCGCAGGACGCGCAGCCGATGGTTCCAGGCCGAGAAGTTGGAGAAGTCGCGTCCCAGTAACGTCCCAGTGAATCCCAGTTCGGCCTCGGGGTCGGGATCGGCCTCCAGCGCCCACCGGTGCTCCCAGGCGTGGACTGCGGCACCAGTACAAACCAGTGTGGACCAGTGACCCCCCAGAGGCTCCTTTCCCCCAGCCCAATAACCCCCAGTACAAACCAGTATGGACCAGTGACCCCCCAGAGGCTCCTTTCCCTCATCCCAATAACCCCCAGTACAAACCAGTATGGACCAGTGACCCCCCAGAGGCTCCTTTTCCCCAGCCCAATAACCCCCAGTATAAACCAGTATGGACCAGTGACCCCCCGAGGCTCCTTTCCCCATCCCAATAACCCCCAGTACAAACCAGTATGGACCAGTGACCCCCCAGAGGCTCCTTTCCCCATCCCAATAACCCCCAGTACAAACCAGTATGGACCAGTGACCCCCCAGAGGCTCCTTTCCCCATCCCAATAACCCCCAGTACACACCAGTATGGACCAGTGACACCCCAGAGGCTCCTTTCCCCCATCCCAATAACCCCCAGTACACACCAGTATGGACCAGTGACCCCCCAGAGGCTCCTTTCCCCATCCCAATAACCCCCAGTACAAACCAGTATGGACCAGTGACACCCCAGAGGCTCCTTTCCCCATCCCAATAACCCCCAGTACACACCAGTATGGACCAGTGACCCCCCAGAGGCTCCTTTCCCCATCCCAATAACCCCCAGTACAAACCAGTATGGACCAGTGACCCCCCAGAGGCTCCTTTCCCCATCCCAATAACCCCCAGTACACACCAGTATGGACCAGTGACCCCCCAGAGGCTCCTTTCCCCATCCCAATAACCCCCAGTACAAACCAGTATGGACCAGTGACACCCCAGAGGCTCCTTTCCCCATCCCAATAACCCCCAGTACACACCAGTATGGACCAGTGACCCCCCAGAGGCTCCTTTCCCCATCCCAATAACCCCCAGTACAAACCAGTATGGACCAGTGACACCCCAGAGGCTCCTTTCCCCATCCCAATAACCCCCAGTACAAACCAGTAAGGTTTGTCAGCCCCAAACCCGTTCCCAGTATAAACCAGTAAGAGCTGGTGAGCCCTAGAGGCACCTTTATGTCGTTCCAGTAACTCCCAGTATAAACCAGTATAACCCAGTATCTCTAAATGATCCTAAATCCTTAATCCTAAATCCTCCTTAATTGCCTTCCAGTCCTTCCCATTGACCCCATTGACCCATTGATCCCCATTGATCCCCATTGACCCCCATTACACCCATTGACCCCACTGACCCCCATTGACCCCCATTGATCCCCACTGACCCCCATCGACCCCCATTGAACCCATTGACCCCCATTGACCCCCATTAAACCTATTGACTCCCATTGATTCCCATTGACCCCACTGACCCCCATTGACCCCACTGACCCCCACTGACCGCCATTGACACCCATTGATCCTCACTGACCCCCATTGAACCCACTGACCCCCATTGATTCCCATTGACCCCACTGACCCCCATTGACCCCCATTGAACCCATTGACCCCCATTGAACCCCATTAAACCTATTGACTCCCATTGATTCCCATTGACCCCACTGACCCCCATTGACCCCACTGACCCCCATTGACACCCATTGACCCCCACTGATTCCCATTGACCCCATTAAACCCACTGACCCCCATTGAACCCATTGACCCCTATTGATTCCCATTGACCCCATTGACTCCCATTGATTCCCATTGACCCTCATTGACCCCCATTGACCCCCACTGACCCCCTCAGTGCCTCCCGGCTCCCTCCCAGTACAACCCAGTACAACCCAGTCCCAGCCGCGCACTCACAGTTCCGGGGGTCGCTGTCCAGCATCCCGGTGCTGATCGCCGGCGCTTTCGCGTCCGTCTGTCCCAGGACCCACCCCCGGTGCTGCCAACACCCGTAGGACTTGGGGCTGCGGGACAGGCAGGCGGACACGAACCGCAGCTCCTCCTCCTGCCTGCCCACAGCAAACCAGTACGAACCAGTATGCACCAGTATGAACCAGTATGCACCAGTACGGGCCACTATAAACCCATACAGACCCACAGGAACCAATACGAACCAGTATGGGCTAATACACGCCCCCATTGACCCAGGACCCCAAACCCCCTCCCAGTAGCACCCCAATAACCCCCAGTAACCCCCAGTGGCTCCCAGTTGCCTCCCAGTATTCCCCAGTTCTTCCCAGGGACCCCAAACCCCGTCCCAGTAACATCCCAGTCCCTCCCAGTTCATCCCAGTTGCCTTAGATCTCACAGTCCCGCCCATTGACCCCCATTGACGCCCATTGATCCCTATCAACTCCCATTCATCCCCATTGACCCCCACTGACCCCCATTGATCCCCATTGACGCCCATTGATCCCCTTTGACTCCCATTGACCCCCATTGACCCCCATTGATCCCCACTTACTCCCATTGATCCCCATTCACCCCCATTGATTCCCATTGACCCCCATTGATCCCCGTTGACGCCCATTGATCCCCTTTGACTCCCATTGATCCCCATTGATCCCCACTTACTCCCATTGATCCCCATTCACCCTCATTGACCCCCATTGATCCCCACTGATCCCCATTGACCCCACTGACCCCCCATTGACGCCCATTGATCCCCATCGACTCCCATTCATCTCCATTGACCCCCATTGACTCCCATTGATCCCCATTGACCTCCAGTGATCCCCATTCACCCCCATTGACCCCACTGACCCCCATTGACCCCCATTGACCCCCAGTCCCCCCCGTCCCCCATTCTCACCAGTGCTGCCCCAGTGTCCCCAGCAGGCGGCGCCGCAGGCTCCAGGCTGTTCCCGTCTCCGGATTGGCCGCCAGGATGGACCCCGTGACCTCCAGCAAATCAGCATCCAGCTCCTCGCGTGACCTCTGACGGGGGCAAGGGCAGGGGTCACCGGGGTCACGCGCACATAGGGAGAACTGGGATAGATTGAGGGGTCACCGGGATGAACTGGGCTCAGGGTCAGGTCAGAGGTCAAGGTCAAGGTCACCTTGTCCTTCAGGGCAGCCATGTTGTCCAGGAAGAGGCGGAGCTTCTGCTGGCGCTTCAGCAAATGGGAGGCGTCTGGGGGGCGGAGCTTGAGCCGGCCGTGCTGCAAGGGATTGTGGGACATGGGACTGGGATCAACTGGGATGAACTGGGAGGGTTATTGGGACAAACTGGGACCAACTAGGGGGGACTGGGAGGGATCTATGGGGCACTGGGAAGGACTGGGAGGCACTGGGGGTTACTGGGAGGGGGTTTGGGGTCACTGGGATGAACTGGGACGGTCTATGGGGCACTGGGATGTTACTGGGGTGATACTGGGAGACAATGGGAGTTACTGGGAGGGGGGGTTGGGGTCACTGGGATGAACTGGGACGGTCTATGGGGCACTGGGATGTTACTGGGGTGATACTGGGAGACACTGGGAGTTACTGGGAGGGGTTTGGGGGTCACTGGGATGAACTGGGAGACACTGAGAGTTACTGGGAGGGGGTTTGGGGTCACTGGGATGAACTGGGACGGGTCTATGGGGCACTGAGATGTTATTGGGGTGATACTGGGAACCATTAAGAGACACTGGGAGTTACTGGGAAGGGATTTGGGGTCACTGAGATGAACTGGGACGGTCTATGGGGCACTGGGATGTTACTGGGGTGATACTGGGAGACACTGGGGGTTACTGGGAGGGAGTTTGGGGTCACTGGGATGAACTGGGAGACACTGGGAGTTACTGGGAGGGGGTTTGGGGTCACTGGGACGAACTGGGAGGGGGTCTGGGGTCACTGGGAGTTACTGGGAGGGGGTTTGGGGTCACTGGGATGAAATGGGAGGGGGTCTGGGGTCACTGGGACGAACTGGGACGGTCTATGGGCACTGGGAGGTTCTTACTCACCATGGCAGCGGCGCCTCGTCCGGGAGGTTTTGGCGGGGGGCGGCGAATCCGGAGCCTGCGGGACGGACACCGGGAATGAGCGGGACCCAGGAGTGCGGGAGGGACCCAGGAGTGCGGGGGGATCCCGCCCAGCCCCCCCAAACAAAACCCGCGTTAAACGGGGAACGAACGTGAAGCGGCGGCTGCCGGACGCTCCTCAGTAAACGGGGAACCGGAACCAACATGGCGGCGCCTCGGTATATCCCACAATGCACCGCGGAGTCCCGACGGCCCCTTGCCGCGGTGCTTTATGGGATATACCGAGGCGCGCCCCCCCACCCCACCCGCGGTGCATCCTGGGATATAACGAGGATTATATCCCGGCAGCCATTTTCCTCGGGGGCTCCAAAGGCCGCCCGCGGTGCACGCCGGGATATAACGAGGCACCGCCCCCGCCCGCCCGCGCGCGATGGATTGTGGGATATAACGAGGCGTGGCCGCTTTCGCCCCCCCCTTCCCCCACGCGCGATGAATTGTGGGATATAACGAGGCGTGGCCGCTTTCGCCCCCCCCCCTTCCCCCATGCCCGATGGATTGTGGGATATAACGAAGTTTGGGGGGATTTTGAGCATTATCGGGCGATTCTGAGGATTTTTTGAGTTCGGGGGGGGGTATTATGATGATTTGTGAGAGATTTTGAGGGTTTTATGGGCGACTTTGACGTCTTGGGGGCGATTTTGAGGGGTTTGGGGGGGAGATCTCTGAGATTTGGGTGTTTTGGGGGGATTTCGGGGGTAATTGATGGGGCAGGGGCGCCCCGACCCTCCCAACATGGCGCCCGTCGCCATAGCGACGCTGCCCCTTCCCAAGATGGCGCCTGTAACCATGGAGACGCGCGCCGCCACTCTCAAGATGGCGCCTGTAACCATAGAGACGCGCGTCGACCCTCCCAAGATGGCGCCTGTAGCCATAGAGACACTGCCCCTCCCAAGATGGCGCGCGTAACCATGGAGACGCGCGCCGCCCCTCCCAAGATGTCGCGCGTAACCATGGAGACGCGTCCCGTTCTTCCCACAGGAAACTCCAGCCAATCAGAGCACGTTTATTGCGGCGCCGGGGGCGTGTCCGGCAGAGGGGGCGGTGCCGAGAGCGCCAGGCGGGGCGGGGCCAGCGCCCGGGGGGGCGGGCGCTTGCCGTTGACCAATAGGGAGAGAGGAGACGAGACGCGCACGCCCGGGAAGGAGAAGGTCTGCACCAGTAAACACCAGTTTGAACCAACCAGTGACCCCCGAGCCCCCCCAGTTTGTCCCAGCGCCCCCCACAGCCCCTCCTAGCCCCCCCAGTATGAACCAGTAACACCCCAGAGCCCGCAAACCCCGCCCACTGACCCCCGTTACCTGTCCCTGGTGCAGGTGCTGGTGCAGGGTCAGGTGGGGGTTGGGCACCGACAGCCCCTCCCCCACCGCCACCCCCCACTCTGGCGCCGCGTTGTACACGGTGACCACGGCCACGGCCCCGCCCCCCACGGCCACGCCCAGCGCCCTGAGTGGACAGCGGGGTCACGTGATGGGGGGAGGGGTCCTCCTGGGTCCCCTCCCAAAAGCCTGGGTCCCTTGGGGTACGCCTGGGTCCCTTGGGGCACGCCTGGGTCCCTCCCGAACTCCTGGGTCCCAACCTGAACTCCTTGGTTCCCCCTGGACTCCTGGGTCCCTTGGGGCACGCCTGGGTCCCTTGGGGCACGCCTGGGTCCCTCCCGAACTCCTGGGTCCGAACCTGAACTCCTTAGTTCCCCCCGGTCTCCTGGGTCCCTTGGGGCACTCCTGGGTCCTCCCCGGACTCCTGGGTCTCCCCTGGACTCCTGGGTCCCTCCCAGACCCCTGGGGCACGCCTGGGTCCCCCCCGGACTCCTGGGTCCCTTGGGGAAATCCTGGGTCCCTCCCGAACTCCTGGGTCCCTTGGGGCACGCCTGGGTTCCTTGGGGCACGCCTGGGTCCCTCTCGAACTCCTGGGTCCCAACCTGAACTCCTTAGTTCCCCCCGGACTCCTGGGTCCCTTGGGGCACTCCTGGGTCCCCTCCGGACTCCTGGGTCCCTTGGGGCACTCCTGGGTCCCTCTCGAACGCCTGGGTCCCCCGTTTTGATTGGCAGCTGTCACTCACAGCGGGACACGCTCCGGGGGGCTCAGGGTGAACAGGACCCGCCCACTCAGCGCCTGCCCGGGATTGGCTCCTGGCCGCAGGGGGTGGAGCCCGTTGCTTGCGCCGCCTCCGCCCGAGGCTCCGCCCACTTCCGGCCCCCGCCGACGGCTCCGCCCCCCCCGGGGCCGCACCTGGGAGACACAAAAACCCCTTAATTCACCCCAAATTCTTGCCTCAAATCCCAGTGATTTCCCCCCAAATCCCTCAGCAACAAAATCCCCTTAAAACGCCCCAAAAACCTCCTTATAATGCCCCCAAATCCCTTTAAAATGCCCCAAATACCCCCTCACATTTCTACAATTGCCCCTTATTTATGTTAATTTCCCTTAAAATGCCCCAAATGCCCCCGTTCTGCCTTTAAATACCACCCTGAAGCCCCGCCCCCTCCAGGCAGCCACGCCCCTCTCACCCTATTGGCCAGCGCAGCACGCAGCTGCTCCAGGAAGTCCAGCAGGTGGGCGTGGCGCCGCCGAGGCTCCGCCCACCCGGGCGCCAGCGCGGCCGCGCGGCTCAGCCCGTCCAGCGCCGCCCCGAACCGCTCCTGGTATTGGAGGAGCTGCCGGAGAGCGCTGATTGGCTGCGGCGCACAGCGGGCGCCTCCCCATTGGCCGTGCACCCCCCCTCGCCCCCCCCGCGCTATTTGATTGGCTGCGCCGTGCCTAGCACGCTGCATGCCGCCCGCCCCCCCGCCCCCGCCCCCTCCCCCCCCCAATTTTAAACGCTATTGGCCAAACCGCGGGAGCCACGCCCCCCGCCCCGCCCCTGCCGGCTCCCCATTGGCTCACGGTGGCGCGGTTGAGGTGCAGGTCGGGGTTGTTGGCGGCTTTGGGGTCCACCCGCTCCTGATTGGTGGGGCAGGGGGGAAATGGGAGTCAGCCACGCCCCTTAGCAACCACCCATAGCAACCGGCAAAGCCTGATAGACCAGGCGACCACGCCCCCTAGCAACGCCACGCCCCCTGGCAACCCCCAGGGCTATATAAGCACACTATGACCACGCCCCTAGCAACACCACGCCCCCTAGCAACCCCCAGGGCTATATAAGGCCACCATGGCCACGCCCCTAGCAACACCACGCCCCCTGGCAACCACGCCACAATCCCATAGGCCCGCAGTGCTCGCTTGGCCACACCCCTAGCAACGCCACGCCCCCTGGCAACCACTCCACAATCCCATAGGCCCGCTGTGCTCCCTTGGCCACACCCCTAGCAACGCCACGCCCCCTGGCAACCACTCCGCAATCCCATAGGCCCGCTGTGCTCGCTTGGCCACACCCCTTAGCAACTACCCCCCCATAGCAACCACCCAGGCCTGACTCAACCCTGTAGGCCCGAAGGCCCCAAAAACCTCATTTTTTTCCCCAAAAAAACTGTTTTTTCCCCAAAAACGCCCCCCAGCCCCACACTTACAGCCTGTGCATAGGCCCCCAAGGCCCGCTGGGCGTCCTGGGGGTTCTGCCCCCCACCGAAAAACAGCGACACGTACGCGTTGCCCAGCACGTCTATGGGGGAGAAAAGGGGGAGTCAGAATCCCCCCAAAAAACAAACATTAAACTCCCAAATCCACCCAAATCTCCCCCTTTGGACCCCAAACTCCTCCCCCAGTGGCCCCAGATCCCATTAAACCCCCAAATCCCACATTAAACCTCCAAAATATTCCCCTCCAATCAAATCCCCCCTTGGACCCCAAAATTCTTCCCCCAAACCCCCATTAAAGCCCCAAATCCCCCAAGAAACCCCCAAATTTCCCCCCATTAAACCCTCACATTTCTCCCCAAATTCCACCCCCCATTTAACCCCCAAAATTCTTCCCCAAATCGCCCATTAAACCCACAAATTTCCCCTTAAATCTCCCCCCCTAAAACCCCCAAATTTTACCCCCAAATCCCCCATGAAACCTTCAAATTTCCCAAATTTCCCCCATTAAGCCCCCCAAATCCCCCATTAACCCCCCAACTTTCCCCCCAAATTTCCCCCCATTAACCCCCCAAATTTCCCCCCATTAAACCCCCCAAATCCCCCATTAACCCTCCAACTTACTCCCCAAATTTCCCCCCATTGACCCCCCAACTTTCTCCCCAAATTTCCCCCCATTAACGCCCCAACTTTCCCCCCAACTTTCCCCCCAAATTTCCCCCCATTAAACCCCCCAAATCCCCCATTAACCCTCCAACTTTCCCCCCAAATTTCCCCCCATTAAACCCCCCACATCCCCCATTAACCCTTCAACTTTCCCCCTAACTTTCTCCCCATTAAACCCCCCAAATCCCCCATTAACCCTCCAACTTTCCCCCCAAATCCGCCATTAACCCCCCAACTTTCCCCCCAAATTTCCCCCCATTAAACCCCCCAAATCCCCCATTAACCCCCCAACTTTCCCCCCAAATTTCCCCCCATTAAACCCCCCAAATCCCCCATTAACCCCCAACTTTCTCCCCAAATTCCTCCCATTGAACCCCCCAAATCCCCCATTAACCCCCCAACTTTCCCCCCAAATTTCCCCCCATTAAACCCCCAAATTTCCCCCCATTAAACCCCCCAAATCCCCCATTAACCCCCCAACTTTCTCCCCAAATTTCCCCCCATTAAACCCCCCAAATCCCCCATTAACCCCCCAACTTTCCCCCCATTAAACCCCCCAAATCCCCCATTAACCCCCCAACTTTCCCCCCATTAAACCCCCCAAATCCCCCATTACCCCCTCAAACGACCCCCCCAAACTTCCCCCCATTAACCCCCCCGTACACCAGCTGCTCCCGTCGGCGGGGTCGCAGCGCACGGCGGCCTCGGCCTGCTGGCGGCTCTCGCGCAGGGCGGCCATGTTGTCGCCGTCGCCGTCCCCTCCCCGCGCCGCCCCCCCGGCCCGCAGCGCCATGGACAGCAGCCGGTGCGCCTCCGCGTCCTCCCCCTGCCCGCGTTCGGGGACATTTCCACACATTTCGGGACATTTCGGGACATGTTACAGGGAGGAGGTGCCACACTCAAGATGGCCGCCCGGCCCCTCAATGAACCCCTTAATTAACCCCCAAAATCCATAAATAAACTCCAAATTGACTTCAGTGGTGGCCCAGATCCCTTCGATTAGCCCGAAAATGCCCTTAATTAGCCCCAAAATCCTCTTAATTAACCCCCAAATCGCCTTAATTGTCACCATGGCAACCAGGCCACACTCAATATGGCGGCCAGGCCCGGGCTCCATGGCAACCAGGCCACACTCAAGATGGCGGCCGGGCCTGGGCTCCATGGCAACCAGGCCACACTCAATATGGCGGCCGGGCCTGGTATCCATGGCGACCAGGCCACACTCAATATGGCGGCCGGGCCTGGTATCCATGGCGACCAGGCCTGGGCTCCATGGCAACCAGGCCACACTCAAGATGGCGGCCAGGCCTGGGCTCCATGGCAACCAGGCCACACTCAAGATGGCGGCCGGGCCTGGGCTCCATGGCAACCAGGCCACACTCAAGATGGCAGTCAGGGGCTGGTCTCCATGGCAACCAGGCCACACTCAAGATGGCGGCCGGGCCTGGGCTCCATGGCAACCAGGCCACACTCAAGATGGCAGTCAGGGGCTGGTCTCCATGGCAACCAGGCCACACTCAAGATGGCGGCCAGGGTGGGCTCCATGGCAACCAGGCTACACTCAATATGGCGGCCGGGCCTGGTATCCATGGCGACCAGGCGACACTCAAGATGGCGGCCAGGCCTGGGCTCCATGGCAACCAGGCCACATTCAATATGGCGGCCGGGCCTGGTATCCATGGCGACCAGGCCACACTCAAGATGGCAGCCGGGCCTGGTCTCCATGGCAACCAGGCCACACTCAAGATGGCCACCAAATCCCCACAATTAACCCCTTAATTAACACCCAAACCCCCAAAACCACCCAATAACACCCCAAAAGCCCCAAATCGACCCCAAAAGCCCCAAACCGACCCCAAAAGCCCCCAAACTGACCCAAAATCCCCCAAACTGACCCCAAAACCCCCAAACCGACCCCAAAAGCCCCAAACCGACCCCAAAATCCCCCAACCCGCCCCAAACCGCCCCCGCGGCGCCGCGCGGTGCTCACGTGCTGCAGCGCGCCGCGGAAGCAGAGCAGCGCCCCCGGCAGGTCCCCGCGGCGCCAGCGCAGCTCCCCGAGCCGCGTCCAGGCGCGGCTCAGCGCCGGGTTCAGCTTCAGCGCCCGGCCCAGCGCCTGCTCGGCGCGCGGCAGCCCCCGCGGGGACACCCCCAGCGCCTGCGCGCGCAGCACCAGCGCCCGCGCGCGCCCGCACGGGGACACTGCGGGACGGGGACGCGATCAGCATGGCCGCCGCCACACGCTCAATATGGCGGCTGGGGAGGTGTCCATGGCGAGCGGGACACACTCAAGATGGCAGCTGGGGAGGTGTCCATGGAGACCAGGACTCACTCAATATGGCGGCTGGGTCTGGTGTCCATGGCGACCAGGCCACACTCAATATGGCAGCTGGGGAGGTGTCCATGGAGACCAGGACTCACTCAATATGGCGGCTGGGCCTGGTGTCCATGGCGACCAGGCCACACTCAATATGGCGGCTGTGGAGGTGTCCAAGGAGACCAGGACACACTCAAGATGGCCGCCAGGCCACACTCAACATGGCAGCTAGGGAGGTGTCCATGGCAACCAGGACTCACTCAATATGGCGGCTGGGCCTGGTATCCATGGCGACCAGGACACGCTCAATATGGCAGCCAGGACACACTCAATATGGCAGCTGGGGAGGTGACCATGGAGACCAGGCCACACTCAATATGGCGGCTGGGGAGGTGTCCATGGCGACCAGGCCACACTCAATATGGCGGCTGGGGAGGTGTCCATGGAGACCAGGCCACACTCAATATGGCGGCCAGGGAGGTGACCATGGCGACCAGGCCACACTCAATATGGCGGCCGGGGAGGTGTCCATGGCGACCAGGCCACACTCAATATGGCGGCTGGGGAGGTGTCCATGGCGACCAGGCCACACTCAATATGGCCACCAGGCCTGGTATCCATGGAGACCAGGCCACACTCAATATGGCCGCCAGGCTGCACTCAATGTGGTCACTAGGGAGGTATCCATGGCGACCAGGCCACACTCAATATGGCCGCCGGGCCTGGTATCCATGGAGACCAGGCCACACTCAACATGGCGGCTAGAGAGGTATCCATGGCGACCAGGCCCAGCCGCCATATTGAGTGTGGCAAGTGAAGACCCAGCTCCCATATTGAATGTGGTCGTGTTGCCATGGAGACCGGCGGGGGCCGCCATGTTGGGTGTGTCCGGTCGCCATGGAGACCATCGCGGCCGCCATGTTTGGGTGTGTCCGGTCGCCATGGAGACCGTCGCGGCCGCCATGTTGGGTGTGGGCGTTACCTGTCACCTGGTCCATGAGCCGCAGCGTCGCCTCCATTTGCCGGGCAAGGGCCTCGGGGTCAGCGGGGTCACCCGCGGGGTCACCGTCGGGGTCACCGTCGGGGTCACGCGGCTTCTTGGGGAGGTTGTCGCGGAAACGGTGAAGTTCGGACACCAGCTCCTGCAGGGGGGACCCAGGAGTGCCCCAATGAGTTCAGGAGGGACCCAGGAGTACCCCAAGGGACCCAGAAGTACCCCAAGGGACCAAGGAGTACCCCAAGGTGTTCAGGAGGGACCCAGGCGTACCCCAAGGGACCCAGGAGTACCCCAAGGAGTTCAGGAGGGACCCAGGAGTGCCCCAATGAGTTCAGGAGGCACACAGCATTTGGGGAGGGGACCCAGGAGTACCCCAGGGGACCCAGGAGTACCCCAATGAGCTCAGAACATAGGCATGCATTCAGGAGGGACCCAGGAGTGCCCCAAGGGACCCAGGAGTTCCCCAATGAGCTCAGCGGGCATCCATGACTTGGGAGGGACCCAGGAGTACCCCGGGGGACCCAGGAGTACCCCAAGGGGTTCAGAAAAGACCCAAGAGTACCCCAAGGGACCCAAGAGTGCCTCAATGACCTCAGAACACAGGCATGCATTCAGAAGGGACCCAGGAGTGCCCCAGGGAACCCAGGAGTACCCCAATGAGTTCAGAAGGCACACAGGCATTTGGGAGGGACCCAGGAGTACCCCAGGGGACCCAGGAGTACCCCAGAGAATTCAGAAGGGACCCAGAAGTACCCCAAGGGACCCAGGAGTGCCCAAGGGAATTCAGGGAGGGGACCCAGGAGTACCCCAAGGGACCCAGGAGTGCCCAAGGGACCCAGGAGTGCCCCAATGAGCTCAGCAGGAACCCAGGCCTTGGGAGGGACCCAGGAGTACCCCAGGGGACCCAGGAGTACCCCAATGAGTTCATAACACAGGTATGCATTCAGAAGGGACCCAGGAGTGCCCCAAGGGACCCAGGAGTGCCCCGAGGGACCCAGGCGTCCAGGGAACCGCCCCTTGAAACGGACCCAGGAGTTCGGGACCCCCCCGAAAAGGGACCTAGGCGTTCGGGACTCACCTCCAGCCTCTTCAGCGCCTCCTCGTCCTCATCCCCATCGCCATTTTCCCCTTCGGCCGCCGCCGCCGCCTCGGGAGCCGCCATTAGAGCGCCAAGCTCGTCCCTTCCGCCCCACGCCCCCGCCCCTTCCGCCCTGAAAACCGCGCGCCTTCCGCCACACTCAAAATGGCGCCCGCGCCACACACAAGATGGCGGCGCCTCCGCAGCCAATCCCCGCCGCGGATTTTCCCGCCACTTTCCAGGCCCCGCCCCCCCACCTTATTCCGCTTTTGTTTAATCAATTTCCCCCATTTTCGCGCTTTTTTCCCTTTAATATCCTTTGAAAATATTGTTCCCTTTATTACCAGTTTTAACATTTTTCTCCTTTATTTTTTAATGTTTATTTCCCCCCGTTTATCCCATTTTTTCATCACTTTCAAACAAAAAAATAACGCCCAAAACCACGCAAAAACAACCAGAAAAGAGGATAAATTGAACAGAAAGAGTTTAATGAACGGGTTTAAATAACGGAATTGAAAGAAATGAGGTTTTAAGTGGCTCTGCGGCGCCGCTTCCCCGTTCGGCTCCACCTGAGGCGGGAAAAAGCGGCCGTCAGGAGACGGAAACACCCGAGCAGAGACGGAAAAAGCCGAACCCTCCCCACCGGGACGCTCCGATTGGCCCCGGAAACCCCCGAACCCTCCCGGGATCCTCCGATTGGCCCCGAACCCTCCCGGGACCCTCTGATTGGCCCCGAAACCTCCCCTCCCCGAGCCCTCCCGGGACCCTCCGATTGGTCCCGGAAACACCCGAACCCTCCCGGGACCCTCCGATTGGCTCCGGAAACCCCCGAACCCTCCCGGGACCCTCCGATTGGTCACGGAAACCCCCGAACCCTCCCGGGACCCTCCGATTGTCCCCGGAAACACCCGATCGGCTCCGGAATCCCCCGATGGCGCTTGTACGACCCCCCAAAATCCGAGGCGGGGGTGGGAGCCGCTTTCTCCCCGCGCCGGGTGAAGAAGGAGCCGCTTACTGCTCTGCGACGCCGCTAAAACCCGGTCCCCGCCCTCGGCTGGCGGCGGCGGGGGAACGCGGGTCGGGAACCGTGATCGCGAGGTCTATATCGCGATATAAACCGCGATACGAGACGATAAACCCCCCACCCCCCCCCTCCTCGTTACCGCCCACGATGCGATCGCTCCGGCTCCCGCGCGGCGACTGAGGCGCAGGCCCTCGCGCTCCCATTGGCCGCTGCCCGCCCTCCGGGGGGCGTGGCCGCGCTCTCATTGGCCACTGCCCTCAACCCTCCCCGTTGGCGCCGCGCGCTCCCATTGGCCGCCTCGGTGAATGAGGGGGGTCGCTCCGCCCCTCCTCTCGGCGCGCTCGGCCAATCAGCGATCGCTCCAGTTCCCACGCCCCGTTTTAGTGAATGAGGGAGCGTGGGTTGGATGAATGAAAGGTTTTAATAGCGGGGTTATTGGAGGGGGGGGGGCCTATGGGGAGGTCTGGGGGGGGTCCCAAAATTTTGGGGGGGGGGGGGTGTTGGGATTTGGGGGGTTTAAGGGGGGTGGGGGGATGTGGAGGGAGGTTTTGGGGGGAGGGGGGAGGGGATTTTGGGGCTTTAAGGGGGTCTGAAATACTTTAGGGGTTTGGGGAGTGGGGGGGGATTCCATTGGGTGGGTCGGCTTGAATTTTGGGTCAGTTTTGCGAGGTTTTGGAGCAGTTCCGAGGCATCTTGTGGCAATTGGGAAGCCAGGAGTTCGGGAAGGACCCAGGAGTTCGGGAGGGACCCAGGAGTTCGGGAGGGACCAGGGGATATTTGGGGCAGTTTCGGGGTCGTTTTGGGGCAGTTTCGGGGTCGTTTTGGGGCGGTTCCGCGAGGTTTCCGGGCTCAGGGGGGAGGGGGCGTGTCCCTGGCCCCACCCCCCACGCTGCCACGTGACAGAGTTCGGCTCCGCCCCCGCTCGCTGTCCCCGCCCCCGCCGGAACTGACGCTACAGAGGGAGGCGGTTCTGGAGCGGGACAGGCGCGTCATGGCGGGACGTGGCCACTGCCAATCAGGACACACCAATCGGGACCCGCCAATCAGGACACGCCCCCTCCTTGGACACGCCCCTTGAGCCACGTCAATGCCTCCCACTGACTCCCTCCCCCAAGTCACCCCCCATTGGTCCCCATTGACCCCGCCCACTCCCTCCCATTGATTCCCATTGACCCCCACCCAGTCCCCGCCCACTGACCCCCAGTGTGTTAATGGCATCACACGTGACGTCACTCGGGGGGGGGGGGGGGTGGGGTTGTGATGTCACGGGGGTGGGCGGGGCCGGTGGCATCACGTGACCTCGGCAATGACGTCATCGCTCCTACCTGGCCCCCGGCTCCACCCGCGCTGCAGCACCAGGGGGACTGAGCACCCAATTAACACTAATTAGCCCCATTAACCACTAATTAACACCTATTATTAACCCAAATCATCCGTATTGACCCTAATTACCCCTCATTGACCCCTATTAACCCCAATTGACCCGCTAATTGATCCCCTAATTAACCTCTTTAGCTGCTATTAACCCCAAATGACTCCTCATTGACCCCAAATTTAAACCTAATTACCCCTAATTGACACCCTAATTAACCCCTAATAGACCCCACATAACCCCCAATTAACCCTAATTGACCTCTAACCAACCACTAATTGACCCCAACCAACCACTAATTGACCACTATTAATCCTTAATTAATCCTCATTAACCCCGGGGGGCACTAATTACCACCTCAGCCCCTTAATTACCCTCCCAGCGCTATTAATTATCTCGTTAATTACACATTAATTAACCTCCCCACCTCTGTCCCCCAGTGGGGTTAATTAACCTTCTGGGGTCTTAATTACCCCCCTAAGAGTCTTAATTACCATCATAAGGTCTTAATTACCCCCATAGGGTGTTAATTACCCCCTATGGGACCTGAACTCCCCCTCGGGGGGTTGTTAATGGGCTCATTAGTGCACTAATTAGCGTTAATTACTCACTGTATCCCATCCCCTGCACGAAGTACTTGAAGGCCTCGGTCAGCTTGGCCGGCTGGGGTCAAAGGTCAAGGTCAAGGTCTTGGCGACCCTGACCTTTGACCCTTGACTCCGCCCCCTCCTTACCTGGGTGATCTGGGGCTGCCCCCCTCCATCCGCCATCTGTGGGAGGTCAAAGGTCAGGGGGTGGGGTTAGAGGTCATATAGTGGGGGGGTCAGAGGTCACGGGGTCAAAGGTCACCTTGAGGAAGGAGGTCTGGGTGGGGTCCAGCTTGGCGTTGCACTCGACCTGCAGGGGGGGGGGCGGGGTCACGTCAGGTCACGTGACACCGTGTGGGGGTCACGTGACCTCGGGGGAGGGGGTCAAAGGTCAACTCACCGCGGCGTCCTCGTGTGGGGACCCATCACCGACGACCAATAGGACGGGACAGCTGGGGGAGGGGGGCGGGGCCAGAGTGATCATAGAGACCAATGGGAAAGCAGAGAGACCCGGAGAGGAGGGGTCACCGGTTTGAAGCGGGAGGGACGGGTCAGGGGTCAAAGGTCACTCACCGCAGGCTTCGGCACCGCTGCGCTCCAGGCCCAGGTCACCGCGGCTGCAAAGGGGCCAGTGTGGGCCACAGCCCCATTGACCCCATTGACCCCCCATTGATTCCCCATTGACCCCCCATTGATCACCACTGACCCCCATTGACCCCCCCCATTGACCCTCCCATTGACTCCCATTGATTCCCATTGACCCCCCATTGACCCCCCCCATTGACCCCCATTGACCCCCACTGATTCCCCCCATTGATCCCCACTGACGCCCATTGACCCTCATTGACCCCCACCGACCCCCATTGATCCCATTGACCCCCATTGTCCCATTGACCACCACTGATCTCCATTGACCCCACCCCCATTGACCCTTATTGACCCCCATTGATTCCCATTGACCCCCATTGATTCCCATTGACCCCCATTGACCCCCCCCATTGACCCCCATTCATCCATTGACCCCCCCATTCACCCCCATTAGACCCACATTAGACCCCCACTGACTCCCATATTAGACCCCCACTGACTCCCATTGACCCCCCTTCATCCCCATTGACCCCCATTGATTCCCATTGACCCTCATTGACCCCCCCCCATTGACTCCCATTGACCCTCATTGATCCCCATTGACCCCCATTGATTTCATTGACCCCCACTGACCCCCACTGACCCCCATTGACCCCCATTGACCCCCACCCCAAACCCGCACCTGTTGTACATGGCCCAGAACAGCCCCGCGTTGGGTGCCCCCTCCAGTCTCTCCCGCAGCTGCCGCACGGGGGGCGGGGCCAGCGCCAGCTCCGCCTACAAACCAGTACAGACCAGTGGCCACGCCCCCCACCCCGGGTCCCGCCCCCCCAGCCCCGCCCACTGACCCCTGACCTGGCTGAACAGGTGACCCAGGATCAGCTCATTGGTCGACGCCGTCAGGCCCATGAGCTGCGGGGGGAGGGATCGGTGAGACCCATAGGGACCCAATAGGAGCCTCTGGGTGCCCCCTGACCCCGCCCCCTCAAGCCCCGCCCACCTTGTGCGCCGCCCAATCCATCCAACCGCGGGCCTTGGGGTCCAGGTTGACGAGAACGAGGCCCTCGACCTGCAGGGGGCGCTGGAGCTGTGGGGAGAGACCCATAGAGAGCAATGGGGACCCATAGAGAGCAATGGGGACCCATAGAGACACATAGAGAACAATGGGGACCAATGGGGACCAATGGGGACCCATAGAGACACATAGAGAGCAATGGGGACCCATAGAGACCCATAGAGACCAATGGGGACCCATAGAGACCAATGAGGACCCATAGAGACACATAGAGAACAATGGGACCAATGGGGACCCATAGAGACCATAGAGAGCAATGGGGACCAATGGGGACCCATAGAGACCAATGGGGACCCACACAGACCCATAGACACCAATGGGGACCCATAGAGACCCATAGAGAACAATGGGGACCCACACAGACCCATAGACACCAATGGGGACCCATAGAGACCCATAGAGAACAATGGGGACCCATAGGGGACCAATGGGGACCCATAGAGATCAATGGGGACCCACAGAGACCCATAGAGACCAATGGGGACCCACAGAGACCAATGGGGACCCATAAAGACCAATGGGGACCCATAAAGACCCACAGAAACCAATGGGGACCCACAGAGACCCACGGGGACCAATGGGGACCCCACACGCCCCCCAGGCCCCGCCCCCGTGTGACTCACCGCGAATTTGGCCAATACGAAGGCTCCGGCCCCCACCCCTATCCCGATGACGGTGGCCACGCTATGGGGCAGAGGGGGGGCGGGGTTAGAGGTCACGGGGTCACGTGACAGCCCCCTCCGTCCCCCAAGTCGCCCCCCAACTCACTTGAGACGCTCGAGGACCAATGGGAGCAGCTCAGCCAGTTGGTCCAATGAGGGGTATTGGTACCTGTGGGCGGGGACAAGGGGTCAACGGGGGTCAGGGGGTCAATGGGGTCAACTGGGGGGCAATGGGGGTCAGGGGGGTCAATGGGGTGAACTGGAGGGCAACGGGGTCAACTGGGATCAAGTGGGGGTCAATAGGGGTCAACTGGGGGTCAATGGGGTGAACTGGGGGTCAATGGGGTGAACTGGGGGTCAATGGGGGTCAATAGGGGTCAACAGGGTCAACTGGGGGTCAATGGGGGCAATGGGGTCAACTGGGGGGCAATGGGGTCAACTGGGATCAACTGGGGGTCAATAGGGGTCAACAGGGTCAACTGGGGGTCAATGGGTCAACTGGGTCAACTGGGTTCAACTGGGGGTCAATGGGGGTCAATGGGGGTCAATCGGGTCAAGTTGGGGGCTCAACAAGGTCAATGGGTCAACTGCTATCAACTGGGGGTCAATAGGGGTCAATGGGGTCAAGTTGGGGGTCAACAAGGTCAATGGGTGAACTGGGTCAACTGGGGGTCAATGGGGGTCAATGGGATCAACTGGGGGTCAATGGGGTCAAGTTGGGGGTCAATGGGGTCAACTGGGGGCAACTGGGGGTCAATGGGGGTCAAGGGGATCAACTGGGGGTCAATGGGGGGCAACTGAGGGTCAATGGGGGCAACTGAGGGTCAAGTTGGGGGTCAATGGGGGTCAAGTGGGTCAACTGGGGGTCAATGGGTGGCAACTGGGGGTCAATGGGTGGCAACTGGGGGTCACGTTGGGGGTCAACAAGGTCAATGGGTCAACTGGGGGTCAATGGGGGTCAACTGGGGCAATGGGGGTCAACTGGGGTACAGTTGAGGTTCAACTGGGGTCAATGGGTGAACTGGGTCAACTGGGGGTCAATGGGGGTCAAAGGTCACGCACCCAGGCGGGTAGGCGGGGCTCCGTCCTCCATGCCGGGCGGGTCCACGTGGACCAATAGGAAGTTGCGGACGATCTCCTGCATCTCCTCGTGGGCGAATAGCGGCGCGAAGCACGTCTGGTCTAGGGAGGGACCCAGGAGTGCCCCAAGGGACCCAGGAGTTCGGGAGGGGACCCAGGAGTCCGGGGGGACACGAAACCCACCAAAATCCCCTTAAAAACAGCCCTAAAAGGGACCCAGGAGTGCCCCAAGGGACCCAGAAGTTTGGAGGGGACCCAGGAGTGCCCTAAGGGACCCAGGAGTTCGGGAGGGGACCCAGGAGTGCCCCAAGGGACCCAGGAGTGCGGGAGGGGACCCAGGAGTGCGGGAGGGGACCCAGGAGTGCCCCAAGGGACCCAGGAGCTCGGGAGGGGACCCAGGAGTTCGAGAGGGGACCCAGGAGTGCCCCAAGAGGGACCCAGGAGTGCCCCAAGAGGGACCCAGGAGTGCCCCAAGGGATCAAATAGTTCGGGGGGGACCCAGGAGTGCCCCAAGGGACCCAGGAGTTCGGGGGGGACCCAGGAGTGCCCCAAGGGATCAAATAGTTCGGGAGGGACCCAGGAGTGCCCCGAGGGACCCAGGAGTTTGGGAGGGGACCCAGGAGTACCCCAAACTAGGGGACCTAGGAGTGCCCCAAACTAGGGGACCCAGGCATCCGGGCGGACCCAAAACCCACCAAAATCCCCTTAAAAAGACCACTAAAAGGGACCCAGGAGTGCCCCAAGGGACCCAGGAGATCGGAGGGGACCCAGAAGTGCCCCAAACTAGGGGACCCAGGAGTGCCCCAAACTAGGGGACCCAGGCGTCCGGGGGGGTGGGCGGGGACTCACGGGTGTGTCCGACATCCGGGAAGGTGAGGAGGGCGGGGCGGGAGGGGCGGGGCGACCCCGCCCACGTGACCCGCACGGCCCCATGGGGCGTGTCCAGCAGCGCCCCCTGCTGGGGGGGGGGGGGGGGGGGGGAGGCACAGGTTGGACCCAAAACCCGCCCTTTTCACCCCAAAATCTCACCATTTTCACCCTTTTATTGGAACGTTCAACCCCCCCCCAAAAATCAGCCCCACCCGCCCCCAAATTTAACCCGTTTTGCCCCAATTTCCCCACTTCTACCCCCAAAAGTGAATCGTTTTGCCCCCTAAATTGACAGTTTTTACCCCAAAATTGGCACCAGCTGCTTCAAAATTAATGAGATTTACAGCAAATTTAATTATTTTAACCCCAAAATCAGCCCCTTCTCCTCAAATTTCCCCAAATCCCCCAAATCCCCCCAAATTCCCCAATTTTCCCCAAACTGCCCCAATTTCTCACCTCGGGGGGAGGGGCCTCATGCGGTTCCATGACCTTTAGGGGTGGGGGGTGGGGTCAAAGGTCACCCCCCAAAAAACTCCAGGAGGGACCCAGGAGTTCAGGAGGGACCCAGGAGTGCCCCAAGGGACCCGGGAGTTCAGGAGGGGACCCAGGAGTGCCCCAAGGGACCCAGGAATTTGGGAGGGGACCCAGGAGTTCTCAGGGGACCCAGGAGTTCGGGAGGGACCCAGGAGTTCGGAGGGACCCAGGAGTTCGGGAGGGGACCCAGGAGTTCGGGAGGGGACCCAGGAGTGCCCCAAGGGACCCAAGAGTTCTGGGGGGACCCAGGAGTGCCCCAAGGGACCCGGGAGTTCGGGAGGGACCCAGGAGTTTGGAGGGGACCCAGGAGTGCCCCAAGGGACCCAGGAGTTTGGAGGGGACCCAGGAGTGCCCCAAGGGACCCAGGAGTTCGGGACAGGACCCAGGAGTTTGGAGGGGACCCAGGAGTGCCCCAAGGGACCCAAGAGTTCAGGAGGGACCCAGGAGTGCCCCAAAGGACCCAGGAGTTTGGAGGGGACCCAGGAGTGCCCCAAGGAACCCAGGAGTTTGGAGGGGACCCAGGAGTGCCCCAAGGGACCCAGGAGTTCGGGACAGGACCCAGGAGTTTGGAGGGGACCCAGGAGTGCCCCAAGGGACCCAGGAGTTCGGGATGGGACCCAGGACCCAGGAGTTCAGGAGGGACCCAGGAGTTCAGGAGGGACCCAGGAGTTCAGGAGGGGACCCAGGAGTTCAGGAGGGGACCCAGGAGTTCAGGAGGGGACCCAGGAGTGCCCCAAGGGACCCAGGAGTTCGGGAGGGACCCAGGAGTGCCCCAAGGGACCCAGGAGTTCAGGAGGGACCCAGGAGTGCCCCAAGGGACCCAGGAGTGCCCCAAGGGACCCAGGAGTTCAGGAGGGGACCCAGGAGTTCAGGAGGGGACCCAGGAGTGCCCCAAGGGACCCAGGAGTTTGGAGGGGACCCAGGAGTTTGGAGGGGACCCAGGAGTGCCCCAAAGGACCCAGGAGTTTGGAGGGGACCCAGGAGTGCCCCAAGGGACCCCAGGAGTTCGGGACCCACCTGCCACCTTCACTTGTCTTTGCCGAAAACAGCCCCTCCCCCCACGGCCCCTCCCCCAGCCCCTCCCCCCCCCCGCCCCACCCCTTTAAGTGGGGGACCCAGGCGTTCGTGGGGGGGACCCAGGCGTTCGGGAGGGGACCCAGGCGTCCGGCCGGACGCCTGGGTCCCCTCCCGAACGCCTGGGTCCCCCCTTTCGCAACGCCTGATGGGATATGGGGGGGAGGGGCCTCACCCGGACGCCTGGGTTCCCAACCCCTCCCCCCCCCCGCAGCGATCACGCCCGACGCTCATTAAGGGTAATTAACGCTTTTAATTGCCTCATCACAGCTGGGGGGGAGGGGCCACTCCCCCTCATTAACGACCGTCACTAAGCAGTGATTAATTAACCCTTTTGGTCCCTGAATCGGTTGATTAATTAATTAGGGGGGGTTAATTAATTAATTGGTCCGGGGGGGGGTAATTAATTGGTCCCATTGGGAGGAATTAGTTTAAGGGGGGGAGGGAGTGGGGCCAATGGGGTGATTGACAGGTGGGAAAAGCCGGGATTAAAGTGGGATTAAATGTGAATTAAGCCAAGTTTAATATGGGAGGGATTGGGGGTTTAAACCGCGATTAAACTGGATTAAGGGAGAATTAAACTGGGTTTAGTAGGGGAGGAATGGGGGGTTTAAACCGGGATTGAACTGGGATTAAGGGAGAATTAAACTGGGTTTAGTAGGGGAGGAACCGGGGGTTTAAATTGGGATTGACACGGGGGTTAAACCGGAATTAAACTGGGGTTGAAGGCAGATTAAGGGCAAATGAAACCGGGTTTAGTAAGGGAGAAACTCAGGTTTTAAACCGGGATTAACTCGGGTTCAACACCTGTTTGAACCAGGTTTAACATGCAAATAACACGGGTTTAAACCGGGTTTAAAACTTGATTGAGATGATGATGCGAGTGAGTCAGGATTAGGCCGGGATTAAACCCAGGATTAAATGCGGGATGAACCGGGATTAACATCGAAGGGACAAAGGGGGACAAGCAGGTAGACTGGGTTTAAATGGGGATTAAACAACTGGCCGAACCCGAGATTAACCCGGGATTAATTCAGTGTTAAGACACGATTAAGGTAGAACCCGAGATCAAATCAGGATTAATTAACCCACAATTAACCTGGGACTAAACCAAAATCAAGCCCAGATTAACTCAGGGTCTAATTCAGGATTAACCCCAAATTAAATCAAAATTAAGACAGGATTAATGTGGAACTGACCCAAGATTAACCTGGAACTAAGACAAGGTTAACTCAGGATTAAGGCCAGAATAACTCACTATTAGTCCCAAATTAAGGCAGAACCAACCCCAGATTAGCCTAGGACTAACGCAAAATCAACCTGGGATTAAAGCGGGAAGAACCACCATTAAACAAGGACTAATTAAGGTCAAACGAACCCAAGATCAACCTGATTAAGTCAGGATCTAATTCAGGATTAACCCAAGATTAGCAGGAGAAGTAACCCAAGATTAACCTGGGACTAATTGGGGATTAATGTGGAACTACCCCAATTTAACCCAGGACTAACTGAACATTAACCCAGGATTAATGTCAAACTAACTCAAGATTAAGCCACATTAAACTAAGCCAAGATTAACTCAGGATTCACTCCAGATTAACCCAGGAATAAATCAGTTTTAACCTGATTTATAGGTGGGACTAAACCAGGATTAACCTGGGATTAAACCCCGATTAAACCAGGACCAACTGAGTATTAACCCAGGACTAAACTCAGACTAACCCGAGATTAACCCACATTGAACTAAACAACGATTAATTTGTGGTGGATTAACCCAGGACTAAGCTGGTTTTAACCTGAGTTTAAGGCGGGACTAAACCAAGATTAACCTGGGGTTAAACTAGGACTAATTGAGTGTTAACCCAGGACTACAGCCAAGATACCCCGGGGTTAATCCAGATTAAACTAAACTGAGATTAACCTGGGATTAAACCTCAATTAAACCAGGACTAATAGAGTACCAACCCAGGATCGCAGTCAAACCCAAGGTTAATCCAGATTAAACTAACCCAAGATTAACCCGGGATTAAACCCCAATTAACCCAGGATTAAGCTCAAACGACCCCAAGGTCAGCCCGGATTAAGACAAGATTCACCCGGAGCCCCAACAAACCCCCAACCAATCCCAGATGAACCCGAGCCCTCCGCAGTGCTAAGCCGGGCTTAGGGCGGGGTCACGGCCCCGCCCCCTTGGTCGGCGAGTCACGATTGGCCAGCAGCGGCGCCAGCGCCACCAGCAGGTCGCGGATCAGGACGGCGGCGCCTTCGGCCGCCTCCAGCACGGCCGCGTGTTCGCTGGGCGTGGCCACTTCCGGCCCCGCCCTCTCCGCTTCCTCCTCCTCCTCCTCATCGTCGCTGGCCCCGCCCCCGGCGGCCATGTTGGTGATGAGCGACAGGCCCAGCACCCGCAGCCCCAGGTGCCGCGCGGCCGTCGCCTCCCCCACCGTCGACATCCCTGCGGGGACACGCTCACTCAGGCCACGCCCACTCAGGTCACGCCCATTTGGGGGCCGACCGGGGCTTTTTCGAGCGAGATCGGGGGCCTTTTTGGGGCCTTAGAACCAGTTTTAAGAGCCAGATCTGTTCTGAAACCATTCATAACCTTAAAACCCGGTTTAGGAGCCATTTGTGGGGCTTAATCTGTTCTTAGACCATTCATGGCCTTAAAACCGGTTTTAGAAGCTAAATCTGTTCTTAGGCCATTCGTAGCCTTAAAACCAGTTTTATGAGCTAAACCTGTTTTTAGGCCCTTTGAAGCCTTAAAACCAGTTTTAGGAGCCATTTGTGGGGCTTAATCCGTTCTTAGACCATTCATGGCCTTAAAACCAGTTTTATGAGCTAAATCTGTTCTTAGGCCCTTTGAGGCCTTAAAACTGGTTTTAAGAGCAATTTGTGGGCTTTAATCCATTCTTAGACCATTCACGGCCTTAAAACCGGTTTTAGGAGCTAAACCTGTTCTTAAGCCATTCATAGCCTTAAAACCAGTTTTATGAGCTAAATCTTTTCTTATGCCCTTTGAGGCCTTAAAACTGGTTTTAAGAGCAATTTGTGGGGCTTAATCTATTCTTAGACCATTCATGGCCTTAAAACCGGTTTTAGAAGCTAAATCTGTTCTTAGGCCATTCATAGCCTTAAAACCAGTTTTACGAGCTAAATCTTTTCTTATGCCCTTTGAGGCCTTAAAATCGGTTTTAAGAGCAATTTGTGGGGCTTAATCCGTTCTCAGACCATTCATGGCCTTAAAACTGGTTTTAGGAGCCATTTCTGCGCTTTAATCCATTCTTAGACCATTCACGGCCTTAAAACCGGTTTTAAGACCTAAACCTGTTCTTAAGCCATTCATAGCCTTAAAACCAGTTTTACGAGCTAAATCTTTTCCTATGCTCTTCGAGGCCTTAAAACTGGTTTTAAGAGCAATTTGTGGGGTTTAATCTCTTCTTAGACCATTCACGGCCTTAAAACTGGTTTTAGGAGCCCAACCTGCTCTTAGGCCCTTCACGGCACTAAAACCAGGCCCAGGACTCACCGACGGCGTCGGCGCCCAGGCGGCGCAGCAGGCGGCACTCGGCCGGCGTCTCGTAGGCGGGGCCGGACACGCCCGCGTACACGCCCGGGCGGGGCCGCAGGGCGGGCGGGGCCAAGGCCAGCGCCGCGCGCCGCAGGGCGGGGTCGTAGGCGGCCGCCATGACGGGGAAACGAGGCCCGAACCTGCCAAGGGGGCACGCCTGGGTCCCTCCCGAACTCCTGGGTCCTCCCTGACCCTCACGTCCCCCCAGTCCGCGCACTTCCGGGTCCCTTGGGGCACTCCTGGGTCCCTCCCTGAACTCCTGGGTCCCTCTGACCCCCATGTCCCCCCACTCCCTGCACCCCTGGTTCCCTTGGGGCACTCTTGGGTCCCTCCCACTCCCATGTCCCCCCAGTCCCTGAACTCCTGAGTCCCCCGGGGCACTCCTGGGTCCCTCCCCGAACTCCTGGGTTCCCCCTGAACTCCTGGGTCCATCCTGCCCCCCTGTCCCCCCACTCCCCGTCCTCCTGGGTCCCCCGGGGTACTCCTGGGTCCCTCCCGCCCTCTCAAGTCCCTCGGGGCACTCCTGGGTTCCTCCCCACCCTCCCGGGGCACTCCTGGGTCCCTCTGACCCACATGTTCCCCCACACCCTGCCCTCCCAGATCCCCTGGGGCACTCCTGGGTCCCTCCTGCCCTCCCAGGTCCCCTGGGGCACTCCTGGGTCCCTCCTGCCCTCCTGGGTCCCTCTTGCCCTCCCGGGTCCCCTGGGGCACTCCTGGGTCCCTCCCTGCCCTCCCGGGTCCCCTGGGGCACTCCTGGGTCCCACCTGTCGTCGTTGGGCCCCACGAGGACGCCGTTGCCGGCCATGCCGGGCAGGTCGATGTGGTCGCGCAGCAGCAGCAGCTGCCCCGGGCGCAGGGGGCGGCGGAGGCTGCCGGCGGCGTTGGTCAGCACCAGCGTGTGCACGCCCAGCAGCGCCAGCGCGCGCACCGGCAGCGCCACCTGCGGACCCAGGAGTGCCCCGGGGACCCAGGAGTGCCCCGGGGTCACGGGAGTCAGGGGGAGACCCAGGGACCCAGGAGTTCGGGGGGTGGGGGGACACGGGGGTCTGGGTTGGTCAGCACCAGCGTGTGCACGCCCAGCAGCGCCAGCGTGCGCACCGGCAGCGCCACCTGCGGACCCAGGAGTGCCCCCGGGACCCAGGAGTGCCCCGGGGTCACGGGAGTCAGGGGGGGACACAGGAGTTCGGGGGGTGGGGGGACATGGGGAGCAGGGGGGACCCAGGAGTTCTGGGGGGGACCCAGGGACCCAGGAGTTTGGGGATTGGGGGGGACAGGGGGGACACGGGGGTCAGGGGGACCCAGGAGTTCTGGAGGGGGACCTGGGAGTTGGGAGGGACCTAGGAGTTCAGGAGGGACCCAGGAGTTCGAGGGGTGGGGGGACACAGGGGTCAGGGGGGACCCAGGAGTTCTGGGGGAGGACCCAGGAGTTCAGGGGTTGGGGGGACATGGGGGTCAGGGGGAACCCAGGAGGTTGGGAGGGACCCAGGAGTGCCCCAAGGGACCCAGGAGTGCAGGAGTTGGGGGGACATGGGGGTCAGGGGGGACCCAGGAGTTCTGGGGGGGACTTGGGAGTTGGGAGGGACCCAGGAGTGCGGGGAGTGGGGGACATGGGGGTCAGAGGGGACCCAAGAAGTCGGGAGGGACCCAGGAGTGCCCTGAGGGACCCAGGAGTGCAAGGAGTGGGGGACATGGGGGTCAGGGGGGACCCAGGAGGTCGGGAGGGACCCAGGAGTGCCCTGAGGGACCCAGGAGTGCAGGGAGTGGGGGGACGTGGGGGTCAGGAGGGACCCAGGAGTTCTGGGGGAGGACCCAGGAGTTTGGGGACTGGGGGGACATGGGGGTCAGGGGAGACCCAAATCGGGGACCCAGGAGTTCGGGAGGGACCCAGGAATGCCCCAAACGACCCAGGGGTTCGGGAAGGACCCAGGAGTGCCCCAAGGGACCCAGGAGTTTGGGGACTGGGGGGACATGGGAATCAGGGAGGACCCAAATCGGGGACCCAGGAGTTCGGGAGGAACCCAGGAGTTCGGGGGTTGGGGGACATGGGGATCGGGGGGACCCAGGCGTCCGGGGAGGGACCCAGGCGTCCGGGGCGCTGACCTGGGCGGGGCCGTGTCCCTCGTAGAGGTGGCTCCGCCCCTGCAGGACGATGACGGGGATGCCGCCCAGGAGCCCCCAGACCACCCGCCCCGCGTGGCCGGGCACTGTATACACCAGTACAGACCAGTACAGACCCGTACAGACCAGTACAGGCCCCCCAAAGACCCCCCCAGTATAAACCAATATAGACCAGTACAAGCCCCACAGACCTTCCCGGTGCGCCCAGTCCCCCCCCATTCATCCCCATTGACCCCCCATTCATCCCCATTGACCCCCCATTGACCCCCCTTCATCCCCATTGACCCCCATTGACCCCCACTCATCCCCACTGACCCCCCCTTTCATCCCCATTGACCCCCCATCGATCCCCATTGACCCCCCAATCATCCCCACTGACCCCATTGACCCCCCTCATTCGTCCCCACTGACCCCCCCATTCATCCCCACTGACCCCCATTGACCCCCCCTTCATCCCCATTGACGCCCATTGACCCTCATTGATCCCCACTTACCCCCACTGACCCCCATTGATCCCCATCGACCCCCCATTGATTGCCCGTTCATCCCCATTGACCCCCACTCATCCCCATTGACCCCCATCGACCACCCACTCACCCCCATTGACCCCCCACTCATCCCCATTCATCCCCATTGAACCCATTGACCCCCCATTCATCCCCATTGACTCCCCCCATTCATCCCCATTGAACTCATTGACCCCCCACTCATCCCCACTGACCCCCCCCATTCATCCCCATTGAACCCATTGACCCCCCACTCATCCCCATTGACCCCCCCCATTCACCCCCCCTGACCCCCCGATGCCCCCCGCCCGCTCACCGGAGGCAGGTTTGAAGTGCGGGACGTCCCCGTAGGGGGCGCTCTGGGCCCCCTCCAGCGCCGCCACCAGCCCCCCCAGGCCGGACCCACAGATCAGCCCCACGCGGGGGGTCACGCCCCCCAGGCGCCCCCGCAGCCAATTGGCTGCTTCCGCCGCCGCCTCGTAGCTGGGACAGACCCATAAGTGACCATGGGGACACACAGGGACCCACAGGGACCCACAAGTGACCATGGGGACCCAGAGACCCACGGGGACCCATACAGTGACCAGAGAGACCCATAAGTGACCATGGGGACACAGAAACCCACGAGGACCCATAGAGTGACCATGGGGACCCATAAGTGACCATGGGGACCCACAGGGACCCATAAGTGATCAGGGAGACCCAGAGACCCATGGGGACCCATAGAGTGACCATGGGGACTCAGAAACCCATAGAGACCCGTAAGTGATCAGAGAGACCCAGAGACCCATAGAGTGACCATGGGGACCCATAAGTGACCATGGGGACCCATAGAGTGACCATGGGGACCCATAGAGTGACCATGGGGACCCAGAGCGACCCATAGAGTGACCAGGGGGACCCATAGAGTGACCAGGGGGACCCATAGAGTGAGCATAGAGAGACCCAGAGACCCATGGGGACCCATAGAGTGACCATAGAGACCCATAAGTGACCATGGGGACCCAGAGACCCATAGAGTGACCAGAGAGACCCATAAGTGACCATGGGGACCCATAAGTGATCAGAGAGACTCAGAGACCCATGGGGACCCATAGAGTGACCAGAGAGACCCATAGAGTGACCATGGGGATGCACAGAGCCCCATAGAGACCCACAGCGACCCATAAGTGACCCCCATAGAGTGACCCATAGAGAGCCCCTAGCCCCAGAGCCTGACCCACAGATTGACCCCCAAGTAGCCTCAGCCCCCCCCACACCAGCCCCCGCTATGACTTCAAACCACCACCCGAACTCCTGGGTCCACCGGGCCCGCGGCCAAAGGGACTTTGGGATGGGGTGGGGGGGGCGGGGCCTCGCCCAGGGGACCCAGGAGTTCGGGAGAGACCCAGGAGTTCAGGATGGACCCAAAGAGGGGACCCAGGAGTTCGGGAGGGACCCAGGAATGCCCCAAAGGACGCAAGAATTAGAGAAGGACCCAAAGAGGGGACCCAGGAGTTCGGGAGGGGACCCAGGAGTGTCCCAAGGGACCCAGGAGTTCGGGAGGAACTCAGGAGTGCCCCAAGGGACCCAGGAGTTAGGGGGGGGACCCAGGAGTGCCCCAAGGGACCCAGGAGTTCCCGTCTCACCTCCCCTCCATTTCTCCAGCAGCGCCGGCTCCGCGCCCGCCCCTTATATAGTCCGCTGGGCCGTGACGTCACCGCGCCGGTCACGGCCCCGCGGCTCGACCAATCCCCGGCCGCGCTTTGCTTCCCCGCCCCCCTCGCATCGCCATGGAAACCGGGGCGGGGGCGTGGCCGCGGCAACGCGCGAGTCACGGCGGCCAATGGGAGGGCGCGGCGGTTGCCCGGCAACGCGTGGAGGTGGGGGGGAGTCACGTGAGGCGCGGCGGCCAATGGGAGCGCGCGGCGGTCGCCCGGCAACGCAGCGGGAGGGGGGGCGGAGCCGCGGCGGAGCGGCGGCGGCGAATGGGAGGGCGCGGCGCGCGGTCACGTGGGGCGGGCGGGCCAATGGGCGGGCGGCCGGCGCTGTCATGGCGGACGGGGAGCGCTCACCGCTGCTGCCGCCCGAGGCGGGAACCGGCGGGACGCAGGGCGGCGGTGAGAGGGGGGCGGGGCTTGTGCGGGGTGGGCGTGGCCTGCGGGGGGCGGGGTTAGGAGGGGGGGCGGGGTTTGCGAAGGGGGCGGGGGTTGGCGGGACCGCGCGCCGCTCACCCCCTCCCCTTCCCATTGATTGACAGGGAGCGGAGGGGCGGGGCTGGCGGAGGCCCCGCCCCCTTACTCGCCACTGGGCAGCCCGGGAGGAGAGGGCGGGGCCGAGGAGGAGGAGGAGGAGGAGGGGGCGGGGCCGGCGGTCACGTGCCGCGTCTGCCAGCGGCCAATCAGCGTGGAGGGCAAAGGGCACCAGCACGTGGTGAAGTGCGGGGGCTGCGGGGAGGCCACGGTGAGGGGCGGGGCTTAAGGGGGGGCGGAGCCGAGAGGGGGCGGGGCCGAGAGGGGGCGTGGCTTAAAGGGAGGGGTCTTAAGGGGGTGTGGCTTAGAGAGGGTGGGGGCAAAGGGGCGGGGCTGCGGAAGGGTGAGGGTTGGGGGCGGGGCTTAAAGGGGGCGGGGCTTAAAGGGGGCGGGGCTTGGGGTTAAGGGCGTGAGGGGTGGGGAATAAAGGGGGCGTGGCTTAAAGGGTGCATGGCTAAAGGGGCGGGGACTAAAGGGGGCAGGGCTTAAAGGGGCGGGGCTTGGGGTTAAAGGATCGAGGGGCGGGGACTAAAGGGGGCGGGGACTAAAGGGGGCGGGGCTTAAAGGGTGCATGGCAAAAGGGGTGTGGCTTAAAGCGGCTGGGTGTGAATGGGCGGGGTTAAGGGGGGCGGGGTTGTGTTGTAGAGGGGCGGGGCTTGAGGGGGCGTGTCCTGAGGCCCCGCCCCCCGCGGCAGCCAATCCGCACGGCCCCCGCGGGGAAGAAGTACGTGAGGTGTCCCTGCAACTGCCTGCTGGTGTGCAGGGCCAGCGCCCGGCGCATCGCCTGCCCCCGCGCGTACTGGTGCGGGGGGGGATGGGGGTGGGGGGATGTGGGGGGGGATGGTGATGTGGGGGGGAATGGGGGGTCTGGGGATGGGGGGCTGGGAATGGGGGGACTAGGGGGGACTGGGGGTAAACTGGGGGGACTGGGGGGACTGGGAATGGGGGGACTAGGAGCACTGGGAATGGAGAATGGGGGTAAACTGGGGGGACTGGGAACACTGGGGGGGGACTGGGGGTACTGGGAGCACTGGGAGGGACTGGGAATGGGGGGACTGGGGGGACGGGGACTAAACTGGGGGGACTGGGAGAACTGGGGGGGACTGGGAATGGGGGGACTGGGAGCACTGGGAATGGTGGGTTTGGGGGGGACTGGGAGCACTGGGAATGGAGAATGGGGGTCTGGGGGTAAACTGGGGGGACTGGGAATGGGGGGACTGGGAACACTAGGGGGGGAATCGGGGGACTGGGGGGGACTGGGAGCACTAGGGGGGACTGGGAATGATGGGACTGGGAATGGGGGGACTGGGAGAACTGGGGGGACTGAGGGGGACTGGGAATGGGGGGAAACTGGGAATGGGGGGACTGGGGGGACTGGGAATGGTGGGAGTGGGAGCACTAGGGGGGGACTAGGGGGACTGGGGGGGGGGCTGGGAATGGGGGGAGTGGGGGTGACTGGGAATGGGGGGGATTGGGAGCACTGGGGGTGACTGGGAATGGGGGGGACTGGGAATGGTGGTTTGGGAGGGACTGGGAGCACTGGGAATGGGGAATGGGGGTCTGGGGGTAAACTGGGGGGACTGGGAATGGGGGGACTGGGAATGGGGGCACTGGGAGCACTGTGAACAGGCAATGGGAGTAACTGGGGGGGACTGGGACTGAGCAACAGGGGCCAAGAAGAACTGGGGGGGGATCCAGTTGATACTGGGAACAGTCACTGGGAGGGACCCGGTTCCCCCCTCCCAGTGCCCCATGGACCCCCCAGTCCCCCCAGTTCACCCCAGTCCCCCCAGTTCACCCCATTTCTCGTTGTCCGCAGCAAACGCATCATCTCTCTGTCCCCGCTCCCGCCCGGCGCCCCCGGCCCCGCGGCGCCGCCCCCCGGGGTGCGCGTGTCCTGCGCCCACTGCGGCGGCCCCTTCCTGGTGAGACACGCCCCCTCCGCGAGCCACGCCCCCTCCGCAAGCCACGCCCCCTCCCTGCAAGCCACGCCCCCTCCCCTTATCCCCTATGCCCCAGGTCATCCCACTTACCCGCCCCATTCATCCTCATTGACATCCGGTGACCCCTCCCCGTTCATCACATGACCCCTCCCTAATTAATTACCACTAATTACCCCGTTCATCACGTGACCCCCTAATTAATTACCACTAATTACCTCCTAATTAACCCCCCCTGATTAGCCCCCCCTAATTAACCCCCCCTAATTAACCCCCCCTAATTAACACCCCCTAATTAACCCCCCCCAATTAACCGCTGATTAACCGGCAGTGGGCGGAGCTCCCCGAGCGCTCGCTGGCGCGTTGTCCCCATTGCCGGAAGGTGTAAGTGATTGGCTGGGGGGGGGGGTTGGTGGGCGGGGCTTAATGAGGGGGGTGGGACCAATAATAGACCCGGAAATGACCCCAAAATGGCCACAAAATGGGCACAAAATGGGCTCAAAATGGCCGCAAAATGGCCACAAAATTGGCTCCAAAGTAACATAAAATAGACGCAAACCTCAGAATAACACTAAATGGACCCAAAACAAGCCCAGAACATCCCGAAAATGGCCCCAAAATCGAGGGCAAAAGTGGACCCAAACAGCCCAAAAATGGTCCCGAAATAGCCCCAAAAAATTGGCGTGAAAATCAAGCCTGAAATGGCCCCAAAACAGCCTGAAATGGCCCCAAAATGTCCGCGTGGGAAGGGAGGGGGCGGGGCTTGGTTGTGGGCGTGTCCCGTGCTGACCCCGCCCCTCCACAGCTCGGCCATTGGCGGGCGGTTCCCGCGGGGGCGGTGCCTGCGCTGCCTCCTCCTCGCGCTCCTATTGGCCGGGGCGGCTGCTGGGCTGGCGGTAACGGGGGCGGGGCCTGGAGGGGGCGGGGCTCATGAGGGTGGGGCTTAAAGGGCCACGGGGGTCCAATGGGGGAATTCCAATGGGGGGGTGGATTGGGGGGCGGGCCCGGAGGGGGCGTGGTCTAAAGGGGGAGGGGCTTAAAGGGGGAGGGTGTTGCGGTGGGAGGGGCCAAGAGGGCGGGGCTTTACGGGTCATTGGGTTCAATGGGGGGGAAGGAATTGAGGGGTGGGGCCTAAAGGGGCGGGGCTTGTGGTGGAGCTGTAAGGGGTGGAGCTTAAAGGGGGCGGGGCTAAAGGGACCCAGGGATTGAAGGGGGGGGTGGGGGGGACCCAGGTGTCCGGCGACCCGCTGACCCCGCCCCTTTTCTCCCATAGGTGGGCACGTGGGGCCCCGCCCGGCGCTACCGGCCAATCCACGCGGGGTGGGCGGCGCTGGGGGCGGGGGCGGGGGCGTGTCTGCTGCGCGCAGCCTATTGGGGCTGCGTGCGGGTCAGCCGGCCCCTCCCCCCCCGCGCCTGACCCCGCCCACCCGCGGCGGCCATCTTGGATCCGCACTTCCGCCCCGTTTGGTGGCCACTTCCGGTTGGATTGGACCACCGAAGAGGGGACTTCCGGTGTGCATGGCGGCCACCGTAGGAAGGCACTTTTGGTCCACATCGTCTTCTCCGACAGCGACTTCCAGCCCGGCAGCCATCTTGGATCGCACGCCCCCTCCCCAACTCTCAGCGGCCATCTTGGACTGGCCCCTCCCGCCTTGTCCCAGCATGCCCCGCCCCCCGCATGGCCCCACCCCCCGCTGTACAGAAGCCCCGCCCCCCTGTAGATATTTATTGCGATTGGATTGTAAATAAAGCCCCCGGACGCCTGGGTCCCCCTCAAATGCCTGGCTCTCTTGGGGCACTCCTGGGTCCCCTCCCGAACGCCTGGGTCCCTCGGGGCACTCCTGGGTCCCTTGGGGCACTCATGGGTCCATCCCGAACGCCTGGGTCCCTCGGGGCACTCCTGGGTCCCTTGGGGCACTCCTGGGTCCCTCCCGAACGCCTGGGTCCCTCGGGGCACTCCTGGGTCCCTCGGGGCACTCCTGGGTCCCACCTGCAGGATCACATGGTTCCCCCTCCAGGGGGCTCAGCACCCGCGGAGCATCATGGGAAATGGAGTTGGCCCCGCCCACAACAGCTGGAGGGGCGTGGCTCGGGGAGCTCTGCGTCCCCATTGGTCACCGCGGGGCTCTATGGGTCCCCATGTCACTTATGGGTCACCCCACATCTACAAACCATCCGTCCTTTAATCATCAACTCATAACGAGGTATCAAAATTAAAAGGGGGGGAGGGGGGCGGGGCCGCGGGGGGCGGGGCAGGGGGGGCGGGGCCACGACAGCACGAGCACGGGGGTGGGAAACGGGGCCTTTTGGGGCGAACGGGGGCGGGTTTGGGGCCTTAGGAATCGTCCTCGCCGTTGGCGCTGTCCCGGTCGTCCTCGCCCTCCTCCGCCTCCTTCTCGTCCCCCTTGATGGACTCCAGCTGCGGGACAGCCAATGTCACCCAAAATCCACATTTCCCCTCAAAACGCCCAAAATTTGCCTAAAAACGCCCACATTTCGCCTCCAAACGCCCAAAATTTGCCTCCAAACGCCCAAATTACACCTCCAAACGCCCAAAATTTCACCTCCAAACGCCCAAATTTCGCCTCCAAACGCCCAAAAACTGTCTCCAAACGGCCAAATTTCGCCTCCAAACGTCCAAAATTCGCCTCCAAAAGCCCAAAATTTCGCCTCAGAATCGCTCTCAAAACTGAAAGAATTTACCTCTAAATTGCAATCTCAGAATTTTAAAAAAACCTGAAATTTCATATTTTGAAAAATTTGAAATTTTAGAATGTTGAAAATCTTGAGGTTTCAAAATTCTGAAAATTCTGACATTTTGGGATTTTGAAAAATTCGAAATTTGCGATTTTGAAAATGTTGAATTTTCGGAATTGTAAAATGCTGAAATCTCGTAATTGAAAAAATTAAAATTTCGAATTTTGAAAAACTTGAAATTTTGAATTTTGAAAAACTTGAAATTTCAGAATTTTGTAAAAATTGAGATTTCATAATTTGTAAAACTTTGAAATTTCAGAATTATAAAAAACTTGAAATTTGGAATTTTGAAAATTTTGAGATTTCACAATTTTGAAAAATTTGCAATTCCGCAATTTTGAAAAAAATGAAATTCCGCAATTTTGAAAATGATGAAATTTTACACTTTTGAACATGTTGAAATCTCAGAATTTTAAAAGATTTGAAATTTCGAAATTTGAAAAATTTGAAATTTCGGAATTTTGGAAAATTTGAAATTTTGGAGAATTTGCTGGTTTGGATTTGGAAACGTGTGAAACGTCGGCATTTTGAGCCTGCGGAAGTTGTCCCGTCACCCACCTGCTCGTCGCCCCGCTCCTCGGCCTCCTCGTCATCCAGCAGGTCGCCCTCCTCCCCCGACTCGTCGGCGGCGCCCGCGGGCTCGCCCTTCCCCCCCGCGCCGCCATCGTCCTTCTTGGGCTCCTCCTCGGCCTTCTCGCTCTTCTGCTCTGCGGGGAGAAGGCCCAGAGTGGTTAAAACGGGGGATTCCGCCCCAAATCGGGGTGGGGGCGCGGCACGCACTCTGCTCGCGGTCGATGCGCTCCAGGCTCTCCAGCAGCGCGTCCACCTTCTGCTTGATCTGGCTCAGCTCCTTCTTGATGCTCTGCAGGTCGTCGCCCTTCACTGCAAACACACACGTTCGCCTCAGAATCGCGCAAATTCACCTCAAAATTGCGCTGAATTTGCTCTTAAATTACCCCTTTATCTCAAAAGTGCAAATTTACCTCAAAAAGATTGAAATTTACATCAAAATTTAGCTCAAAATTGACAAGATTCGCTCCTAAATGAACCCGTTACCTCAAAATTGCAAGTTTACCACAATAAGACCGAAATTTACCTCAAAATTTAGCTCAAAATTGCCAAGATTCACTACAAAATGACCACGTTACTTCAAAATTGCAAGTTTACCTCAAAAAGACCAAAATTTACCTCAAAATTTAGATCTAAATTGCCAAGATTCACTCCTAAATGACCACCTTACCTCAAAATGGGAACTTCACCTCAAAACAAGCAAAATTTACCTCAAAATTGCCAAAATTCACCTCACAATTGCCAAGATTCACTCCTAAATGACCACCTTACCTCAAAATTGCAAGTTTACCTCAAAAAGACCAAAATTTACATCAAAATTTAGCTCAAAATTGCCAAGATTCGCTCCTAAATGAACCTGTTACCTCAAAATAGCAAGTTTACCTCAAAAAGACCAAAATTTACCTCAAAATTTAGCTCAAAATTACCAAGATTCACTCCAAAAAGACCCTGTTACCTCAAAATGGAAAGTTTACCTCAAAAAGACCAAAATTTACATCAAAATTTAGCTCAAAATTGACAAGATTCACTCAAAAATAGCCCCGTTACCTCAAAATTGCAAGTTTACCACAAAAAGACCGAAATTTACATCAAAATTTAGCTCAAAATGGCCAAGATTCACTCCTAAATGACCCCGTTACCTCAAAATTGCAAGTTTAACTCAAAATGACCAAAATTCATCTCAAAATTTATCTCAAAACTGCCAAGATTCACTCCAAAATGACCATGTTACTTCAAAATTACAAGTTCACCTCAAAACGACCAAAATTTACCTCAAAACTGCAGAAATTCACCTCTAAATTACATAAAATCACTCTAAGATTACCCCATTTACCTCAAAATTGCAAGTTTACCTCAAAACAACCAAAATTTACCTCAGAATTGCCAACTTTTACCTCAAAACTGCAAAAATTTACCTCAGAATTGCCGCCATCTTGTCCTGTTTCCCTTCCACCCGCCATCTTGTCCCCTTGGCTGCCATCCTGCCCCCCTGGCCGCCATCTTATTCCAACCCCTTCGGCCGCCATCTTGTCCCAACCCCTTTGGCAACCACGTTGTCCCCTTGGCCGCCATCTTGTCCCTTCTCCCTGGCAGCCATGTTGTCCCCTCAGTGGCCATCTTGTTCCCCCGGCGGCCATGTTGTTGCCCCGCCAGCGGCCATCTTGTTCCCCAGCAGCCATGTTGTTGTCCCCCCTGTGGCCATCTTGTTCCCCCACCAGCCACACTGTCCCCCCGGCGGCCATCTTGTCTCCCCAGCAGCCATGTTGTCCCCCTGGCGGCCATCTTGTCCCTCTAGCAGCCACGTTGTCCCCCTGGTAGCCATCTTGTCCCCCCAGCAGCCACGTTGTCCCCCTGGCGGCCATCTTGTTCCCTCAGCAGCCATGTTGTCCCCCTGGCGGCCATCTTGTCTCCCCAGCAGCCATGTTCTTCCCCTGGCAGCCATCTTGTTACCCCAGCAGCCACGTTGTCCCCCTGGCGGCCATCTTGTCCCCCCTGGCAGCCATCTTGTCGCACGAACTCACGTTTCCCGGACTTGGAGGAGGATCCGCGCTGGCCGCTCTTGGAGTTGAAGCTCTTCCCGCGCCGGGAGGTGTTCCCGCCGCCCCCGGACACGCGCTGGCGCTTGGAGGGGACGACGGCGCGGGGGGCGATGGGGGGCGGCGGGGGGACGCGCGCCGGGTAGCTGTACATCCTGCAGGGGGCGGCGAACACCCCGTCATGGCGGGAAAAACGCCCGTTTCGGGGAGCAAGATGGCGGGTTTTGGCGGGAAACGGGGCACGGGGAGGTGGGAGGGGCGGGTGTTAAGTGAATTAAAAGGAGTTTTAATTAAAGTTCTAAAATTAATTAAAGTTTTAGTTAAAATTTAATTAAAATTCTCCTTTTAATTTAAGGAGATTTAAGGTTTTTTGGTGGGGAAAAGTGTGGTTTGTTGGGGTGGGAATGGAGGAAAAGGGTTTTGGCGGGAAATGGGTTATGGGGAGGTACATGGGGGTTAAAAGAAGAAAAAGGGGTTTTTTGAGGAAAAAGTGGGGTTTTTTGGGGAAAAAATGTGGGTTTTTTATGAGGAGAAAAAGTAGTTTTTTGGGGGGAAAATGTGGGGTTTTTTTTGGGGGGAAATGGTGGTTTTATGAGAAGAAAAAAGTGGGTTTTTTGGGGGGAAAAAAGGGTTTTTTTGGGGGAGGAATGGTGTTTTTATGGGGAAAAAAAGGCTGGCTTTTTTGCCGAAAATGGTGGTTTTATGAGGAGATAAAAAGTGGGTTTTTTGGTGAAAAAAACGGGGTTTTTTGGGGGAAAATGGGATTTTTATGAGAGAAAAAATGGTAATTTTTTGGGAGAATGGGGTTTTATGAGACAATAAAAGGCATTTTGGTGTAAAAAGAGGATTTTTTTGGGTGAAAAAAAAAGGGTTTTTGGGGGGGGAAATGGGGTTATTATGAGGAAAAAAACCTGGGGGTTTTTTGGGGAAAAAAAAGGTTATTTGGGGCAAAAGGGTTGTTTATGAGGAGAAAAGGGGCGTTTATGAGGAGAAAAAGGAGTTTATGAGGAGAAAAGGGGTGTTTATGAGGAGAAAAAAAGGGGTGTTTATGAGGAAAAAAAGGATGTTTATGAGGAGAAAAGGGGCGTTTATGAGGAGAATAGGGGCGTTTATGAGGAGAAAAAGGTGTTTTTTGGGATGAAAAGGGTTTTTATGAGCGAAAAAACTGTGTTTTTTTGTGAAAAATGTATTTTTGGGGCAGAAACTGAGGTTTTTGGGCCCAGCCCAAAATGGCCGCCGTACCTGTCATAATAGTCGCGCTGGAAGTCGTAGTCGAGATCGAAGGACGACCTGGGGGGGCAGACGGGGGGGTCAGCGGGGCCCGTGGGGTCCCGGGGGACCCCCACGATCTATGGGGCGGGCGGGGGGGCTGTGGGTCCCACCTGACGAGGGGGGAGGGAGAAGGTGGGGCGGGTACTGACCCGTACATCTCGGCCGCCGAGCGCTTCACCCCGCCCTTGCCTCGGTTTACCTTGGGCTCCGCCGCCAGGTTGATGTCTGGGGGTTGGGGGGACATTCAGGGGGTTTGGGGGTGTCCGTGGGGGGAGAGGGGTCGAGGAAATGGGGGAGGAAGTCAATGAAATGGGGGGAAAAGTCAAGAAAATGGGGAAAACAGTCAATGGAATGGGGTAAAGAGTCAACGGGATGGGGAAAGTAGTCAAAGAAATGAGCCCAAAAGTCAACGGGATGGGGAAAAAAGTCAAGAAAATGGGGAAAATAGTCAATGAAATGTGGTAAAAAGTCAATGGAATGGGCCCAAAAGTCAACGGGATGGGGAAAAAAGTCAAGAAAATGGGGAAAATAGTCAATGAAATAGGGTAAAGAGTCAATGGGATGGGCCCAAAAGTCAACGAGATGGGGAAAATAGTCAATGAAATGGGGCCAAAAGTCAAGAAAATGGGGAAAATAGTCAATGAAATAGGGTAAAGAGTCAATGGGACGGGCCCAAAAGTCAATGGGATGGGGAAAATAGTCAATGAAATGGGGCCAAAAGTCAAGAAAATGGGGAAAAAAGTCAATGGAATGGGCCCAAAAGTCAACAGGATGGGGAAAATAGTCAATGAAATGGGGAAAATAGTCAACGAAATAGACCCAAAAGTCAACGGGATGGGCCCAAAAGTCAATGAAATGGGCGCAAAAGTCAAGGAGATGGAGAATAAAGTCAATGAAATGGGGAAAAGAGTCAATGAAATGGACCCAAAAGTCAACAGGATGGGGAGAAAAGTCAATGGAATGGGCCCAAAAGTCAATGAAACGGGGAAAAAAGTCAAGGGAATGGGCCCAAAAGTCAAGGAAATGGGGGCAAAAGGCAACAAAACAGTCCCAAAAGTCAACAAAATGGTCTCAGAAATGGCACCAAAACCCACTGTTATGTCCCCAAAACTCCTTGAGATGCCTCCAAAACCCAATGAATCGTCCTTAAAACCAAATGTAACGTTCCCAAAAGTCATCGTAACGTCCCCAAACCTCAACGTCCCCGAAACACAACGCAACGTCCCCAAAACTCAATGTGACGTCCCCAAAACCCAACGAAACACCCAAAAAGCCCAACGAGACGTCCCCAAAGCCCAACATAACGCGCCCAAAACTCAACGTAATGCCCCCAAAACTCAATGTCCCCAAAACCCAACAAAACATCCTCAAAACCCAACGTGACATCCCCAAAACCCAACAAAACGCCCCAAAAGCCCAACAAGATGCCACCAAAACCCAATGAGACGCCCCCAAAACTCAACATAATGTCCCCAAAGCCCAACATAATGCCCACAAAACTCAACAAGACGCCCCCAAAGTCCGAGACGCCCCCTAAACCCATCATAATGTCTCCAAAACCCAATGAGATGCCCCCAAAACTCAACAAGACGCCCCCAAAACAAGACGCCCCCAAAGCCCATCACAATGTCCCCAAAACCCAATGAGACGCCCCCAAAACTCAAAGTAATGTCCCCAAAACCCATTATAATGTCCCCAAGACCCAACAAGACGCCCCCAAAATCCATCATAAAGTCCCTACAATCCAACAATACGCACCCAAAACTCAACATAATGTCCCCATAACCCAACGAGACGCCCCCAAAGCTCAACAAGACGCCCCCAAAGCCCAACAAGACGCCCCCAAAACCCAACAAGACGCCCCCAAAACCCAACATAATGTCCCCATAACCTGAGACGCCCCCAAAACCCATCATAATGTCCACAACCCAACGAGACGCCCCCAAAGCCCAACAAGACGCCGCCAAAACCCAACGCGACGCCCCCAAAACTCAACATAATGTCCCCATAACCTGAGACGCCCCCAAAACCCATCATAATGTCCACAACCCAACGAGACGCCCCCAAAGCCCAACAAAACGCCCCCAAAACCCAACAAGACGCCCCCAAAATCCATCATAATGTCCCTACAATCCAACAATACGCACCCAAAATTCAACATGTCCCCAAAAGTCAACGAGATGCCCCCAAAACCCAACAAGACACCCCTAAAACCCATCATAATGTCCCCACAGCCCAACGTAATGTCCCCACAACTCAACGAGACACCCCCAAAACCCAACAAGACGCCCCTAAAACCCAACAAGACGCCCCCAAAACCCATCGTAATGTCCCCACAACCCAACGCGACGCCCCCAAAACTCAACATAATGTCCCCAAAACCCAACGAGACGCCCCCAAAACCCATCGTAACGCCCCCAAAACCCAAGGCGCCGCCCCCCAGGCCCCGCCGCTCACCGAGGACCTGCCCGGCGATCATGCGCCCGTCCTCGCCGGCCACGGCGGCGCGCGCGTTGCGCTCGTTGACGTACTGCACGAAGGCGAAGCCCTTGTGCACCGAGCAGCCCACGATCTTGCCGTACTTGGAGAAGATGGCCTCCACGTCGCTCTTCTTCACCACCAGCGTGTTGAGGTTGCCGATGAAGACGCGCGAGTTCATGGAGCGCGGGTCGGTCTTGTTGGTGACGTTGCTGGCCATGGCGGGGACCACTCGGGGACTCCTGGGGGGAGAAGGGCGTTAAAATCCACCTTTTTGGGGCGTTTTGGGGGGTTGGAAGTATCGGAAGTCAATATTTTGGGTGGTGACGTCTTCGAAACGCAACAATTTGGGTGGTGGTTGAACCGAAACTCAATGCTTTGGGGGCATTTTGGGTGCTGGTGGAACCAAAACTCAACGTTTTTGGGACATCTTGGGTGCTGGTGGAACCAAAACTCAACGTTTTTTGGGTCATCTTGGGTGGTGGCGTCTTCAAGACTAAATGATTTGGGTGGTGGGGGCATCAAAACTCAACGTTTTTGGGTCATTTTGGGTGGTGGTGGAACCAAAACTCAACGTTTTTGGGGCATTTTGGGTGCTGGTGGAACCAAAACTCAACGTTTTTAGGTCATCTTGGGTGGTGGTGGAACCAAAACTCAACGTTTTTGGGGCATTTTGGGTGCTGGTGGAACCAAAACTCAACGTTTTTAGGTCATCTTGGGTGGTGGTGGAACCAAAACTCAACGTTTTTAGGTCATCTTGGGTGGTGGTGGAACCAAAACTCAACGTTTTTGGGGCATTTTGGGTGCTGGTGGAACCAAAACTCAACGTTTTTGGGTCATCTTGGGTGGTGGCGTCTTCAAGACTAAATGATTTGGGTGGTGGGGGCATCAAAACTCAACGTTTTTGGGTCATTTTGGGTGGTGGTGGAACCAAAACTCAACATTTTTAGGGCATTTTGGGTGCTGGTGGAACCAAATCTCAACGTTTTTGGGTCATCTTGGGTGGTGGTGGAACCAAAACTCAACGTTTTTGGGTCATTTTGGGTGCTGGTGGAACCAAAACTCAACGTTTTTGGGTCATTTTGGGTTGTAGGGGCACCAAAACTCAACGTTTTTGGGTCATTTTGGGTTGTGGGGGCACCAAAACTCAACATTTTTGGGTCATTTTGGGTTGTGGGGGCATCAAAACTCAACGTTTTTGGGTCATTTTGGGTGGTGGGGGCATCAAAACTCAATAATTTGGGGGATTTTTGGGGGCGGCGCCATCTTCCAAGATGGCCGCCGCGGCAGTGATGTCATCATCTTCCAAGATGGCCGCCGCGTCACCGTCAGCTCCGCCCCTGCGCTAATTAACCACTTACCTCCCGTGGGGGGCTCGTTAAGCCCTTAATTAACGCTGTGGATGCGTCGCCTGGTCTCCGGCCCCTCGTTAATTAGCGCCCCTCCCCCCTCATTAGCCCCCTCGTCTAATTAACAACCCTGGGTTAATTAACGCCCCTTAATGATCCCTCCCCCCCCAATTAAGCCTAATTAAGCGCTCGTTAATGGGCTCTTACCGTGGGGGGGGGGAGGGGCCAAGTCGTCCGTGATTCGCCGGCGGCGGGAGGGGGAGGGGCCAAAGGGGGCGGGGCTTGGGGGGGATGGGGGGGAGGGGCCCGAAAAATGGCCGGAAACGGTGAAAAATTTGGAAAAAAAAAAAAAAAAACAATAAAAAAATAAAAAATTAAAAAAAAAAAAGAAAAAACCCATAAAAATAAAAAATTAAAAAAAAAAACAACAACAATAATAAAAATAATCAAAAACCCCTTAAAATTCTACGTGTGGGGGGCGGGGCGGGGGGAGGGGCGGGGGGAGTCGCCCGCTTTGGGGCTTTTTTTTTGGGGCGGAAAAGTGAAAATTTGGGAGGAAACGGCCCCAAAATGGGGGTGGGGGGAGGGGCCGATCCCGCCCCCCCCCCGGCTTGGGGCCCATTTTTGGGGGGGTGGGGGGAGGTGGGTGTGGGGGAAGGGCTGAAAGTGGGGGGAGGGGGGGAAAATACTCATCGTTTCGGGGTGAAAAAAGGAGAATTTGGCACTTACGGTCGCCGGCGGCTCTAAAAAAATCGCGCTGTGAAAAGAAGCACAAGAGGGGGTGGGGGAGGGGTTAGATTGGGGGGGGGGAGGGGCGGGGACCCCTCCCCCGCGCTGCCCCTCCCCCCGCACGCTGCCCCCCCCGCGAAAAGAATTGGCGAAAATCGGCTGATTTGAGCCCAAAACGGTGCTCGGGGGGGGGGGGGGTGGGAGGGGGAGAGGGGGGTGGGGGAGGGGTTGGGGGGGAGAGGGTGGGGGAGGGGCCGGTGTCACCGCTGGGCCCTGCGGAATAAAAAGGGGGGAAATTGGGGTTTTTTGGGGGGGAAACGCCGATTCGGGGGGGATAGGGAAAAGGTGGAATTTTGCCCCAAAATTGCGGGGTTTTTCCTCAAAATTTTAATGGGGGGGTGGAGGGTGAGGCTAAAAGGGGCAAAATCCCAAATTTGGGGGGATTTAGCCCGTTTTTGGCGCCTCAAAAAAAGGTAGAAAAGGGGATTTTGGGGGCAATGCGGCCTCAAGGCGAAAACGGCGGGAAAAGCGCTTTTTGCCCCAAACTTGACAGGGAAAATCGGGGTTTAAAGGGGTTTGACCCCAAAATTGTGATGAGGAGGGGGGTGTGATGCCAAAATGGGCAAAACTGCCACATTTTTGGGGTTTTATGGCAGTTTTGGCCCCTCAAAATGAGGTAGAAAAGAGGATTTTGGGGGCGATGAGGCCTCGGGAGAAAAAAGGGGGAAAAGGGGTTTTGGTGCTTTTTGCCCCAAAAGTGACGGGAAAAAAGGGGATTTTGCCCCAAAATTTGAATGGGGGAGGGGACCGAGCCCCAAAATAAGGTGGAAAAGGGTTTTTTTGCCTCTTCGAGCCCAAAAATGAGGGAAAACTGAGGGGTTTTATTCTGGTTTTGCACCCAAAATCGTGCGGAAAATGGGACATTTATCATTTTTGCTGCGAAAAAATTAAACTAAAATATAGAGGAAAACGCAGATTTGCGCCCGTTCTGCCCCAAAAATCACACGGAAAAAGGATTTTTTGCCCTTTTCCCCCTCAAAAAGAGGCGAAAAAAGTACATTTTGCCACTTTTTACCACCCCAACCCCAAAAACTATAATTTCCACTGTTTTGCCCCAAAAATAACGATTTTTATGCTGATTTTACCTCCAAAAAAGCCCAAAAGTTGGGGTTTTGACCCAATTTCCCACCCTTTAGCCCCAAAACATTGCTAAAAAATTCATTTAACCCCATTTCGCCCCCAAAATGAGGAGAAATAAAACATCTGGTTTATGCCCATTTTCCCCCAAAATCACCACGGAAAAAGGGCTTTCCTTTGCCTTTTTAACCCTCAAAACGAGGCGATTTAGCCCTTAAATTGCTCAAAAATGAGGCATTTTGCCTCAAAACTGCGGGGGGGGGGGGGGGTCGTGCCACCCCCCCCGCCTTCTAACCAACCAAAAACCGGCTTTTTCACCCAAAAAACGACACAAAACAAACTTTTGTCCCACGGGGGTTGAATTTAAACCCCTACAACACGCAGTGGGGGGGGAGACCCCCCCAAAACAAGCCAAAAAAGGTGTTTCTTCCCCAAAAGTATTAAGGGGGGGGGGGTTTTCCCGCGCTGCTGAGCCTGGAAGAGAAGCACAAGCCACGCCCCCTCCCCAAGCCACGCCCCCTCCCATTGAAACCAATGCGCGCCGTGGCCACGCCCCCTCCGTTCAACCTAACGCGGCGCGCAGGCCACGCCCCCTCCCTTTAAATCAATGCGCCCACGGAGGCCACGCCCCTAAACCTTAACCACGCCCCCGCGCCTTAACCCCGCCCCCTCCCGCTTTAATCAACGCGCGCCCAGGCCACGCCCCCGCGCCTAAACCACGCCCCCCGCCTCCAAGCCACGCCCGCCCCCCCCCCCCCCCGCGCCGCCATCTTCCCCTCATTCCCCTCCCCCCCCCCGCTCCCCCATTTTCCCGCCTCGCGGCGTGAAGGACACGGAAGCTCCGCCATTCCCGCCCCCCCCGCATCCCGCACCGTGTCCCCCTCGTGTCGCCCCCGCTGCGCCCGCCGCCGCTTCCCCGCTTCCCCCTCACCGCTCCGGCCCCGCTCCGCTCCCGCCGCCGCCGCCTCTTCGGGGGCTGCTCGCAAAATGGCGCCCGCGCCGCCCTCTGCGCCGCACGGAACGGGGCGTGCGCCACTTGATGGGGGGGGGGGTGGGCGCGCCGCGCATTCCCGCTCTGCGATTGGCTGCCGGCCGCGTCACTCATGCGCGCGGCCAATCGCGGCGCGTAGACGGGAAGGGGGGGCGGAGCGGCGGGGAGGGGTTGAGGCGGCTTGTCAATCACGGCGAGGGGAGGGGAGAGGCGCTGATTGGCTGAGCGCCCCGAGGAGGGGAGGGAGGAGGCGCGGCCGCGCGGGCTCCGCCCCCCGTGTTGCTTTACCCGCGCGGATTGGCCGGCGGGAGGGCGGGGCTTGGCGGGGATTGGCTGCGGCGCTGTCAATCATCGCGGCGGGGCGAGAAGCGGGAGGGGGGGAATGGCGGAGCCGCGGGTCCCAGTTTGAGCCCGATCTGAACCGGTTTAGTGCCATTAAACCGGTTTAACCGCATTTAAACTCCCAGTTTAACCCCTGGTTCAATTTTTGGGGGGAATTCGTGGCAATTCGGGGGCGAAAAAAGCTCACGTTTTAGTTAGAAAACCTTAAAAAAACGACATTTTATTTATTTTGGAAAAAATAAACCAAAAACCACCGGCTACAGAACGGGGGGGGGGCGGGGGACCCCAAAAACGAGGGATCCGCCCCAAAAACAGGGGGAAAAGCCCCGAAACGCCGATAAATAGAGAAAAAAAATAACAAAAACGACAAAAAAAACGACGAAAATGGGGAAAATGATGAATTTTAACCCCCCCCCACCCCCCCCCGGGGAGAATTTTGGGGTCCCCAAGGTGCTTTTGGGGAGATTTGGGGCCCAAAATGCTCCCGGAAGTCGCTGCGGGGGGTTGGGGGGGGTGGGGGGGGAGGGGGGGGGGGCGGGTTCTACTTCCTCTTCTTTTTGGCGGGAAGCGAGTGGCGGCCCCGGGGGGGCGGGGCTTTGCGCTTGCGGCTCCGCCCACGCTCCTCCTCCTCCTCGTATTGGCTCTCGCGGTCGGCTGTGGGCGGGGCAACGAGGTCACGCGATTGCAAGGGGCGGGGGGAGCAGGGTGTGCCCACTCGTTATTGGGGGGGGGGGGACGCGCCCCCAATGGGCTTGTGGAGGGGGGTGGGGGGGGTCGCGGCGACCTTGACCTTGACCTTTGACCCCACCTTTGCGCGCCTCCTCCTCCAGTTCGTCCCAGTCCTTCCCGCTCTCCTCCTCGCTGCCCAGGGACTCCTTGGAGTACTCTGCAACATAGGGGGCGCTATGGGGCTCCACAGGCCCTATGGGGCACTCTATGGGGCTCTATGGGCCCTATGGGGCACTCTATGGGGCACTCTATGGGTCCCCATGGGTCTCTATTGGGACCGACGGACTCCCCGGGGTCCTAAAACCCGCCCTCTCTATGGGGCCCCATTGGCCTCTATGGGGCTCTATGGGTCCCCACTTGTCTCTATGGGTCCCCATTGGGAACAATGGACTCCCCAGGGTCCTAAAACCCTCCCTATGGGTCCCCATTGGTCTCTATGGGGCTCTATGGGTCCCCATTGGGACCTATGGACTCCCCAGGGTCCTAAAACCCGCCCTCTCTATGGGTCCCCATTGATCTCTATGAGTCACCATTGGTCTCTATGGGTCACCATTGGTCTCTATGGTGCTCTACGGGTCCCCATTGGTCTCTATGGGTCCCCATTGGGACCTAAAACCCTCCCTCTCTATGGGTCCCCATTGATCTCTATGGGGCTCTATGGGTCCCCATTGGTCTCTATGGGTCCCCATTGGGAACAATGGACTCCCCAGGGTCCTAAAACCCTCCCTATGGGTCCCCATTGGTCTCTATGGGTCCCCATTGGGAACTATGGGGCTCTATGGGTCCCCATTGGTCTCTATGGGTCCCCATTGGTCTCTATGGACTCCCCAGGGTCCTAAAACCCACCCTCTCTATGGGTCCCCATTGATCTCTATGGGTCCCCATTGATCTCTATGGGTCCCCATTGGGAACTATGGACTCCCCAGGGTCCTAAAACCCTCCCTATGGGTCCCCATTGGGAACTATGGGGCTCTATGGGTCCCCATTGGCCTCTGTGGACTCCCCAGGGTCCTAAAACCCTCCCTCTCTATGGGTCCCCATTGGTCTCTATGGGTCCCCATTGGTCTCTATGGGTCCCCATTGGTCTCTATGGGTTCCTATGGGTCTCCATTGGCCTCTGTGGACTCCCCAGGGTCCTAAAACCCTCCCTCTCTATGGGTCCCCATTGGTCTCTATGGGTCCCCATTGGTCTCTATGGGTCCCCATGGTGTGTCTGATCTCCCCAGAGTTCTGCTGGGACTCCATGGGGCTGTGGTGGGTTTGGTGGCCCCGTAGGGCGCCGTGGTGGCCCCATAGGGACGCAGTGGCCCCCCAGGGCCCCGCGGTCGCCCCACGGGGCCGTACCCGACTCCTCGGCCTCGGAGGAATAGTCCTCGTCGCTGTCGTCCTCCTCCTCCTCGTAATCCTCCTCCGACGGGTTGAACGTCTCGTCCTCCATCTCCGACTCCGAATCCGCCACCTCGGCGTCGCTGCCCTGGGGACGGCGGGGACAATGGGGACAACGGGGGGGACAACAAGTGTGGGGACATCGTGGGGTTGGGGACAAGAAGACATGGGGGAGCTCAAGGTGGGGTCACCAAGACATGGGGACACAAAGACGGGGGGACACCAAGACATGGGGACACCAAGACATGGGGGAGCTCAAGGTGGGGCCACCAAGACGAGGGGACAACATGGGGTTGAGGACAATGTGGAGAAGCTCAAGGTGGGGACACCAAGACAAGGGGACACAAAGATGGGGGGACAAGGTGGAGAAGCTCAAGGTGGGGACACCAAGACGAAGGGACACCAAGACAAGGGGACACCAAGACAAGGGGACACCAAGACAAGGGGACACCGTGGGGTTGGGGACACCATGGAGAGGGTGGGCAAGGGACATCAAGGGGTGGGGACAACCCAACGTGGGGACAACATGGGGTTGAGGACAATGTGGAGAAGCTCAAAGTGGGGACACCAAGATGTGGGGACACCAAGACGAGGGGACACCAAGACGAGGGGACACCAAGACGAGGGGACACCAAGACGAGGGGACATGGTGTCGGTACCTCCCCCTCGGGCTCCAGGAAGCTCCAGCCCCCCTGCTCGAAGAAGCCCTCGGGGTCGTCCACGATGGTCTTCATGATCTTGGTCCAGTTGAGCGACTGCACGCCCTCCGTGTACTTGAGGTCGCAGGAGCTGCGGGGACACGCCAGAGAGCGCCCAAAATTGGTGGAATCCACCTCAAAATCCCGCGAGGAAACGCCCCCAAAAATGGTCAAAATCCACCTCGAAATTTTGTGAGGAAAACACCTCAAAATGGTCAAAATCCACCGCGAAATTTTGTGAGGAAAACACCTCAAAACGGTCAAAATCCACCACGAAATTTCGTGAGGAAAACACCTCAAAATTTCTGAAATTTACCTCAAAATTATGTGAACAAAACACCTCAGAATGTTCAAAATCCACTGCAAAATTTACGAAATAAAACCACTCAAAATGGTCAAAATCCACCGCGAAATTTTGTGAGGAAAACACCTCAAAATGGTCAAAATCCACCGTGAAATTTTGTGAGGAAAACACCTCAAAACGGTCAAAATCCACCGCGAAATTTCGTGAGGAAAACACCTCAAAACGGTCAAAATCCACCAAGAAATTTCGTGAGGGAAACACCTCAAAACGGTCAAAATCCACCGTGAAATTTTGTGAGGAAAACACCTCAAAATTTTCTGAGGAAAACACCTCAAAATGTTCCAAATCCACCTTGAAATTTTGTGAGGAAAACACCTCAAAATTTTCTGAGGAAAACACCTCAAAATGTTCCAAATCCACCTTGAAATTTTGTGATGAAAACACCTCAAAATGTTCGAAATCCACTGCGAAATTTTGTGAGGAAAACACTTCAAAATTTCTGAAATCTGCCTCAAAAATTACATGAGGAAAACCCCTGAAAATTCTCAAAATCCACCTCAAAATTTCATGAGGAAAACCCCTCAGAATTTCTGAAATTTACCTCAAAATTTCCTGAAGAAAACCCCTTAAAACTCTCCAAATCCACCTCAATATTTTGTGAGGAAAACCCCTCAGAATTTCTGAAATTTGTCTCAAAAAATAAGTGAGGGAAACCCCTGAAAATTCACAAAAATCCACCTCAAAATTTTGTGAGGAAAACACTTTGAAATTTCTGAAATTTACCTCAAAATTTCATGAGCAAAACCCCTTAAAATTCACAAAATCCACCTCGAAATTTCGCGAGGAAAACGCCTCAAAATCATCTCGAAGTTCCGTGAGGAAAACCCCGCGAAACTTCCAAAAAGCCGCCTCCAAATTTCACCGAAAACCCCTCAAAATTTGAAAATTTGTCGGGAATCGCCCAACGGCGCCCGGAAATGCTCAAAATTTGGAATTTCGCGCAATTTGGCCCCAAATTGTCCCCAAACGGGCCCCGAACGGGCGTACTTGAGCCACTCCTTGATGGGGTCGAGCGAGGCGACGGGGATGGCGTTGATCATGGTGACCTTCTTGGCGTAGTCCTTGTAGACCACCACCATGTCGAAGTTCTTGAGGTGGAACTGGACGCGCTCGAAGTGGATCAGCTCCACCTCGTCCAGCGTCACCACGAACGGCGGCTGCGGGGGGACATGCGTCACCATGGGTTGGGGGGAGCTCTGGGGTCACCATGGGTTGGGGGGGAAGCTTTGGGGTCACCATGAGTTGTGGGGGGAGCTCTGGTGGTGGAGGAAGCACCACAATGTGCGGAGGAACCTTCAAACTCTTGAGGAACCTCCAAGTTGTTGAGGAACCTTCAATGTGTTGAGGAACCTCTTGAGTTGTTGAGGAACCTTCAAGTTGTTGAGGAACCTCTTGAGTTATTGAGGAACCTTCAAGCTCATGAGGAACCTTCAACATGTTGAGGAACCTCCAAGTTGTTGAGGAACCTCCAAGCTCATGAGGAACCTCCAAGCTCATGAGGAACCTCCAAGCTCATGAGGAACCTCCAAGCTCATGAGGAACCTCCAAGCTCATGAGGAACCTCTTCAGTTGTTGAGGAACCTCCAAGTTGTTGAGGAACCTCCAAGTTGTTGAGGAACCTCCAAGTTGTTGAGGAACCTCTGAAGTTGTTGAGGAACCTTCAAGTTGTTGAGGAACCTTCAAGTTGTTGAGGAACCTCCAAGTTGTTGAGGAACCTCCAATGTGTTGAGGAACCTCCAATGTGTTGAGGAACCTCCAATGTGTTGAGGAACCTCTTGAGTTATTGAGGAACCTTCAAGCTCATGAGGAACCTCCAACGTGTTGAGGAACCTCCAAGTTGTTGAGGAACCTCCAAGTTGTTGAGGAACCTCCAAGTTGTTGAGGAACCTCCAAGTTGTTGAGGAACCTTCAATGTGTTGAGGAACCTCCAAGTTGTTGAGGAACCTCCAATGTGTTGAGGAACCTCCAAGTTGTTGAGGAACCTCCAAGTTGTTGAGGAACCTTCAATGTGTTGAGGAACCTCCAAGTTGTTGAGGAACCTCTGAAGTTGTTGAGGAACCTCCAATGTGTTGAGGAACCTTCAACGTGTTGAGGAACCTCCTGAGTTATTAAGGAAACTATTGAGTTATTGAGAAAACTCTCGAGTTACTGAGGAACCTCCGGAGTTACTGAGGAACCTTCAACATGTTGAGGAACCTCTTGAGCTGTTGAGGATCCTCCAACATCTTCAGGAACCTCTGGAGTTGTTGAGGAGCCTCTTGAGTTATTGAGGAACCTCTTGAGTTATTGAGGAACCTCTGGAGAAACCTTCAAGTTGCTGAGGAACCTTCAGGCTCATGAGGAGCCTCTGGAGTTATTGAGGAACCTTCAACATGTTGAGGAACCTTCACATTTGTTGGAACCTCCAAGTCGTGGTGATCCCCCAAAGGTCATGGTGACCCCCCAAAGGTAATGGTGACCCCCCAAAGTGTCGCTGGAGCCCCGACTCACCCACTCGGTGCAGTTGACCAAGGCGCTGCTGGTGGGTTGGAGGAGGCAGGTGCTGCGATACGGGGCCCCATTGAACCTGCCAAACAGAACCCGCTGTTAGACCAGCAAAACCAGCAGGAGACCCCAAAGAACCACCTGGAGACCCCAAGGAACCACCTGGAGAACCCAAGGAACCACCCGGAGAACCCAAAGAACCATCTGGGGAACCCAAAGAACCACCAGGAGACCCCAAGGAACCACCAGGAGACCCCAAAGAACCACCTGGAGACCCCAAGGAACCACCTGGAGAACCCAGAGAACCACCTGGAGACCATAAAGAACCACCTGGAGACCATAAAGAACCACCTGGAGACTCCAAGGAACCACCCGGAGACCCCAAGGAACCACCTGGAGACCCCAAGGAACCACCTGGAGACCCCAAAATGCAGGGGGAAGGTGCGGACTCACCCCAGCTCCCGGAACGGCACCTCGAACTCCAGCTCCTCCTTGGTCAGGGCCTCCACCTTCTCGATGAAGTTCTTGAAGGCCGTCTTGAGCTTGTGCCGCATCTCCCGCTCCATCTAGGGGTGAGACGACCCCAAAACGGGCTCAGACGACCCAGAAATGGGGTCGGACGACCCAAAATTGGGTCAACACGCCCCAAAACGGGTCAACTAGCCCCAAACCCAAGACCAACGAACCTCAAACTGGGTCAACCGACCCAAAATGAGTTGAACGACCCCAAAACGGGTCAATGACCCCAAAGACAAGACCAAGTGACCCAATGCGGGGTCAACGAGGGGTCAATGGGGGGTCAACGGGGGGGTCAACGGCCCAACGGGGGCTCAACCCACCCAACAAGGGGTCAATGGACCCAACGGGGGGTCAACCCACCCAACAAGGGGTCAACGGACCCAACCGGGGGCCAATGGACCCAACGGGGGGCCAATGGACCCAACGGGGGGTCAATGGACCCAACGAGGGGCCAATGGACCCAACGAGGGGCCAATGGACCCAACGAGGTGTCAACCCGCCCAACGAGGGGCCAATGGACCCAAAAACGAGCGAAATGAGCCCAAAAGCGCCTCGTCCATGCCAATGGTGGCATCTCGGCGTGCCGGGGCCGCACCTGCTCGGCGTAGAGGTCGTCGCGGTCGTGCATGTGCTGGTGCTTGCCCAGGTCGGTGGTGATCTCGCCCACCTCGGTGTAGAACTGCACGTCCGTGTGTCGCTTCTTGCCGAACATGATGGCGTTCTGGGGCGAGAAACGGCGGAATTGGGGCCGGGGGAGCGCGGGGGGCGGCCGGGGGGGGGCGGGGAGGTTGGGGAGACCTTGAGGTGGAAATGGAGCACGATGATCATCTCGCCGTCGCAGGGCTGGAACACGGCGTGCTTGATGTTGTTGTACAGGATGTCCACCTTGTCGCCGCGCACCGACGTGAAGCGGAAACCTGGGGGGCAGCGGGGAGGACCGTGGGGAGAGGCCAAAAACAAGGAGATGCCAAAAAACCAACAAGAACCTCCAAAAAACCAACAAGGAGACCCCAAAAAACAAGAAGGAGACGCCAAAAACCATCAGGAGATGCCAAGGAACCACCAAGAACCTCCAAAAACCAACAAGGAGATGCCAAGGAACCAACAAGAACCTCCAAAAACCAACAAGGAGATGCCAAGGAACCAACAAGAACCTCCAAAAACCAATAAGGAGATGCCAAGGAACCAACAAGAACCTCCAAAAAACAAGGAGACCCCAAAAACTAACAAGGAGACCCCAACGAACCAACAAGGAGACCCCAAAAAACCAACAAGAACCTCCAAAAACCAACAAGGAGACGCCAAGGAACCAACAAGAACCTCCAAAATCCAACAAGGAGACCCCAAAAAACAACAAGGAGACCCCAAAAAACCACCAAGAACCTCCAAAAAACAAGGAGACCCCAAAAACCATCAGGAGATACCAAAAACCACCAAGAACCTCCAAAACCAACAAGGAGACCCCAAGGAACCACCAAGAACCTCCAAAACCAACAAGGAGACCCCAAAAAACAACAGGAAGCCCCAAAAACCCACCAGGAGACCTCAAAACTACATGAAGAACCTCCAAAGAGACACGAGGACACCCCAAAGAACCACCGAGAACTGCGAAATAACCACGAGGAGGCCCCAAAGAACCACCAAGAGACCCCAAAACCACATGGAGAACCTCCAAAATACCACAAGGAAGCCCCAAAGAACCACCAGGAGACCCCAAAAAACCATAAAGAACACCCAAATCCACATCCCCGGGCTACCAGGAGGCCCATGTTGGCCAGCGCGGCGCCGTACCGTTGACGTGGGCCTCCAGTGACCCCTGCATCCTCTTCTGGGCGATGTTGGGCCGGATGTAGAGGTCCTTCAGCTTGGGGTTGCTGCGGTTGAGGTTGATGACCAACGAATCCTGCTTGACGATGCCCTGGGGGAGCCAAACGAGGGGGTCGTGACGCTCGTTGGCGTTTCGGGGGGCGGAGGAGACGCCATGAAGCATCTCGAGGGGGTTTGTCCTCACCTCCTTCTCCTTCTCCTCGGCCTCGCGCGTCTTGTAGCGCTTCTGGACCTCCTTGATGATGCGGAAGGCGTTCTGGAGGTTGACGGCCGGGACCGTCTGCTCGCCCGGCGTCTTCATGTTGGACGCCCGGTAGGTTCTACGGTGGGGGTGGTGATGGGTGGGGAGACCCCGGGACCCAACGGGAGCCAATGGCACCCAACAGGACCCAATTGGACCCAACAAAACCCAATGGAACCCAACGGGACCCAACGGAACCCAACGGGACCCAACAAAACCCAACAGGACCCAACAAAACCCAACGGGACCCAACAAAACCCAACGGGACCCAACAAAACCCAACGGGACCCAACAGGACCCAACGGGAACCAAGGAGACCCAATGGAACCCAATGAGACCCAATGGAACTCAACGAGACCCAACCAGACCCAATGGAACCCAACGGGACCCAACAAAACCCAACGGGACCCAACGGGAGCCAAGGAGACCCAATGGAACCCAATGGGACCCAAGAAAATCCAACGGGACCCAATCGGACCCAACAAAACCCAACAGGACCCAATCGGACCCAACAAAACCCAATGGAACCCAATAGGAGCCAATAAGACCCAAGAAAACCCAACAGGAGCCAATGGGACCCAATGGAACCCAAGAAAACCCAACGGGACCCAATGGGACCCAACAAAACCCAATGGAACCCAACGGGAGCCAATGGGACCCAAGAAAACCCAACAGGACCCAACGGGAGCCAATGGGACCCAACGGGAGCCAATGGGACCCAAGAAAACCCAACAGGACCCAATGGGAGCCAATGGGACCCAACCGGAGCCAAGAAAACCCAACGGGAGCCAACGGGACCCAATGGAACCCAACGGGATCCAACGGGAGCCAATGGGACCCAACGGGACCCAACGGGACCCAACGGCTCCAAGATGGCTGACTCCTTGACAAATGGGGACAATGATGGTTGAGGTGACCCCAGAATCCAACGGGACCCAAGAGAACCCAACGGGTCCCAAGAAGACCCAAGAAGACCCAAGGGGACCCAAGGGGACCCAAGGGGACCCAAGAAGACCCAAGAAGACCCAAGAGAACCCAACGGGACCCAAGGAGACCCAAGAAGACCCAAGAAGACCCAAGGGGACCCAAGGGGACCCAAGGGGACCCAAGGGGACCCAAGATGGCGGCCCGGCTCACATCTCCTTGACGAAGGTGGCCTCGGGGTTGGGGAAGATGTTGCCCTCGTTGCGGCCCAGGGCGCTGCCCGGGCAGTAGAAGTTGATGCGGAGGTAGGTGTAGTCGCCTTCCACCGACATGCTGATGTTCTGCGGGGGAAAACGCCCAAAAACACCGTTTCAGCCCAAAAAAACACCTCAGGTGGAAGGGGGGACCCCAAAACTACCTCGGGTTGAAGGTGGGACCTCAAAACCACCTTGAATTGGAGATTGAGCCCCAAAATTACCTCCGGTTGAAGGTGGGACCTCAAAACCACCTTGAATTGGAGATTGAGCCCCAAAATTACCTCGGGTTGAAGGTGGGACCTCAAAACCACCTTGAATTGGAGATTGAGCCCCAAAATTACCTCAGGTTGAAGGTGGGACCTCAAAACCACCTTGAATTGGAGATTGAGCCCCAAAACTACGTTGGGTTGAAGGTGGGACCTCAAAACCACCTTGAATTGGAGATTGAGCCCCAAAATTACCTCCGGTTGAAGGTGGGACCCCAAAACCACCTTGAATCGGAGATTGAGCCCCAAAATTACCTCAGGTTGAAGGTGGGACCTCAAAACCACCTCAGGTGGAATGTGGGACCCCAAAAGCCACCTCAGGTTCAAGGTTGGACCTCAAAACCACCTTGAATTGGAGATTGAGCCCCAAAATTACCTCCGGTTGAAGGTGGGACCTCAAAACCACCTTGAATTGGAGATTGAGCCCCAAAATTACCTCAGGTTGAAGGTGGGACCCCAAAACCACCTTGAATTGGAGATTGAGCCCCAAAATTACCTCGGGTTGAAGGTGGGACCTCAAAACCACCTCAGGTTGAAGGTGGGACTCCAAAATTACCTCAGGCTGAAGGTGGGATCCCAAAAGCACCTACTTTTGCCCTTTTTTCTGCGAATTTCTGAGGTATTTTGGAGGTTTTTTGAGGTATTTTGGGCTTTCCAGGGGCCATTTTGAAGTTTCCAGGGGCCATTTTGGGGTTTTGGGGGTTTTTTGGGGTGTTTTTGGGGTGTTTTGGGGCCGTACCTTGATGGTGGCGATGTGGAAGGGGGTGGCGATGCCGAAGACGGGCATGATGACGGTCTCGTACTTCTTATCGATGTAGATCTTCATCTCCCTGATGTGCGGCTCCTTGGGCATCAACGCCGGGTTCTTATAGGAGATGTTGGACTTGCGGGCCCTAGGGGGCGAGAAAACACCTCAAGCCCCCCCAAAACACCCAAAACGGTGGTTTTTTACCTCAGAAAAGGCGGGTTTTTGGGTTACTTCTGGATCTGCTGCTCGCCCTTCTGCTCGGTCAAGCGGCGCCGCGCTTCCTCGTTGAGTTGGGTGGCCAACTCCTTCTGGTGCGCTCGGCGCTTCTCCTCGGCCGTCAGCTCGTTCTGGCGCCAAAAAAACCCCAAAAACGCTTAAATTCGACCCAAAAACGCTTCGTTTCGCCCCCGAAATGCTCAAGTTCGACGAAAAACGCTCAAATTCGGCCCAAAAACGCCCCAGAAACGCCCGAATGATGAGGGATAAGGGGTAAGAAAGGCGCAGGCGGCCCTGGAGATCTGGCCCATAGCGCCTCAAAAAATGCTCCAAAATCCACAGATTTTGCCCCAAAAATCCCGTTTCAGACATTTTGGGGCCCTGTCCGTACATTTAAGTGATAAATAATTGTCCCCAAAATGCCAAATTCCCCCCAAACTGCCTCAAAATCCTCCCAAAACGCCCCCATAGCTCCTCCTAAAACGCCCCAAAATCCACCCCAAATTGCCCAAAATCCACAGATTTTGCCCCAAAAAGCCCGTTTCGGACGTTTTGGGGCCCTGTCCGTACATTTAAGTGATAAATAGTTGTCCCCAAAACGCCAAATTCCCCCCAAATCACCTCAAAATCCTCTCAAAACCCCCCCATAGCTCCTCCTAAAACGCCCCCAAATCCGCCCCAAATTGCCCAAAATCCCCAGATTTTGCCCCCAAAATCCCGTTTCGGACGTTTTGGGGCCCTGTCCGTACACTTAAGTGATAAATCATTGTCCCCAAAACGCCAAATTCCCCCCAAACTGCCTCAAAATCCTCCCAAAACGCCCCCATAGCTCCTCCTAAAACGCCCCGAAATCCGCCCCAAATTGCCCAAAATCCACAGATTTTGCCCCAAAACGCCCATTTCAGAAGCTATTGGGCCTCAAGTGACAAATTCTTGTTGCTAAGTGTCCCCAAAACCCCAAAATCCACCAACAAAATCCCTCCGTAACTCCTCCTAAAATAGCCCAAAATTGCCCAAAATCCCCGGATTTCGCCCCAAAACTCCCACCCGCGTGCGCTCGGTCAGAAGAGCCGCCCGGGAGCTGCGCCCCAGAAGATCTTCGGCCTCATCTTTATCCTCTTCCTCCTCCTCCTCGTCTTCATTCTTGGGACAAAAAACCCCACATTTTAGTGTCAAAATTTCAAATTTTTAAATTTCAGATTTAAAATTTAAAAGTTCGGAATCGAAATTTGGGCGGAATTTCGGTACCTTGAGGAAAATGCCGACGTTCTTGACCTTCTTCTTGACGGCCGTGAGGACGGTGGCCGGGCCGTCCTGAGAATTGAGGCGAATTACAGAGGAAATTGAAATTTAAGAAGGAAAATTGAAATTTTGGGGGGAAATTTTAAATTTTGGGGGGAAAATTGGAATTTTTTGGGGAAAATGGAAATTTTTGGGCGCGACGCGTCACCTCGTCCACCAGGACGGTGTCCCCGATGAAGATGGCGTAGGTCTTCTCTTCCGGTTTCTTGCCCTCCTTGTTGGGGAGGTCGGAAAAGCCGACGTTGATGCTGAAAACCATCCCTGGGGGGGAAATTTGGGGGCCAAATTTTGGGGGATTTGGGGAAAATTTAGGGAGGGAATTTGGGAGATTGTAGGGGGAAATTTTGGGAAGGCGGGGACAAAATTTGGGGAGATTGGGGAGGAAATTTGGGAGTTTGGGGAGGAAATTTGGGAGGAAATTTTAGGAGGAAATTTGGGAAATTGGGGAGGAAATTTCAGAAAATTTGGGATGAAATTTGGGAGGTTGGAGCAAAATTTTGGGAGATTCAGGAGGAAATTTGGGACAAAGTTTTGGGAGGTTTGTGAGGAAATTTGGGAGATTTGGGACAAAATTTGGGAGCTCAAGGACAAAATTTTGGGAGATTCAGGAGTTAATTTTGGGAAATTTAGGACAAAATTTTGGGAGGAAATTTGGGAGGAAATTGGGAGATTCGGGAGGAAATTGGGGATAAAATTTTGGGAGGTCGGGGACAAAATTTGGGATGAAATTGTGGGGGGTTTGGGGCGGAGAAAATGTTGGGGTAGCGTGACAAATTTTGGAGATTCAGGACAATTTGAGAGCATTGGGGAAAGAACTTGCGGTGGGAAAGGGCAATTTGGGGTAGAAAAGCCCGATTTTGAGGCGGAAAGGGCCAGTTTTGGGTCGAGAAGGGCGATTTGGGGCGAAACGCGTGGCTTTTGGGGCTCCCTCACCCTTCTTGAGGCGCTGCTGGTTCTTGCTGTTGATGACCAGGGAGCCCTCGCGGAACTCGATGCCCATGGCGAAGCTGCGGAGAGCCCCAAAACCCGCCTTTCTCACCCCAAATTCCAGAGCGGCCCCAGGAGCCCCAAAACCCCCCGCTCTCACCCCAAATTCTTGGTGATCTTGCTCAGCAGCTCCGGCTTCTGCTTCTTGACCAGCTCCATCACGGCCGCGTAGACGTCGCACAGCTTGGCGCCTGCGCCCGGCAACATGGCCGCCACGGGGAACATGGCCGCCACGGGGAACATGGCCGCCCGGCGCCGGGGGGCGGGGAATGGCGGGTTTGGGGGAGAAATGGCAACTTTTCAACATTTGGAACATTTCAAATTTCAAAATTCCAAATTTTTGAAAATTTTGAAATTTTGAAATTTGGAGATTTGAGAATTTGGAATTTTAAAATTTTGATATTTGGAATTTTAAAATTTTGATATTTGAAAATTTGAAATTCTAAAATTTTGATATTTGAGAAATTGGAATTTTAAAATTCCGAAATTAAATATTTTAAACATTTGAAAAACTATACTTTAAAATTTGAAATTTCAAACTTGACATTTGAAATGCTAAAATTTTGAAATTCAAAATTTTAAACTTTCAAAATCTGGAACTTTAAAATTCAATGTGTTAATCTTTTGGAATTTTAAAATTCAATGTGTTAATCTTTTGGAATTTTAAAATTCAACGTGTTAAGCTTTTGGAATTTCAAAATTCAACGTGTTAAACTTTTGGAATTTTAAAATTCAAAATGTTAAACTTTTGAAATTTGAGATTTTGAAATTTGAAATTATTTGGATTCCAAAATTTTGGAAATTTTACAATTTTGGAATGTTGAAAACGTTGGAATTTTACATTGTTGAATATTGAAACTTCAAATCCCTAATTCAGTTTTAAAATGTTGAAAGTGTGGCATTGCAAATTCCAATATTCCGAAATTTCAAAATTTCAAAATTTCGACATTTCAAACCTTAAAAATTTTGAAATTTCGAAATTTCAAAAGTTCAAAATTCCGAAATTGTAGGATTTTGGCGTTTTGGGCTCACCGTGCCGCATCTCCTTGAGCATCTCGTCCTGGAGGTGCAGCAGGAAGCCGTAGTTCTCCTGCATGTCCTGCGGCGGGTCCACCATGAGCGTCCGCACCAGGTTGGAGCAGTAGGACTTGTAGCGGATGCCCATGGAGCAGGTGATGGCGCCGAAGTGCATGTGGCTCTTGTCGCTGGAATTCGGGGAGGAAACATGAATTTGGGGGGAAAATATGAATTTGGGGGGAAAACGTGAATTTGGAGATTTTTTTTTGGGGGGAAAATGTGAATTTTGGGGGGGAAAATGTAAAGTTTGGGGGGCGAAATGTGAATTTCGGGGACTGAAATGACCCATTCCCACCATTTCATGAGGTAAAATTAGTCAATGTAATGATTTTATGAGGCGAAATCACCCATTCCCGCCATTTTACGAGGTAAAATTAGTCAATATGGACCTTTTTTTGAGATAAAATTACTCAATATAACAATTTTATGAGGTAAAACCACCTATTCCCGCCATTTTATGAGGTGAACTCACCCACTGCCGCCATTTTATGAAGTAAAATTACTCAATGTGGATGTTTTTTGAGGTAAAATTACTCAATATAACCATTTTATGACGTAAACTCACCCATTACTGCCATTTTATGAAGTAAAATTACTCAATGTGGATGTTTTTTGAGGTAAAATCACTCAATATGGACATTTTATGAGGTAAAACCACCCATTCCTGCCATTTTGTGAGGTAAAATTACTCAAAATGGCCATTCTATGAGGTAAAAATTGCCTATTCCCACCATTTTATGAGGTTAAATCACTCAATATGGACATTTTATGAGACAAAACCACCAATTCCCACCATTTTATGAGGTAAAACCACTCAATAGGAACATTTTATGAGGTAAAACCACCCATTCCCGCCATTTTATGAGGTAAAATCACTCAATATGGACATTTATGATGTAAAATCACCTATTCTCGCGATTTTATAAGGTAAAATCACCCATTCTGGCCATTTTATGAGGTAAAAATCGCCTATTCCCGCCACTTCATGAGGTAAAACCGCCCAGCGCCGCCATTTTGGAGGAGCCCCCCGCGCGGCGGCGGCCATCTTGAAACGCCAAAAACACGCCAAAAACACGCCAAAAACCCGCCGAAAACCGCCCGAAACGCCCCGATTTCCGCCGTTTCGTCCCCACCTGATGACGCTGAACTTGAGGTTGTAGTTGCCGCCGCTCTGGATGATGGGCGGGTAGCACATCTCCACGGCCGACGGGTCGGCGCCCGCCAGGTACTTCTTCTCCTCGATGGCCTTCTCCACCGCCTCGGCCAGCTTGCTGTGCCGCACTTTCTGCACCACGACGCCGCCGTTACGCCAAAACCCCACCTTTTTGCCCCAAAAACCCCGCCGAGCGGGCGGCTCGCTCCCACCTCGTCGGCGTCCACGATCTCCATGACGCGCTCCTTGAAGAACTTGGTGAACACCTCGGACGTGATGGCGGCCGCCTTGCGCATCAGGTTGAGCTCGCCGTCCTCCTTGGCCGCCATGGTGTAGGCGACGGCCGCGCTGATGTCAACCTGCGGTGGGGACAACGTCAGCGGCTCCGCGGTCATGCCCAAGATGGCGGCGGGAGCGGGGCGGACCTTCTCGAAGCCTTCTTTGTTGAGGCAGTCGTTCCAGCTCTTCATGAAGTCGCCGGGGAACTTGTCCTTGGAGAAGACGCCCAAGCGCTTCCCGCCGCGGCTGCTCCGCAGCGCCTCGATCATCTTCTCAAAGTTGGCCTTGTTGCTCTCGTTCTGGGGGGAAAACACGGGGAATCGGGCAAAAGAAATGGGTGAGAGGCCACGGGTTCCACCCACACCCCGAAGGACCCAACGTCCACCTTGTAGACCCAACGTCCAACCCCAAAGACCCAACAACCACCCAGAAGAACCCACGTCCACCTTGTAGACCCAACGTCCATCTTACAGACCCAACGTCCAACCCCAAAGACCCAACAACCACCCAGAAGAACCCACGTCCATCTTGTAGACCCCATGTCCATCTTGTAGACCCCATGTCCATCTTGTAGACCCAACGTCCAACACTAAAGACCCAACAACCACCCAGAAGAACCCACGTCCATCTTGTAGACCCAACGTCCATCTTGTAGACCCAACAACCACCCGGAAGAACCCACGTCCATCTTGTAGACCCAACGTCCACCTTGTAGACCCAACGTCCATCTTGCAGACCCAACGTCCAACCCCAAAAACTCAAAGTCCAACCCCAAAAACCCAACAGCCACTTAGAAGAACCCACATCCATCTTATAGACCCAACGTCCATCTTGTAGACCCAACAACCACCCAGAAGAACCCACATCCATCTTTGAGACCCAACGTCCATCTTGTAGACCCAACAACCACCCAGAAGAACCCACGTCCATCTTATAGACCCAACGTCCATCTTATAGACCCAACAACCACCCAGAAGAACCCACGTCCATCTTGTAGACCCCACGTCCCCCCGCAGGTCCCACCTTCTCGCGGACGAGGAGGGTGATGGCGGGGACGCCGTTGGCGCCCTCGGTGCCCTTGGCCTGCGCCACCTGCTTGAGGAACTCGACTTTCTTCTTGCTGGCCATGAAGAGGATCTTCTCCTCGCAGAACACCATGATGGTGTCCGTCAGCTCGTACCCGAACAGCCACGTCTGCAAAACGGCCATTGGGGGCCCGAAACGGGGGGGATTCCCTCAGAAATGCGGTGGGATTGGTTAAATATGGCGGAATCCCCTCAAAACTGTGGTGGGACCAACACAAAATGGCGGAATTGCCTCAGAAATGTGGTGGGATTGACACAAAATGGCGGAATTACCTCAGAAATGTGGTGGGATTAACACAAAATGGCGCAATTGCCTCAGAAACGGGGACCGGCAAAAAATGGTGGAACAGCCTCAAAATTGTGGCGGGATTGGTGAAATGTGGCAGAATTACCTCAAAAATGTGGCGGGACTGGTGAAATGTGGCGGAATTACCTCAGAAATGTGGTGGGATTGGTGAAATGTGGCAGAATTACCTCAAAAATGTGGCGGGACTGGTGAAATGTGGCGGAATTACCTCAGAAATACGGTGGGATTGGTAAAATATGGTGGAATTACCTCAGAAATGTGGTGGGATTGGTGAAATGTGGCCGAATTACCTCAGAAATGTGGCGGGATTGGTGAAATATGGGGAAATTACCTCAGAAATGCGGTGGGATTGGTTAAATATGGCAGAATTACCTCAGAAATGTGGTGGGACTGACACAAAATAGCACAATTACCTCAGAAATGTGGCGGGATTGGTGAAATATGGTGGAATTGCCTCAGAAATGTGGCGGGAGCAGCAAAAAACTGGGGGTAGGAGCCCCCAAAATGGTGGAATTGCCTCCAAAATGGTGAGGGGGTTGTAAACATGGCGGGAAACGCCATGAAGGTGGCGGGAATGACGAAAAAGGAGGGAAATCACCTCAAAATGGTGGGGAGACCCCCCCCCCAAAAATGGCGGGAAACCCAAAATGGGCAACAAACGCCCCCAAAATGGCGGGAAAGCGCCTCACAAAAATGGCGGGAAACGCCAAAGTGGGGAAGAAACCCCCCCAAAAAAGGCAGGAAACCCCCCAAAATGGACAAAACCACCCCAAAATGGATGGAAACCCCCCAAAACGTACCTGGAGCGCGGTGGACTTGGCGTAGACGATCTCCTCGTCCACCCCCACGGCCACCACGATGGCGTCGACCCCCCCCAGCTCCTCCTCCCCTTTCTGGGGGGACACGGGGGGGGAGTCACACAGAATCGACACGAAATGCCCCAAAATCACCCCCAAAATGACCCAAAATCACCCCCCATGATCAGCCACAAAACCCCCCCAAAACCACCCAAAAATCCCCCCCAAAACCACCCAAAAATCCCCCCCAATCACCCCCCAAAATCAGTCCCAAAACCCCCCCAAATTATCCCCCAAAGTAGCCCCAACTACCCCCAAAACCACCCAAAGATCCCCTCAAATCGCCCCACAAAATCAGCCCCAAATCCCCCCAAATCAGCCCTAAAATGAGCCCAAAACTACCCCCAAAACCACCCAAAACTCCCCCCAAAATTAGCCCCAAAAATCACCCCCAAAACAGCCCCAAACTAACCCTCAAACCACCCAAAAATCCTCCCAAAATCAGCCCCAAATCCCCCCAAATCAGCCCTAAAATGAGCCCCAAACTACCCCCAAAACCACCCAAAATCCCCCCCAAAATCAGCCCCCCAAATCACCCCCAAACTACCCCAAAACTACTCCAATATTCCCACACAATCAGCCCCAAATCCCCCCAAAATATGCCCAAAACCACTCAAAAATCAGCCCCAAACCACCCCCAAAAATCCTCCCAAAACCACCCAAAATTCCCCCCAAATCACCCCCAAAATGAGCCCCAAACTGCCCCCCCAACCACCCAAAACCCCCCAAATCAGCCCCCAAAATCCCCCCAAATCAGACCCAAAATCCCCCATTACCCACCCCCAAGTCCCCCCAAATCAGCCCTAAAATGAGCCCCAAACTACCCCAAAGTCTCCCCAAATCAGCCCCAAAATCCTCCCAAATCAGACCCCAAAATGAGCCCCAAATTACCCCCCCAACCACCCAAACCCCCCCAAATCAGCCCCAAAATGAGCCCCAAACTATCCCCCCAACCACCCAAAACCCCGTAAATCAGCCCCAAAATCCCCCCAAAAATCAGACCCCAAAATGAGCCCCAAACTACCCCCCCAACCACCCAAACCCCCCCCAAATCAGCCCCCAAAATAGACCCCAAAATTCCCCCAAATCAGACCCAAAATACCCCCCCAACCACCCAAACTCCCCAAATCAGCCCCCAAAATCAGCCCCAAAATCCCCCCCAAATCAGACCCCAAAATCCCCCCAAATCAGCCCCAAAATGAGCTCCAAACTACCCCCCCAAACCACACAAAACTCCCCAAATCAGCCCCCAAAATCCACCCAAATCAGACCCCAAAATACCCCCCAAATCAGCCCCAAAATGAGCCTCAAACTACGCCCTCAAACCACCCAAATCCCCCCAAATCAGCCCCAAAATGAGCCCCAAACTACCCCCCAAATCAGACCCCAAATCCCCCCAAATAAGCCCCAAACTACCCCCAAAAATCAGACCCAAAATCCCCCATTCCCCACCCCTAAATCAGCCCTAAAATGAGCCCCAAACTACCCCAAAGTCCCCCCAAATCAGCCCCAAACTACCCCCCAATCAGCCCCCAAAATCCCCCCAAATCAGCCCCCAAATGAGCCCCGAACTACCCCCCCAAACCACCCAAAACCCCCAAATCAGACCCCAAATATCCCCAAATCAGCCCCAAAATGAGCCCCAAACTACCTCTCAAATCAGACCCCAAATAATACACCAAAATCCCCCCAAATCAGCCCCAAAATGAGCCCCAAACTACCCCCCCAAATGAGCCCCAAACTACCCCCCAAGCCACCCAAAACCCCCCAAATCAGCCCCAAAATGAGCCCCAAACTGCTTCTCCAAAACCACCCAAAACCTCCCAAATCAGACCCCAAAATCCCCCCAAATCAGACCCCAAAATCCCCTCAAATCAGCCCTAAAATGAGCCTCAAATTACCCCCAAATCAGCCCCCAAATCCCCCCAAATCACCCCCAAAATGTGTCCCAAACTAACCCCCAATTCAGACGCCAAATTCCCCCAAATCAGCCCCAAACTGCCCCCAGAAACCACCCAACCCCCCCCCAAATCCCCCCCCAATCCCCCATCCCCATCCTCATCCCCCCCCTCCCCCCCTCCTCCGCGCCTCCTCCCCCTCCCCCCCATTTCCCGCCCCTCCCCCCCCCTTTGCGCCGTCAAACCGCCGCTCAGGCCCCTCCCCCCCCGTTCCCCCCCCATTTCCCCCCCCCCGCGCGGCCGCTCCCCGCTCCCGCACCTGCCAGCTCCCGTAGAGCCGCCGCAGCCGCCGGTAATAGGCGTCGCGGTCCAGGGAAAGCGCCATCGGGGCAGCGAAGCGGCCGCGGGGCCCCGAACCGCCGCCTCCTCCGCCGCCTCCTCCTCCTTCTCCTGCTTCAGCCTCCCGCCCGGAAGTCCTTCCCCCCGCGCTTCCGCTTCCGGCGGCGCCGCCGATGGGCGGGAGAGACCCGCGTCACGTGATGGGGGAAGACCCGCGTCACGTGGTACAGGCAGCGCGGAGCGGCGGCGCCTGCGTCACGTGGTTTGGGGGGGGTGGACCCGCGTCACGTGGGTTAAAAGGGGCGGGGAAACGGCGCTTGGCGGGAAACGCGGCGCGTTAATGGGGGTTAATTAATTAGTGGGGGGGGGGGGGCGGTTAATTAGGGAGGTGAGAAGAGGGCGGGGCGCGATTTTAGAGCGTTAATTACTGGCGGTGATTGGCCAGCGGGTGATTGATGAGCGGGCGGGGTAATTAAAGGGTTAATTAAAGGGTTAATTAAAGGGTTAATTAAAGGGTTTAATTAATCACGGGGGGGGGGTCAAACAAACAAAAAAACACCAATTGTTGGGTTTTTTTTTTCTTTTTTGCTCCGGTTTCGCCTCCTTTTTATTATAAAAACAACCCGGCCCCGCCCCCTCCCCAAGCCCCGCCCCCTCCCGCTAAACCCCGCCCCCCGCAGGCCCCGCCCCCCTCCTGACCCCGCCCCCTTTATGACACATTTTACATATTTATATAAATAGGGAAAAGGGGGGGGGGGGAGGGGAGAGGCCACGCCCCGGTGGGCGGGGCTGGGGAGGGGGCGTGGCCATGGGGAGGAGGGGGCGTGGCCTCAGTCGGAGTCGGAAGTGGGCGGGAGCATGGGGTCGGCCAATAGGGGCGGGAAGGGGGGCGGTGGAGGCGGGGCTTCCTCCTCCTCCTCCTCTTCTTCTTCCTGATTGGCGGGGGGGCGGGCGGGCGGGGCTTGCGGCCGGAAGTGGGCGGGGAGGAAAGGCGGGGGCGGGGCTCCGGCGCTCGCCCCGCCCCCCAGGAACGCGGCCGCCATCTTGGAAAGGTCCAAACCTGCGGGGGGGGGGAGGGGGGAGAAAGGGCTGAGGGGGGAGGGGGGAAAAGATATGTTAATTAGCACATAAATATGTTAATTAGCGGGGCGGGGTTTAAAGGGGGTGGCCAGAATGAGGGGGCGTGGCCTTAAGAGGGATGAACTGCTTGTGAATGGGGGGGCGTGGCTTGGCCGCAGGGGCGTGGCCTCATGGGGCTTAGAGGGGGCGTGGCTTAAAGAAGGGGGGCGTGGCTTCAAAGCCATAAACACAATACAATGGTTGGTGGGGGCGTGGCTTAAAGAAAGGGGGCGACGGCTTAAGGATGGGGCGTGGCTTAAAGAGGGGGCGTGGCTTCATAGCCATAGACACCCTACAATGGGTGGTGGGGGCGTGGCTTAAAGAGGGGGCGTGGCTTCAAAGCCATAAACACAACACAATGGGCAGTGGGGGCGTGGCTTAGAGGGGGCGTGGCTTAAAGAGGGGGCGTGTCCTCATCCAGGGAGGGCTTTAAACCCATAAACACCCTAATATGGGCAGGGGCGTGGCTTGAGGAAAAGGGGGCGTGGTTTAAGCAAGGTGAAGGGGGGGATTTAAAGGGACAGGACGCCCTAAAATTGGGCTCTTTGGTACCTTTTTCTGGGGCCATTTTTCGGGGTACGGGGGGGGGGGCTCCCCGCTTTGCGGCCCCCCCGGGTCCCTCAGCCCCTCCAGGCACCGCAGCTCCAGCTGTTGCGATCGAGACACCCCCAAAATCTTAACAAATCACCCCAAATCTTCGCGTGTCAAAAACCACGCAAACCACCCCAAAAACGACTCACCTCCACCAATTTCTTACTGTTCTTCTTTTGGGGGGCCCCGTTGGGGACCAATCGGTGCTTCTGGAAGGTCAGTTTCAGCCCCTCCTCCTGCATGGGGGGGTCCCCAAAATATCAACACCCCCCCTTTAATAAAACACCCCTAAATTTTAAGGGGAAACGCCCCAAAATGGTGATTATGGACTCACGTCTTTGATCTGGACGGTGAATTCCTTCTCCTCGTGGCGCAGGCGGGTGAACGGGGGGGGGTCGTGCTGGGTTTTGGGGAACCCCCCCCCGCACCCCCCCCCGGCGTGTGGGGGAGGGGGGGGGGCGCCCCCGAAATTGTCGGGGGGTCTCTCGCCCGACAGAACGGCGCGGCAGATCAGCTCCAGGCGACGGATCAGGGCGCGTTCCTTGGGGGGAAAACGCAGGAATTTGGGGGCGCAACGAAATTTGGGGGGTTTGGGGGGGTTTAGGAGACCCCCCTTGATGTTTTTGGGGGGGTCCCGAAGTTCTCAAGTGTCCCCAAAAAATTTGGCGGGGGTTCAAAGTTGCCCCCCCCCCCCCCCAATATCCTCATTGAAATGAGCATGTGAATTTGGCGGGAAAACATTTGGGGTGAAATAACCAAAATTTGGGGGTGCAACTAAATTTGGGGGGTTTGGGGGGGTTTTGGGGACCCCCCTTGATGGTTTTGGGGGGGTCCCGAAGTTCTCAAGTGTCCCCAAAAAATTTGGCGGGGGGGTCAAAGTTGCCCCCCCCCCCCCCCCAATATCCTCATTGAAATGAACATGTGAATTTGGCGGGAAAATGTTTGGGGTGAAATAGGCAAAATTTGGGAAGTTGCACTAAAATTTGGGGGTTGGGGGGGTTTTGGGGACCCCCCCTTGATGTTTTTGGGGGGGTCCCGAAGTTCTCAAGTGTCCCCAAATAATTTGGGGGGGTCTCAAAGTTGCCCCCCACCCCGGTCTGTTCTCACCTTGGGCCATTCATGGAGGTTTCGGGGGGCTGAGAGCGGACCCAGGGGGGGCGCTGGGGGGGGCGCCCCCTCCCCACAATGTTGAGGGGCCTCTTCTTCCTCCTCCTCTTCCTCCTCATCATCATCTTCCTCTTCCTCCTCTTCCTCTTCCTCCTCGGCCCCGCCGGAACGTTCCGCACCTACATTTTTGAGGGGGGGGGGGGTGGTGCATTTTGGGTGAATTTCAGGCGTTTTTGGGGTCCATCCCCCCCAAAAAACGTCTCTAAAGAAAGGGGAGGGGGTGCTTAACAAAACTGTGGGGGTCACCATGGGGGGGGAGCGCCCAAAATGGCCGGCGGGGTCCCCAAAGTGGGGAGAAGCTCCGAGGTGGGGACCCGCCATGATGCTGACAGGAATTGTGGGGAACCCCCCGGATTTTGGGGTCCCAAGGGGGTTTTTGGGGTCCCATCGAGGTTTTTGGGGGTCCTACCACCATTTTGTGGGGGGTCCCGCCCCCATTTTGGGGTCTTGTGGCCCTGAGAAGCTCCTACAAGGACAATGGAGGTTCTACCAAGACCCAGAAGGTTCCATTATGATCCAGAAGGTTCTACCATCACTGAGAAGGTTCTACCAACACTGATAAGGTTCTACATGCATTTTTGGGGCCCCACCATGGTTTTTTGGGGTGTCCCGCCCCCATTTTGAGGTCCCACCACCCCGAGAAGCTCCTACAAGAAGAATGGAGGTTCTACCAAGATCCAGAAGGTTCCACCACCCTTGAGAAGGTTCTACCACCCTTGATAATGTTCTATTAAGATCCAGAACGTTCTACCACTCTTCAGAAGGTCCTACAACCATTCAGAAGGTTCTACCAAGATCCAGAAGGTTCTACCACCATTGATAACGTTCTATCAAGAGTCAGAAGGTTCTACCAAGATCCAGAAGCTTCTACCACCCTTGAGAAGGTCCTACAACCATTTAGAAGGTTCTACCAAGATCCAGAATGTTCTACAGAGCTCCAGAAGGTTCTACCACCATTGATAACGTTCTATCAAGAGTCAGAAGGTTCTACCAAGATCCAGAAGCTTCTACCACCCTTGAGAAGGTCCTACAACCATTTAGAAGGTTCTACCAAGATCCAGAATGTTCTACGGAGCTCCAGAAGGTTCTACCACCATTGATAATGTGCTATCAAGAGTCAGAAGGTTCTACCAAGATCCAGAATGTTCTACGGAGCTCCAGAAGGTTCTACCACCATTGATAATGTGCTATCAAGAGTCAGAAGGTTCTACCAAGATCCAGAATGTTCTACGGAGCTCCAGAAGGTTCTACCACCATTGATAACGTTCTATCAAGAGTCAGAAGGTTCTACCAAGATCCAGAAGGTTCTACCACCCTTGAGAAGGTCCTACAACCACTTAGAAGCTTCTACCACCATCCAGAAAGTTCTACCGAGCTCCAGAAGGTTCTACCAAGACTGACGAGGTCCCACCCCCATTTTCGGGGTCCCACCCCCATTTTGGGGGCCCCGCCCCCATTCTGTGGCCCCGCCCCCTCACCCCTGTCCTCCTCGCTCTCCTCGTCCCCGGACGTCGATTCGCTCCCGGACGCCGACGCCTTCTCGTCCGCGTCTGATTCGTCATCCCGGGCGGCGGCGGCGGCCATGACGGGGGCGGGGCGTCCCAGCAGGTGCTGCGGGGGCGGGGCGTCCCCTCCCCCGCCGCCCCCACCCCCGTGCAGGTACCTCCAGCGCGCGGCGGCGAAGGAGAAGTCGGGGTCGGCCAAGATGGCCGCCTCGGGCTGGCCCAGGCCGTGGCGCGCGGCGCCGCGGAGCAGCTCGCCGTCGTGGTGGCCGCGCTGCCACCATGGCGGCAGGTCGGGGCCGGGCGGCGGGCACAGCGCGGCCAGGCGCGCCGGCAGCAGCGGGTGCCGCAGCACCTGCTCGCGCAGCAGGCGCAGCAGAGACAGGCGGCGCAGGCCCCGCGACGCGCGGTTGGCCGAGATGGGCCACACGGGGACCGTGGGGTCCGGAGGCTCTGCGGGGAAAAGGAATTGGGTTGGGCGAGGTCATTGGGTTGGGCAAAGTCATCGTTGGGTTGGGCAAAGTCATCGTTGGGTTGGGCAAAGTCATGGTTGGGTTGGGCAAAGTCATCGTTGGGTTGGTTGAGGTCTTGGTTGGGTTGGGCAAGGTCATCGTTGGGTTGGTTGAGGTCTTGGTTGGGTTGGGCAAGGTCATCGTTGGGTTGGGCAAAGTCATCGTTGGGTTGGGCAAAGTCATCGTTGGGTTGGGCAAAGTCATTGGGTTGGTCAAGCTCTTGGCTGGGTTGGGCAAAGTCATTGGGTTGGGCAAAGTCATCGTTGGGTTGGGCAAAGTCATTGGGTTGGGCAAAGTCATCATTGGGTTGGGCAAGGTCTTCATTGGGTTGGTCAAGCTCTTGGTTGGGTTGGGCAAAGTCATCGTTGGGTTGGTTGAGGTCTTGGTTGGGTTGGGCAAGGTCATCGTTGGGTTGGGCAAAGTCATCGTTGGGTTGGGCAAAGTCATCATTGGGTTGGGCAAAGTCATCATTGGGTTGGGCAAGGTCTTGGTTGGGTTGGTCAAAGTCATCGTTGGGTTGGTTGAGGTCTTGGTTGGGTTGGGCAAAGTCATTGGGTTGGTCAAAGTCATCGTTGGGTTGGGCAAAGTCATCGTTGGGTTGGTTGAGGTCTTCATTGGGCTGGTTGACCCCACGTGGTTGGTCAAAGTCAACGTTGGGTTGCTCAAGGTCTTGGTTGGCTTGCTTGACCCCATGGAGACGCCACCAAACCCCATGGAGACATCCCCAAGCTCCCAAAACCGTCCCCAAACCCCCCGGAGATGCCACCAAACCCCCCGGAGATGCCACCAAACCCCCCAGAGATGCCACCAAACCCCTCGGAGATGCCACCAAACCCCTCGGAGATGCCACCGAACCCCCCGAAACGCGTCCGTACCGTCTCCGGGCGCGGGCGGGAGGCGGCAGACCTGCCGGCACATGGCGACGAACGCGTGGTAGAACTTGGTGAGGTTCTCGTCCGTCTTCTTGTCCAGCCCGGCCATGAGGCGGAAGCGGCCCCAGCGGAAGCGCCCGGCGTCGGGGTCGAACTCCACCCCGAATGTCGAGGCCACGCGGTAGAAATCGGCCTGTTCGCGGCGCGTCCACCTGCGGGGCCGGAAACGCGCGTTCTGGGCCTCAAAGTGCCAAAAAAACGCCAAAATCCCCCCAAAATGGTTGCTCAGTCCCCCAATGGCCCCAAAAACCCCCATGTACAGACCCCCAAACAGCCTCCCAACCGCCCAAAATGTCCCAAAACACCCCAAAATGGCTTCCCGGCCACCCGACCGCCCCCAAAACCCCCATGTACAGACCCCCAAACGGCCTCCCAGCCGCCCAAAATGTCCCAAAACGCCCCAAAATGGCTTTCCAACAACCCCAAACCCCCATGTACAGCCCCTCAAAATGGCCTCCTAGCCCCCCAACCCCCAAAACCCCCATGTACACCCCCCCCAGACCCCCAAAACCCCCACATACAGCCCCCCAATTCCCCCAAAACGGCTTCCCACCCCCCCAAAACCCCCATGTACGCCCCCCCCGGACCCCTCAAACCCCCATGTACAGCCCCCCAAGTCCCCAAAATCCCCCCAAACCAGCTTCCCAGCCCCACAACCCCCCCCAGGACCCCCATGTACACCCCCGCCTCGACCCCCAAAAACCCCCTGTACAGCCCGCCAAATGGCCTCCCAAAACCCCCATAAGCGGACCCCCCAAAACCCCCACATACACCCCCCCCAATTCCCCCAAATCCCCCCAAACCCCCCAAACCATCTTCCCATCCCCCCAACCCCCCCCCAGGACCCCCATGTACACCCCCCCCGGACCCCCAAAACCCCCCTGTACAGCCCCCCAAACCCCCCCCGTCCCGTTACCTCTGCAGCCGCTCCCTGCGCGCCATCTCCCGCGCGGCGCCCCCCGCTGGCCGCGGCCGGCGCCGCCGCTCGCCGTCCCCTCCCCCCCCCCGGCCCGGACGCCGGGGTCCCCCCGCGGTGGGGCTGGGGGGTGGGGGCGGGGCCGTCGCGGGGGGGGCCGCGGCGCTGACAGGCCCCGATGAGGCGCCGCAGGCGGCCCGTGAGCACCGAGGCCGGCGGCCATGCCGGGGGGGGGCAGCCCGGGGGGGGCGGGCCTGGGTGGGGGGCACAGGTTATGGGGGGTGGGGGCAGCCTGGGGGCTCTGTGGGGCTCTATAGGGCTCTATGGGGCTCTATGGTCTCTATGGTCTCTATGAGTCACTCTATGGGTCCCTATGGTTTCTATGGGTCTCTATGGGTCTCTATGGTCTCTATGGTCTCTATGGGTCTCTATGGTCTCTATGGTCTCTATGGGTCTCTATGGGTCTCTATGGTCTCTATGGTCTCTATGGGTCTCTATGGGTCTCTATGGGTCTCTATGGGTCCCTATGGGTCTCTATGGGTCTCTATGGGTCTCTATGGGTCTCTATGGTCTCTATGGTCTCTATGGGTCTCTATGGGTCTCTATGGGTCCCTATGGGTCCCTATGTGTCTCTATGGGTCCCTATGGGTCACTCTATAGGTCCCTATGGGTCACTCTATGGGTCTCTATGGGTCTCTATGGGTCACTCTGTGGGTCACTCTATGGGTCTCTATGGGTCTCTATGGGTCACTCTATGGGTCTCTATGGTTTCTATGGGGCTCTATGATCCCCATGGGTCTCTCTGGGTCCCTATGGGTCACTCCATGGGTCCCTATAGGTCTCTATGGGTCCCTATGGGTCCCTATGGGTCACTCTATGGGTCCCTATAGGTCTCTAGGGGTCCCTATGGGTCCCTATGGGTCACTCTATGGGTCCCTATAGGTCTCTATGGTCTCTATGGGTCACTCTATGGGTCCCTATGGGTCCCTATGGGTCCCTATGGGTCTCTCTGGGTCCCCATGGGTCTCTATGGGTCAATCTGTGGGTCCCTATGGGTCCCTATGGGTCCCTATGGGTCTCACCTTCATCTCCGTCCGTCACCGAAATCTCCTCATCCAGCATCATCAACGGGTCCCCCTGTGTGGCCAAAAACCCATAGAAATCGCCCCAAAACTCACCCCAAAAACACACGGCGGGGGTGGGGGAGGGTGGGGGAGGGGCCGGGGCACCAATTTTGCCCGTTTTCACCCCAAAACGCACCTCGTCGGCGCCGGCGCTGAGCGGTTTGTACTCGGGGTCCTCGCCGTCCTTGTCGAAATCCGCCCTGTACGGCGGGGGGGGGGGGGGAAGATTTGGGGGGTTTCCCCCCAAAATTAACACTCGAAACACCCCGAAACACCCCGAAAAACAAAGAGAACGGTTAAAACCATGAAAAACGCCCCAAAATTGCATCCGGGACCCCCCCGGGGGCCTCAGTTTGAGAGTTTGAACTCAACCCGGCGGCGCCGGTCGGTATTAGCATGGCAACGTCATCACGGGCGCCCCGAGAATGAGGGAAACGGTGAAATTTGGGGGGAAACGGTGGAATTTGAGGGGGGACACCCCTCGTTTAAAAAAACGCCAAAATTGGGTCAAAAAACCCCAAAAAAACGGCGCGAAACGGCCCAAAAATGGGCAGAAACGGCCCAAAAAGGCCTCGAAGTGCCACGCTGAGCGAGGCAGAACGGGCACAAAATGGGTCGGAATTGGGGTAAAAAGGCATCAAAATGGCACAAAAAAGGGTGAAAATGCACCGGAAATGCGTCAGGATGATCAAAATGTGACCAAAATGACCCAAAATGGGCTCGAAATCTTTCAAAAAGGCTCAAAATGCCAAAAAAGCCCCAAAAAGGGCTCAAAACGGCCTCGACCTCCACACAGCAAGGCCTGAGAAGGCCCCAAAAGGGCTCAAAAAAGGCCTCAAAATGGTCAAAAAAAGACTGAAAATGCCCCAAAAATTATTCAGGATTGTCAAAAAGTGACCCAAATGACCCAAAATGGCTTCAAAATCACACAAAAGCGCTTAAAATGCACAAAAACGGCTCAAAATGGCATCAGTCTCGACAGAGCAAGGCCTGACCAGGCCCCAATAGGCCTCAATAAAAGCCTCAAAATGGTCGAAAAAAGGCTGAAAACAGCCCAAAAATGCCTCAGGATTGTCAAAAAGTGCCCAAAATAACCCAAAATGGCTTCAAAATCGCACAAAATGGTTTAAAATGAACAAAAAGGGCTCAAAACGGCCTCGACTTCCGCATGGGAAGGCCCGAGCAGGCTGCAAACTAGGCCCGAAACCCCCCCAAAAAAGGCGGAAAACAGCCCCAAAAGCCCCGTTTTTTGCCGTTTTCGCCCCAAATCTCACCCCTCGGCGCCGTCCAGCCGCTGCTCGGCCATGATGGCGGTGTCGTCGGGCCGCCCGGCCTTCTCCAGGAAGCAGAGCGCCGGGTCGGCGCGCATGGTGTGGTAGCGCTCGTAACCTGCGATACCGACCCGATTTCGCGGGGTTTCGCCCCAAAATGGGGTGTGGGGGGGACGTACCGCGAAATTTGGGCGGAAATCGCGAGATTTGGGCGAAAATGGCGAAATTTGTGAGGAAATCGGGAAGTTTGAGGGGAAATCGCGGAATCTGAGGGGAAATCGCGGAATCTGAGGGGAAACTGGTGAAATTTGAAGGGAAATTGGTGAAATTTGAGGGGAAATTGGGAAATTTGAGAGGAAATGGCAAAATTTGAGGGGAAATAGCGAAATTTGAGAGAAAACCACGAAATTTTAGAGGAAATGGCAAAATTTGAGGGGAAATTGTTGAAATTTGAGTGAAAATTGTGAAATTTGAGTGGAAATCGCAAAATTTGAGAGGAACTGGCAAAATTTGAGAGAAAATGATGAAATTTGAGGGGAAATTGGGAAATTTCAGTGGGAATTGAGAAATTCAAGGAAAAATTGCAGAATTAGAGCGAAAGTGGCGAGATTTGAGAGGAAATGGCGAAATTTGAGCGGAAATCACAAAATTTGAGAGGGAATTGGGGAATTTGAGGGGAAATCGGGGAAATTGAGCACAAATTGGATCGAGTCAACCAGAAATTGGGTCAAGTTTACGTCAAGCACAAATCGGGTCAAGTTGACCACGAATTGGGTCAATTTGACCATTAATTGGGTCAAGTTGACCACGAATTGGGTCAAGTTGACGTCAAGTTGACCACAAGTTGGGTCAAGTTGACCACGAATTGGGTCAAGTTGACCATGAATTGGGTCAAGTTGACCATGAATTGGGTCAAATCGACCACGAATTGGGTCAAGTTGACCACGAATTGGGTCAATTTGACCACGAATTGGGTCAAATTGACCACGAATTGGGTCAAGTTGACCACGAATTGGGTCAAGTTGACATCAAGTTGACCACAAGTTGGGTCAATTTGACCACGAATTGTGTCAAATCGACCACGAATGGGGCCGAGTTGCCCATGAATGGTGTTGAACCGGATTTCGCGTGTTTTCGCCCCAAAACGGGGCGGGGGAGGGGACGTACCGTGCTTGAAGACGCCGATGAGCAGCGACTTGTCGGCCTCGGCGTCCCACCAGGCCGTGGGCGCCTCCGGCGGCTCCAGCGCCGGCAGCGGCAGCGCGATCTCGCTGGTTTGGGGCGAAACGGGGCGGTTTTGGGAAAATTGGGGGGTTTTGGGGGGAAATCGGGGGGTTTCGGGGAAAAAATGAGTGATTTGGGGAGGTAATTGGGTGGGGTTTGGTTTTGGGGGAAATTAGGGGGTTTTGGGGGGAAATTGGGGGGTTTGGGGGAGATAATAGGGAGGGTTTTGGTTTTGGGGAGAAATCAGGTGGTTTTGGGGGGAAATCGGGGGGTTTTGGGGGGAAATTGGGTGGGTTTGGTTTTGGGAGGAAATTGGGGGGTTTTGGGAGGAAATTGGGGGGTTTTGGGGAAAATTGGGTGATTTGAGGGAAATTGGGGGGTTGGGGGGAAATTGGGGAGTTTTAGGGAGAAATTGGGTGGTTTTGGGGGAATTTGGGGGTTTTGAGGGGAAATTGGGTGGGTTTGGTTTTGGGGGGAAATCGGGGGGTTTTGGGAAAACCAAAAAAACCCAAAGAAGCTCAAATTACCTCAAGAAAACCATAAAGAACCTCAAATAATCCCCAAAACCCCTGAAGAGCCTCAAATTACCTCAATTAGACCCCAAAGAACCTCAAATTACCTCCAAAAAAACCCAAAGAACCTCAAATCACCCCAAAAACCCCAAAGAACCTCAAATCACCCCAAAAAACCTGAAATCACCTCAATTAGACCCCCAAAGAACCTCAAATAATCCCCAAAAAACCCTGAAGAACCTCAAATTACCTCAATTAGACCCCAAAGAACCTCAAATCACCCCAAAAACCCCAAAGAACCTCAAATCACCTCAATTAGACCTCAAAGAACCTCAAATCACCCCAAAAAACCCAAAGAACCTCAAATCACCCCAAAAAACCTCAAATCACCTCAATTAGACCCCAAAGAACCTCAAGGAGATCATTGAGCGTCCCCAACCACCTCAAGAAGACCCAAAAGAACCTCAAAGCACCTCAAGAAAGCCCTAAAAACCCGGGAATGACCTCAAAATGGAGCCCGTGGAACGCAGAGACCCAAAAAGAGCGGAAACGGCCCCAAAATGACTCACGTGGCGGCGGCGCCGGCCAGGACCTTGTGGGCCTGATCCCCCAGCAGCTCCTGGCGCAGGAAGTGCAGCAGGCGCACGCGCAGCAGCACCCTGCGGACACGGCGCGGATCCGGCAAATTCGGGCCAAAACGGCGAAATTTGAGGGGAAATTGGCGAAATTTGAGGGAAAATTGGTGAAATTTGAGCAAAAATGGCGAAATTTGAGAGGAAATTGGCGAAATTTGAGGGGGAATCGCGAAGTTCGAGAGGAAACGGCAAAATTTGAAATTGGTGGAATTTGAGGGGAAATGGCGAAATTTGAGAGGAAATTGGTGAAATTTGAGAGGAAATTGGTGAAATTTGAGGAGAAAATGGCGAAATTTGAGGAGAAAATGGCGAAATTTGAAAGGGAATCGCAAAGTTCGAGAGGAAACGGCAAAATTTGAAATTGGTGGAATTTGAGGGAAAATGGCAAAATTTGAGGGGAAAATGGGGAAATCTGAGGAGAAATTGGGGAAATTTGAGAGGACATTGGGGAATTTGAGGGGAAATTGCAAAATTTGAGGGGAAATGGCGAAATTTGAGAGGAAATTGGTGAAATTTGAGAGGAAATTGGTGAAATTTGAGGAGAAAATGGCGAAATTTGAAAGGGAATCGCAAAGTTCGAGAGGAAACGGCAAAATTTGAAATTGGTGGAATTTGAGGGAAAATGGCAAAATTTGAGGGGAAAATGGGGAAATTTGAGGAGAAATTGGGGAAATTTGAGAGGACATTGGGGAATTTGAGGGGAAATTGCAAAATTTGAGGGGAAATGGCGAAATTTGAAAGGAAATCGGAGAATTTGAGGGGAAATTGGTGAAATTTGGGGGAAATGGCAAATTTTGAGAGAAAATCGCAAAATTTGAGAGGAAATTGTGAAATGTGAGAGGAAACCGCAAAATCTGACTGGAAATAATGAAATTTGAGAGGATATGGCGAAATTTGAGAGGAAGTGGCGAAATTTGAGAGGAAATTGAATCAAGTCAACCACAAATTTGGTCAAATTTACATCAACCACAAATTGGGTCAAGTTGACCATGAATTGGGTCAAATTACGTGAAGCTGACCACAAATTGGGTCAAGTTGGCCACAAATTGGGTCAAGTTGGCCACAAATTGGGTCAAGTTGACCATGAATTGGGTCAAATTACGTGAAGCTGACCACAAATTGGGTCAAGTTGGCCACAAATTGGGTCAAGTTGGCCACAAATTGGGTCAAATTACGTGAAGTTGACCACAAATTGGGTCACGTTGACCACAAATTGGGTCAAGTTGACCACAAATTGGGTCAAGTTGGCCACAAATTGGGTCAAATTACGTGAAGTTGACCACAAATTGGGTCAAGTTGACCACAAATTGGGTCAAGTTGGCCACAAATTGGGTCAAGTTGGCCACAAATTGGGTCAAATTACGTGAAGTTGACCACAAATTGGGTCAAGTTGACCACAAATTGGGTCAAGTTGGCCACAAATTGTGTTGAATCGGGTCAGGTTGACCATGAATTGGGTCAAATTATGTGAAGCTGACCACAAATTATGTGAAGTTGGCCACGAATTGGGTCAAGTTGACCACGAATTGGGTCAAGTTGACCACAAATGGGGTCAAGTTGACCATAAATTGGGCCAAGTTGACCACGAATTGGGTCAAGTTGACCACAAATTGGGTCAAGTTGACCACAAATGGGGTCAAGTCAACCATGGATGGGGTGAAGTTGACCACGTATGGGGCGCTATGGGGCGCTATGGGGCCTCACTTGTTGCAGTGGTGCTTGAGGTGCTTCTTGTAGCCGTCGTCCTGGAACAGCGCGTCTGGGTTGTAGCGCCGCATCCACTCGGCCTTGTGCGCGTCCAGCGCGCCCTGCGCCTTCAGCCGGCGGCCCTTGCGCCCGCGCGGCACCGGCGACGACAGCCCTGAAAACGGGGAGAAAACGCCTGAAAACGGGCAAAAACGGCGCGAAAACGGGCAAAAACGGCGCGAAAACGGGCAAAAACGGGGAGAAAACGGGGGGAAAATGAGGGGGAATGGAGGGAATGGTTCAAGGTGGCATCTCAGGGGGGTTTGGAGAAGGTGGAAAATGAGCAGAAAAGGACAAAAAGACCCAAAAAACAGATGAAAAGGAGCAAGAGTGGTCAAGGTGGGATCTCAGGGGGTTTGGAGAAGGAGGAAAAGTAGCAAAAAAGGACAAAAGGACCCAAAAAACAGACAAAAAGGAGCAAAAATGGTCAAGGTGGCATCTCAGGGGGGTTCGGAGAAGGTGGAAAATGAGCAGAAAAGGGCAAAAAGGAGCAAAAAATGGACAATAAGGACCAAGAGTGGTCAAGGTGGCATCTCAGGAGGGTTCGGAGAAGGTGGAAAATGAGCAGAAAAGGGCAAAAAGGAGCAAAAAATGGACAATAAGGACCAAGAATGGTCAAGGTGGGATCTCAGGAGGGTTTGGAGAAGGTGGAAAATGAGCAGAAAAGGCCAGAAAAGAGCAAGAAAAGGACAATAAGGAGGAAGAGTGATCAAGGTGGCATCTCAGGAGCGTTTGGAGAAGGCGGAAAATGAGCAGAAAAGGGCAAAAAGGAGCAAAAAATGGACAATAAGGACCAAGAATTGTCAAGGTGGGATCTCAGGAGGGTTTGGAGAAGGTGGAAAATGAGCAGAAAAGGAGAAAAAGGAGCAAGAAAAGGGCAAAAAGGAGCAAGAAAAGGACAAAAGGGACCACGAGTGGCCAAGGTGGCATCTTGGGACGGTTTGGAGAAGAAGGAAAATGAGAAAAAAAGGATAAAAGGACCCAAAAAAGAGACAAAAAGGAGCAAGAATGCTCAAGGTGGCATCTCAGGAGGTTTGTAGAAGGTGGAAAATGAGCAGAAAAGGACGAAAAAGAGCAAGAAAAGGCCAAAAGGGACGACGAGTGGCCAAGGCGGCATCTCGGCGGGGCCTCACCGGCGTGGTTGAGCAGGTGGCGCGCGCGGCCGTTGTCGGGCGGGCTGATGAGGTCCCAGATGAAGCTCTTGAGGCCGGGGTCGCCGCGGTAGTGCAGCAGGCAGAACACCAGGATGGCCCTGCACACGCTCTCCACGTCGCGCTCCGACAGGCGCCGCTTGAAGCGCCCGTGCGCCAGGATGTCCCGCCAGCGGCCCCACCTGCGGGGGCGGGGACAAACCGACGTGGGGTGGGGGCTCCTGAGCCCCCCAAGCGTGGGGACACCAAGAATGGGCTCGTGGGGGCCAGCGGGGGGGAGATGGAGAAGGTCGATGGGTGGCCACCAAGGGGCTCTGGCCACCAGAACACATGGAGACCTGGATCTGGTCTCGTTGCCCCACCAAAAACCATCTCAGGTCTTATTGTCCCACCAAGAACCATCTCAGGTCTCGTTGCCCCATCAAGAACCACCTCAGGTCTTATTGCCCCACCAAGAACCATCTCAGGTCTTGGTTCCCAATCAAGAACCATCTCTTGGTGGCCACCAGAGAAGATCTTGAGCTCTTGGCCACCAAAACACATGTAGACCTGGATCTGTTCTTGCTTCTCCATCAAGAACCATCTCAGGTCTTGGTTCCCCACCAAGAACCATCTCAGGTCTTGTTTCCCCACCAAGAACCATCTCAGGTCTTGTTTCCCCATCAAGAACCATCTCAGGTCTTGGTTCCCCATCAAGAACCATCTCAGGTCTTATTGTCCCACCAGGAACCATCTCAGCTCTTGGTTCCCCATCAAGAACCATCTCAACTCTTGGTTCCCCATCAAGAACCATCTCAGGTCTCGGTTCCCCATCAAGAACCATCTCAGCTATTGGTTCCCCATCAAGAACCACCTCCTGGTGGCCACCAGAGAAGATCTTGAGCTCTTGGCCCATCTCAGACCTTGTTTCTCCATCAAGAACCATCTCAGGTCTTATTGTCCCACCAGGAACCATCTCAGCTCTTGGTTCCCCATCAAGAACCATCTCAACTCTTGGTTCCCCATCAAGAACCATCTCAGGTCTCGGTTCCCCATCAAGAACCATCTCAGCTCTTGGTTCCCCATCAAGAACCATCTCAGCTCTTGGTTCCCCATCAAGAACCATCTCAGCTCTTGGTTCCCCATCAAGAACCATCTCAGCTCTTGGTTCCCCATCAAGAACCATCTCAGCTCTTGTTTCTCCATCAAGAACCATCTCCTGGTGGCCACCAGAGAAGATCTGGAGGTTCTCATGGTGGTGGCCGCCCAAACGCACGTACAGCCGGAAGTGGCGCTCACCCGTAGACCAGCAGGTGCCTCTCGACGCGGAAGCAGTCCGTCCGTCCGTAGGGCTGCTGCAGGACGGGCTGCCGGCGCGCGCGCGGCTTCTCCTCGTCCTCGCTGTCCAGGTCCGAGAACTCCACCAGGTCGTCGTCGCGCAGGGTGCTGAAGTGGCGCGTCTGCTTGCGCACGCGCGGCGTGTCGATCACCAGCGTGTTCTGCGCGGACACCGACGGGGGACGACCATGAGTGACCCAACACCCCATGGGACAACCAGGAGTGACCCACCAACCATGAGCACCCACCAACCATGAGTGACCCACCAACCATGAGTGACCCACCCCATGGGACAACCAGGAGAGACCCAACACCCCGTGACAACCATGAGTGACCCACCACCCCATGAGTGTCCCACCCCATGGGACAACCAGGAGAGACCCAACACCCCATGAGACAACCAGGAGTGACCCAACACCCCGTGACAACCATGAGTGACCCACCACCCCATGAGTGTCCCACCACCCCATGGGACAACCAGGAGAGACCCACCAACCATGAGCACCAACCACCATGGGACAACCAGGAGTGACCCACCAACCATGAGTGACCCACCCCATGGGACAACCATGAGTGTCCCACCACCCCATGAGACAACCAGGAGAGACCCAACTCCCCATGGGACAACCATGAGTGTCCCGACAACCATGAGTGTCCTACCATCCCATGACTCTACCCCATGGGACAACCATGAGTGTCCCACCACCCCATGGGGACAACCATGAGTGTCCCAACACCCCATGGGACAACCAGGAGTGACCCACCAACCATGAGTGACCCACCCCATGAGACAACCAGGAGAGACCCAACACCCCATGACAACCATGAGTGTCCCACCACCCCATGACTCTACGCTATGGGACAACCATGAGCACCCACCAACCATGAGCACCCACCACCCCATGGGACAACCATGAGTGTCCCACCACCCCATGGGGACAACCATGAGTGTCCCACCACCATGGAAGACAACTATGAGCACCCACCAACCATGGGGGACAACCATGAGTGTCCCAACAACCATGAGTGTCCCACCACCCCATGGGACAACCATGAGTGACCCACCACCCCATGGGACAACCATGAGTGTCGTGACAACCATGAGTGTCCCACCACCATGGGACAACCATGAGTGACCCACCACCATGGAAGACAACTATGAGCACCCACCAACCATGGGGGACAACCATGAGTGTCCCAACAACCATGAGTGTCCCACCACCCCATGGGACAACCATGAGTGACCCACCACCCCATGGGACAACCATGAGTGTCGTGACAACCATGAGTGTCCCACCACCATGGGACAACCATGAGTGACCCACCACCCCATGACTCTACCCCATGGGACAACCATGAGTGTTCCACCACCACCATGAAGACAACCATGAGCACCCACCAACCATGAGTGTCCCACCACCATGAGACAACCATGAGTGACCCACCACCATGGAGACAACCACCATGGGACAACCATGAGTGTCCCACCATCCCATGACTCTACCCCATGGGACAACCATAAGCACCCACCAACCATGAGCGCCCAACACCCCATGGGACAACCATGAGCACCCACCACCCCATGGGACAACCATGAGTGTCCCACCACCCCATAGGGACAACCATGAGTGTCCCACCACCATGGAGACACCCATGAGCACCCACCACCATGGGGGACAACCATGAGTGTCCCAACGACCATGAGTGTCCCACCACCCCATGGGACAACCATGAGTGACCCACCACCATGGAGACAACCATGAGCACCCACCAACCATGGGGGACAACCATGAGTGTCCCAACAACCATGAGTGTCCCATCACCCCATGGGACAACCATGAGTGTCCCAACAACCATGAGTGTCCCACCATCCCATGACTCTATCCCATGGGACAACCATGAGCACCCACCACCCCATGACTCTACCCAAGGGGACCCCATGGGTGCCACCACCCCATGGAGACCCCATGGCCGCCCCCACCCCATATCCAGGTCGTCCTCCCCACCTTGCTGTTGAGCGTGTCCAAGTCCAGGTCGGCCTTCTTGGCCCACTTCTGCCAGAAGTTGGGGTCGTCCAGCGCGATGTCGCTGCGGTTCTCCGACGCCACGAAGCTGGCCTGGCCCGGGACAACGGGGACGTCGGCGCCGCGGGGCCACCGAGATGGCGGCGCGGCCACCAAGATGGCGTCGCGAGCTCACCTTGGCGAAGGTGGAGCCCTTGCCCTCGCTCTCGATGGTGATGGTGGTGGTGCGGCGCAGCAGGATCTGGTCGATGTCCTCCTCGCAGAACTTGGAGCCCTCGTCGTCCTCGTCCATGATGGCGGCGTAGGCGCCTTTGCGCAGCAGGTCCTCGATCTCCTTCTTGGAGAACTGCTGGATCTGGGGGGACGGACCCCGAGACAACCACGTGGGCCCCGAGACCCAGATTTGGTGGGGAACCCCAACCCCATGGTCCCCAAGACCCAATTTGCTTGAGGAACCTCAACCCAAAGGTCTTGAAACCCAAATTTGGTGGAGAACCTCAACTCAATGGTCTTAAAACCCCAAATTTGGTGGAGAACCTCAACCCAATGGTCTTGAAACCCAAATTTGGTGGAGAACCTCAACCCAATGGTCTCCAAGACCCAATTTCCTTGAGGAACCTCAACCCAAAGGTCTTGAAACCCAAATTTGGTGGAGAACCTCAACCCAATGGTCTCCAAGACCCAATTTGCTTGAGGAACCTCAACCCAAAGGTCTTGAAACCCAAATTTGGTGGAGAACCTCAACCCAATGGTCTCCAAGACCCAATTTGCTTGAGGAACCTCAACCTAATGGTCTTGAAACCCAAATTTGGTGGAGAACCTCAACCCAATGGTCCCCAAGACCCAATTTGCTTGAGGAACCTCAACCCAAAGGTCTTGAAACCCCCATTTGGTTGAGGAACCTTAACCCAATGGTCTCCAAGACCCATTTCTCCTGTAGAACCTCAACCCAATGACCCCCAGACCCAATTTCCTTGTAGAACCTCAACCAAATGGTCTTAAAACTCCAATTTGGTTGAGGAACCTCAACGCAATGGTCCCCAAGACCCGTTTCTCTTGTAGAACCTCAACCCAATGACCCCCAGACCCAATTTCTTGGTAGAACCCCAACCCAACGACCCCTAGACCCATTTCTCCTGTAGAACCTCAACTCAATGACCCCCAGACCCAATTTCTTGGTAGAACCCCAACCCAACGACCCCCAGACCCATTTCTCCTGTAGAACCTCAACCCAATGACCCCCAGACCCAATTTCTTGGTAGAACCCCAACCCAACGACCCCCAGACCCATTTCTCCTGTAGAACCTCAACTCAATGACCCCCAGACCCAATTTACTTGTAGAAACTCAACCCAATGGTCTTAAAACCCCAAATTTCTTGTAGAACCTCAACCCGAGGACCCCCAGACCCCGTTTCTTGATGGAACCCCAACCCGAGGACCCCCACCCCGAGTCCCCGCGGCCCCTCGGCATCCTCACCCCCGCGATGTTGCCCTCGCGGCCGCTCATGGACTGCAGCACGGCCTTGTCCAGGCCCAGCTTCAGGCTGGCCTTGTCGAACATCTCGCGCTCGTACGAGTTGCGGGTGATGAGCCGGTAGACCTTGACCGCCTTGCTCTGCCCAATGCGGTGGCAGCGCGCCTGGGCCTGCGGGGACGGCGCCGCGGTCACGCACCCCCTAAAACGCCCCAAAACGCCCCAAAAACGCCCCAAAACGCCCCCAAAACGCCCCCAAAATGCCCCCAAAACGCCATGGCGGTCGGGCAAGCTACGGTTGGGAACAGGAAGAACGTCCAAAACGGTCGTAAAACGGCGGAAAACGCCTCAAAATGTCGTCGGGGTTGGGCAAATGATGGTTGGGAACAAGAAGAACATCCTAAAGTGTTGAAGAACGTCTAAAAAGGTCTAAAATGGTCTAGAGAGGTCTAAAATGGTCTAGAAAGGTCTAAAAGGTCTTTGTGGTTGGCCAAACTACAGTTGGGAAAACGAAGAACATCCGATAACGTTGAAGAACATCTAAAAACATCTCAAAACGTCTAAAAACGTCTAAGAATGTCATTGTGTTGGTCAAACCACAGTTGGGAAGATGAAGAATGTCAGAAAAGACCTAAAACCACCTAAAAACATCCAAGAACATCTAAGAATGTCATTGTGGTTGGTCAAACTACAGTTGGGAAGAGGAAGAACATCCAGCAACGTTGAAGAACATCTAAGAACATCTGAAAACGTCTAAAAACGTCTAAAAATGTCATTGTGTTGGTCAAATCACAGTTGCGAAGATGAAGAACATCTAAGAATGTTGAAGAACATCTGAAAACACCTAAAAACATCTAAAAATGTCATTGTGGTTGGTCAAACTACAGTTGGGAAGATGAAGAACAACCGATAACGTTGAAGAACATCTAAAAATATCTCAAAACATCTAAAAACGTCTAAAAATGTCATTGTGTTGGTCAAACCACAGTTGGGAAGATGAAGAACATCTAAGAACACTGAAAGACATCTGAAAACACCTACAAATGTCTAAAAATACCTAAAAACATCTAAAAATGTCATTGTATTGCTCAAACTACAGTTGGGAAGAGGAAGAACATCCAGTAACCTTGAAGAACATCTAAAAACGTCTAAAAACGTCTAAAAATGTCATTGTGTTGGTCAAACTACAGTTGGGAAGACGAGGAACATCTACGAATGTTGAAGAACATCTGAAAACACCTAAAAACGTCTAAAACCACCTAAAAACGTCTAAAAATGTCATTGTGTTGGTCAAACCACACTTGGGAAGAGGAAGAACATCCAAGAACGTTGAAGAATATCTACAAACATCTAAAAACATCTAGAAATGTCATCGCGGTTGGTCAAACTCAACCTGGGGAGACAAAGACCACCCAAGACCTCCCAAAACCCAAGAGAACGCCCCAAAAAAACGCCCCCCAAGATGTCCGCCCACCTGCAGGTCGTTCTGGGGGTTCCAGTCGGAGTCGAAGATGATGCAGGTGTCGGCGGCCGTGAGGTTGATGCCCAGCCCGCCGGCGCGCGTGCACAGCAGGAACACGAAGCGGTCCGAGTCCGCCTTGCTGAAGCGGTCGATGGCCGCCTGCCGCAGGTTGCCGCGCACGCGCCCGTCGATGCGCTCGTACAGGTACCTGCGGCAAACCCCCCGGAGATGTGGTGAGGAACCTCCTCCATCATCCTATTGAACTCAATGGGTGCTTCTCCACAATTTCTGAGGAGAAACTCAACCAAAATGAGGCCAAACAACCATCAAACCCCATGGAGATGTGGTGAGGAACCTCCTCCATCATTATATTGAACTCAATGGGTGCTTCTCCACAATTTCTGAGGAGAAACTTGGCCAAAACGGGGCCAAACAACCATCAAACCCCGCGGAGATGTGGTGAGGAACCTCCTCCATCATTGTATTGAACTCAATGGGTGGTTCTCCACAATTTCTGAGGAGAAACTTGGCTAAAATGGGGCCAAACAACCATCAAACCCCATGGAGATGTGGTGAGGAACCTCCTCCATCATTATATTGAACTCAATGGGTGGTTCTCCACAATTTCTGAGGAGAAACTCAACCAAAATGAGGCCAAACAACCATCAAACGCGATGGAGATGTGGTGAGGAACCTCCTCCATCACCATGTTGAACAAAATGGACGGTTCTCCACAATTTCTGAGGGGAAACTCAACCAAAATGGGGCCAAACAACCATCAAACCCCATGGAGATGTGGTGAGGAACGTTCTCCACCATCACATTGACCCAAGACCTCTCCAGAAGGTTCTCCTGGAGGTCGGGACCCCCTGGCGGCGCTGTCCCCACCTCTTCTGGATGAGGTAGTCCTCCAGGATGTCCAGGCAGCGCACCATCTGGGAGAAGATGAGGACCTTATGGCCGCCGGCCTTGAGTTTGGGGAGGAGCTTGTCGATGAGGACCAGCTTGCCGGCCGAGCGGACCATGGCCTGCAGGTGGAAGTCGGGGGGCACGTGGTGGGGACACGAGTCGCGGAACTCGGACAGGATCTTCTCCTCGGCGCCTGTGGGGGGAAACGGGACCTTCTGAGGAGAAACGCAGCCAAAACGGGGCCGGACGACCATCAAACCCCACGGAGATGTGGTGAGAAACCTTCTCCATCACTACGTTCAACTCAATGGAAGGTTCTCCACAAGGTTCTGAGGAGAAACGCGGCCAAAACGGGGCCGGACGACCATCGAACGCCATGTAGATGTGGTGAGGAACCTTCTCCATCACCACGTTGAACTCAACGGATGGTTCTCCAGAAGATTCTGAGGAGAAACTTGGCTAAAATGGGGCCAAACAACCATCAAACCCCATAGAGATGTGGTGAGGAACGTTCTCCATCACCACATTGAACTCAATGGGTGGTTCTCCACAACATTCTGAGGAGAAACTCAACCAAAATGGGGCCAAACAACCATCAAACCCCATGGAGATGTGAGGAACCTTCTCCATCATCACATTGAACTCAATGAACAGTTCTCCACAAATTCTGAGGAGAAACGCGGCCAAAACGGGGCCGGACGACCATCGAACGCCATGTAGATGTGGTGAGGAACCTTCTCCATCATCACATTGAACTCAATGGACGGCTCTCCAGAAGATTCTGAGGAGAAACTTGGCTAAAATGGGGCCAAACAACCATCAAACCCCATGGAGATGTGGTGAGGAACCTTCTCCATCACCACACTGACCCAAAGCTTCTCCGGAATCACCAAACCTCCATGTAGACGCACCAAAAAGCTCCTCATTGACCCCAAACAGTCCCCCAGGAGCTCGACCCGACCCAACCCCGCGTCGTCCGCCCCGTCATGGCCGCCGCGCGCTCACCGTTGATGAGGTAGGGGTGGTTGCAGCACTTGCGCAGCTCCATCATGGTGTTGAGCAGGTTGGGCATGTTGGTGTGTCCGGCGCCCTTGGACAGGAAGGAGAAGTTCTTCTCCAAGATGGCGCGGTAGTACTTCTTCTGGATGTTGGTCAGCTCCACCTCGATGATGGTCTCTTGCTTGGGCGCCAGGTTCTTCTCCACATCCTCCTTCAGGCGCCGGAGCATCATGGGCTTCAGGATGGCCTGGAGCTTCTGGACCTGGTGGTGGGACCCGGGGGGGGACGTGGGTTAGCGGGGACCCAGGCGTCCGGGGAAGGTTCTGGAGCTCCAGGAGGACCCAGAGGGTCTGGAGAACCTTGGACATCCTGGAGAACCTCAACAGTGAGAAGATCCACACGACCACAAGTGTGGTCGTAATAAGGACTTATGGGGTCTACAGGGGGACCCAGGCGTCCGGGGAAGGTTCTGGAGCTCCAGGAGGTCCCAGATGTTCTGGAGAACCTTGGACATCCTGGAGAACCTCAACAGCGAGAAGGTCCATGTGACCACAAGTGGGGTCATAACAAGGACTTATGGGGTCTATGGGGAGGACCCAGGCGTCCGGGGAGGGTTCTGGAGCTCCAGGAGGCCCCAGATGGTCTGGAGAACATCAAGAGGGAGAAGATCCATGTGACGACGAGTGGGGTCATAACAAGGACTTATGGGGTGTACAGGGGGGACCCAGGCATCCAGGGAAGGTTCTGGAGCTCCAGGAGCCCCCATATGGTCTGGAGAACCTTGGAGAACCTCAAGTTCCCAGCAGAACCTCAACCGTGAGAAGGTCCCAGGTGGTCCATGGACCTTCTGGTGGCCCCCACGGATCTCCTCACCTGCTCCTCGGTCTTGAGGTCCCCGAAGTCCTTGAGGAACTCGGCCTCGGACGGGAACTGCGATGGCTCCAGGAAGTGCAGGAGGCTGAAGAGCTCCTCCACCGTGTTCTGCAGCGGGGTGCCCGTCAGGAGGACCTTGTGCTCCTGGGGGGACAACGGGGGGACAACGTCAGCATGGGGGTGGGACACGAGCCATACGGACCTTGGGGACCAGCCCGCGGGGTGAGAAACATGGCGAACCATCTCCAGGTGCCACCATGATGGAGCATTGAGACCACCCCATGGACCCAACATCTCCAGGTGCCACCATGATGGAGCATTGAGACCGTCCCATGGGCCCAACATCTCCAGATGCCACCAAGATGGAGCATTGAGACCACCCCATGGACCCAACATCTCCAGGCGCCACCATGATGGAGCATTGAGACCGTCCCATGGGCCCAACATCTCCAGATGCCACCATGATGGAGCATTGAGACCACCCCATGGGCCCAACATCTCCAGATGCCACCATGATGGAGCATTGAGACCACCCCATGGGCCCAACATCTCCAGGTGCCACCATGATGGAGCATTGAGACCGTCCCATGGGCCCAACATCTCCAGATGCCACCATGATGGAGCATTGAGACCGTCCCATGGGCCCAACATCTCCAGATGCCACCATGATGGAGCATTGAGACCACCCCATGGGCCCAACATCTCCAGGTGCCACCATGATGGAGCATTGAGACCGTCCCATGGGCCCAACATCTCCAGGTGCCACCATGATGGAGCATTGAGACCGTCCCATGGACCCAACATCTCCAGGTGCCACCATGATGGAGCATTGAGACCATCCCATGGGCCCAACATCTCCAGGTGCCACCAAGATGGCGCACGGAGAACGTCCCATGGGCTCCAGGTGTCACCAAGAACCCAACGTGGCCCTTCAGGACCATCCCATGGCGGATTTACCTCAAAAGGGTGACAATTTACCTCAGAATCGTGAGAATTTACGTCAAAATCACCACAATTCACCTCAAAATTCAATTTACCTCAAAATCTCTAAAATTTACCTCAAAATTTCTAAAATTTACCTCAAAATTTCTAAAATTTACCTCAGGATCATCAGAATTTACATCAAAATTGAATTTACCTCAGAATCACTAAAATTTACCTCAAAACTGAGAAAATTTTCCCCAGGATCATCAGAATTTACCTCAAAATTGAATTTACCACAGAATCACTAAACTTTACCTCAAAACTGAGACAATTTACCTCAAAATTGAGACAATTTACCTCAAAGTCCAATTTACCTCAAAGTCACTAAAATTTACCTCAAAACTGAGAAAATTTTCCTCAGGATCATCAGAATTCACCTCCAAATTGAATTTACCTCAAAGTCACCAAAAGTTACCTCAAAACTGAGGAAATTTACCTCACAATCACTAGAATTTACCTCAAAATTGAAACAATTTACCTCAGAATTGAAACAATCTACCTCAAAATCAAATTTACCTCAAAGTCACTAAAATTTACCTCAAAACTGAAAAAATTTACCTCACAATCACTAGAATTTACCTCAAAATTGAAACAATTTATCTCAGAATTGAAACAATCTACCTCAAAATCAAATTCACCTCAAAGTCACTAAAATTTACCTCAAAACTGAGAAAATTTACCTCAGAATCATCAGAATTTACCTCAAAATTGAATTTACCTCAGAATCACTAAAATTTACCTCAAAATTGAGACAATTTACCTCAGAATTGAGACAATTTACCTCAAAACTGAATTTACCTCAGAATCACTAAAATTTACCTCAAAACTGACAAAATTTCCCTCAGAATCACCAGAATTTACCTCAAAATCACCACAACTCACCTCAAAATTCAATTTACCTCAAAAATCACTAAAATTTACCTCAGAATTCACACAATTTACCTCAAACATCCCCAGGCGCCGCCATATTGGATCACGGACGCCACCCAACCTCCCCAGGCGCTGCCATATTGGATCATGGACGCCACCCAACCTCCCCAGGCGCCGCCATATTGGATCACGGACGCCACCCAACCTCCCCAGGCGCCGCCATATTGGATCACGGACGCCACCAACCTCCCCAGGCGCCGCCATATTGGATCACAGACACCACCTCCCGGCTCCAGGACCCCGAACGGCGCCATAGCCGCCATCGCTCACCAGGTCCATGTGCTTGAGGCTGTCGAGCAGCTTGCAGTTGCGGTTCTTGAGGCGGTGGGCCTCGTCGATGATGACGCAGCGCCACTCGATCTCCCGCAGCTCCGGACAGTCCGACAGGATCATCTCGAACGTCGTGATCAACGCGTCGAACTTGTAGGCGCCGGGGATCAGGCGGCCCTGCGGTGGGGACAACATGGCGGCATGGACAACATGGCGGCGCGGACAACATGGCGGCATAGACACCATGGCGGCATAGACACCATGGCGGCATGGACAACATGGCGGCACGGACAACATGGCGGCGAGGACAACATGGCGGCGCCCTCAGCATCCGCCACGTTGAACCGCGGGTTCCGCTGCCGCCCACCCCCCAAATTTGGGGTTTTTCAGGTGGTTTTGAAGTTGGAGGCCTCAAAATTTGAGGTTCTTGAGGTAATTTCGAGGCCTCCAACGTCAAATTTTGATGTTCTTGAGCTAATTTTGACACCTCCAATCTCTAATTTTAACATTATTGAGGTAATTTTGAGGCCTCCAACCTCCAAATTTAACATTCTTGAGGTAATTTTGATGCCTCCAACCTCAAATTTTAACATTCTTGAGGTAATTTTGATACCTCCAACCTCAAATTTTGACATTTCTGAGGTAACTTTGATACCTCCAACCTCAAATTTTAACATTCTTGATAAATTTTTGATGCCTCCAACGTCAAATTTTGACATTATTGAGGTAATTTTGATACTTCCAATGTCAAATTTTGACATTTTTGAGGTAACTTTGATACGTCCAACCTCAAATTTTAACATTCTTGAGGTAATTTTGATGCCTCCAACTTCAAATTTCGACATTTCTGAGGTAACTTTGATACCTCCAACCTCAAATTTTAACATTATTGAGGTAATTTTGATGCCTTCAACTTCAAATTTTGACCTTTTTAAGGCAATCTTGATGCCTCCAACCTCAAATTTTAACATTATTGAGGCAATTTTGATGCCTCCAACCTCAAATTTTGCTGTTTCTGAGGCAATCTTGATGCCTCCAACCCCAAATTTTGATGTTTTTGAGGTAATTTTGATGCCTCCAACCTCAAATTTTGACATTTCTGAGGTAATTTTGATGCCTTCAACTTCAAATTTTGACCTTTTTAAGGCAATCTTGATGCCTCCAACCTCAAATTTTAACATTATTGAGGCAATTTTTGATGCCTCCAATCTCAAATTTTGCTGTTTCTGAGACAATCTTGATGCCTCCAACCCCAAATTTTGATGTTTTTGAGGTAATTTTGATGCCTCCAACCTCAAATTTTGACATTTCTGAGGTAACTTTGATACCTCCAACCTCAAACTTTGACCTTTTTAAGGCAATCTTGATGCCTCCAACCTCAAATTTTAACATTATTGAGGCAATTTTAATGCCTCAACCTCAAATTTTGCCGTTTTTTGAGGTAATTTTGCTGCCTCCAACCCCAGATTTTGCCGTTTTGAGGCAATTTTGGTGCCTCCAAGCCCGAAAGTCGCCGTTCCGAGGCAATGGCGGCGCCTCACCCGCGCGTCCTTGCAGTACATCTCGTACTGCTGGATCATCTGTCGCGAGGCCAGGCTGCCGTGGTACACGATGCAGTTCATGGGCGTCCAGGTGTTGAACTCGCGCTCCCAGTTGGTGATGGTGGAGAGCGGCGCGATGACCAGGAAGGGCCCGCGCAGGCCGGCGCCGTGAACCTCCTGCAGGAACGCGATGGACTGGATGGTCTTGCCCAGCCCCATCTCGTCCGCCAGGATGCAGTTCTGCCTGGAGGGGGAGACGGGGGGTTAGAAATGGGGGGAAATGGGGGGGAAATGGGGGGGAAATGGCGGAGAAAGGGGGGGAAGTGATGGCGGGAAGATGGCGGAGGAATGGGGGAAGATGGCGGAAGGATGGGGGAAGATGGCGGAAGGACGAGGGAAGATGGCGGAGGGATGGGGGGAAATGGGGGGAAATGGTGGAGGGATGAGGAAGGTGGGGGAAATAGGGGGAAGATGGGGGGGAAATAATGGGGGGGAAATAATGGGGGGAAATAATGGGGGGAAATAATGGGGGGGAAATAATGGGGGGGAAATAATGGGGGGGAAATAATGGGGGGGAAATAATGGGGGGAAATAATGGGGGGGAATAATGGGGGGGAATAATGGGGGGGAAATAATGGGGGGGAAATAATGGGGGGGAAATAATGGGGGAAATAATGGGGGGAAATAATGGGGGGAAATAATGGGGGGGAAATAATGGGGGGAAATAATGGGGGGAATAATGGGGGGGAATAATGGGGGGAAATAATGGGGGGGAAATAATGGGGGGGAAATAATGGGGGGAAAATAATGGGGGGAAAATAATGGGGGGAAAATAATGGGGGGAAATAATGGGGGGAAATAATGCGGGGGAATAATGGGGGGGAATAATGGGGGGAAAATAATGGGGGGAAAATAATGGGGGGGAATAATGGGGGGGAATAATGGGGGGAAATAATGGGGGGGAATAATGGGGGGGAATAATGGGGGGGAAATAATGGGGGGGAAATAATGGGGGGGAAATAATGGGGGGGGAATAATGGGGGGGAATAATGGGGGGAAATAATGGGGGGAAAATAATGGGGGGGAATAATGGGGGGAAATAATGGGGGGGAATAATGGGGGGGAATAATGGGGGGGAATAATGGGGGGGAAATAATGGGGGGGAAATAATGGGGGGGAAATAATGGGGGGGGAATAATGGGGGGAAATAATGGGGGGGGAAATAATGGGGGGGGAATAATGGGGGGGAAATAGGGGGGGAATGGGGGGGGAATGGGGGGAAATGGGGGGGGAAATGGGGGGGGAATGGGGGGGGAATGGGGGGGAATGGGGGGGAATGGGGGGGAAATGGGGGGGAAATGGGGGGGAAATGGGGGGGAAATGGGGGGGGAAATGGGGGGGGAAATGGGGGGGAAATGGAGGGGGAAATGGGGGGGAAATGGAGGGGGAAATGGGGGGGAAATGGAGGGGGAAATAGGGGGAGAAATGGGGGGGAAATGGGGGGAAATGGGGGGGGAAATGGGGGGGGAAATGGGGGAGGAAATGGGGGAGGAAATGGGGGAGAAAATGGAGAAAATGGGGGGAAAAAAGGCCCCAAAAAGGCCTGAAAAAGGCCCCAAAAACACCTCAAAAAGAGCCCAGAAAGGCCTCAAAAAGGACTCAAAAAGGGCCCAAAAACGCCTTAAGAAATAAGCTAAAAAGGTTCCAAAAGTGGCTCAAAAAGGACCAAGGAAAGAGCCTAAAAACGCCCCAAAAAGAGCCCAACAAAGTGCCCCAAAAAGGCTCCAAAAAAGCCTCAATAAAGGTCCTAAAAGGCCTCAAAAAAGGGCCAATAAAAGGCCCAAAAAGAGTCCAAAAAAGGCCCCAAAAATGGCTCAAAAAAAGGGCCCAAAGAGGCCCCAAAAGACATTAAGAAATGACCGAAAAATGCCCCAAAACAGGTCAAAATAAGGCCCAAAAAAGGTGCCAAAAGGCCCCAAAAGGGCCTCAAAAAGACGCCCCAACAGCCCTCAAAAGGCTCAAAAACGGCCCAAAAAGGCCCTAAAAATGGTCTTAAAAGGCCTCAAAAAAGCCCTAAAAAGGGTTCATAAAAGGCTGAAAAAGAGCTCAAAAAGGCCTCAAAAAGGACCCAAAAAGGCTCCAAAATGGCCTCAATCAAGGGCCCGAAAAGGTGCCAAAAGGGCCTCAAAAAGAGTCCAAGAAAGGTCCTCAAAAATGGCTCAAAGGCCCCAAAAGGTGCCAAAAGGGCCTCAAAAAGAGTCCAAAAAGGGCCTTAAAAATGGCTCAAAAAAAGGCCCCAAAAGGTGCCAAAAGTGCCTCAAAGAGTCCAAAAAAGGTCCTCAAAAATGGCTCAAAAAAAGGCCCCAAAAGGTGCCAAAAGGGCCTCAAAAATGGCTCAAAAAAAGGCCCCAAAAGGGCCTCAAAAGGAGTCCAAAAAAGGCCCCAAAAATGGCTCAAAAAACACCCAAAAAAGGTGCCGAAAAGGCCCCAAAATGGCGTCCAAGAGCCCTGAAAAACGTCGCAAAAAGGTGGCAAAACGTCCTCAAAAAGCGCCAAAATAATGCCGCAAAAAGGCCTCAAAAAGGCCCCAAAGAGGCCCCGAAAGGCCCGAAATGCCCAAAACGTCAGAAATCCCCCCAAAAAGCGCGTTGCCCACCTGTTGTACCAGTTGAAGAGCAGCCAGTTGACGCCCTCCAGCTGGTACTCGCGCAGCCGGTTGTGGTTCTTGTATTGCCGCGACGCCTCCAGCTTGGTCCACGCTCCCGCCTGCGGCCGCGGCTGCGACACGACACCACGACACCCCCTGAGCGGCCGCCCCCCGTTTCGGGGCGAAAAACGGGGGTTTTGGGACTGACCAGGCGCTTGGGCTCCGGGCGGCGCGCTTGGATGCGGCGGAACTCGGCGATTTTGGCCTCGTCCACGTCCTCCTGCAGCTCCCACGTGCTGTCCTCGTAGGGCAGCGAGCACCACTTCACCAGGTAGTACACCACGGGCTGGCGTTGGCCGAAAACACGACGATTCCGCCCAAAATGGGGCGTTACGGGGGCGAGATGCGGCGAGATCGACCCGAGAAACGGAAAGGTTGGAGCAAAATACGTGAAGATTGACCCAAAATACGCCAAGCTTCACGCAAAATATGTCAAGATTGACCCAACAAATGTCAAGATTGACCCAAGATACGTCAAGATTGACCCAAAATATGTTAAGTTTGACCCAAAATATGTCACGGTTGGGCCAAAATATGTCAAGGTTGGACTAAAATATGTCATGGTTGGGCCAAAATATGTTAAGGTTGGACTAAAATATGTCATGGTTGGGCCAAAATATGTTAAGTCTGGACCAAAATACGTCAAGGTTGTACCAAAATATGTTAAGTTTGGACCAAAATACGTCAAAATTGGGACAAAATATGTCAAGGTTGGGCCAAAATACGTCAAGATTGACGCAAAATATGTCAAGATGGACCCGAGAAATGTCAAGATTGACCCAAAATACGTCAAGATTGACCCAAAATATGTGAAGATTGACCCAAAATATGTCAACACTGACCCAAAATACGTCAAGATTGACCCAAAATACGTCAAGTTTGACCCAAAATACGTCAAGGTTGGACTAAAATATGTCAAGATTGACCCAAAATACGTCAAGGTTGGAATAAAATATGTCAACGTTGGGCCTAAATATGTCAAGGTTGACCCAAAATACGTCAAGATTGACCCAAAATACATCAAGTTTGACCCAAAATACGTCAAGGTTGGACTAAAATATGTCAACGTTGGCCCTAATTACGCCAAGATTGACCCAAAATACGTCAAGGTTGACCCAAAATACGTCAAGGTTGACCCAAAATACGTCAAGGTTGGACCTAAGTATGCCAAGGTTAGGCCAAAATATGTCAAGTTTGACCCAAAAAACCTCAAGTTTGACCCAAAATACAGGTTTTTTGCCCAAAAAAACCTTCACATTTGGCCCCCAACGTTCACTTTGACCCAAAACGCGTCGTTTTTGCCCCCAAACCCCTTTTTTTGGCCCAAAACCCGTCATTTCCTGACCCAACAGCCCCAACTTGTCAGCCCGACCCGTCGCTTTGGCCCCCAATGAGTCGTTTTGGGCCCAAATCGCGCCGTTTTCGGCAAAAAAAAACGTCATTTTTAGGTCGAGAAAAGCAAGTTTTGAGTGGGTAAATGTTTTTGGGGCGAAAAGCGGCGGATTTGGGGTCCTCACCTCGCCGTTGTCCTTATCGACGCCGTGCGACTCGTCCAGGATGCGATCGACCTCCACGTAGTCGGGGTTGAACGGCTCCTCGTCCTTTAACCACAAACAGCGACGTTTTTAACCAAAAAGCCCGGATTTCACCCCAAAACCCGCCCCGGGTTGGTACCTCGTGGAAAAAATGGCGCATTTGGGTCATTTTGGTCTTGAAACGCTTGAGTTTCTGGTGGATCCTCTTGTCCTTCTCCAGCTGGGCGATGGTGGCCCATTCGCAGTGCAGGTACGAGCTGCGTTTTGGGGCGAAAAGCGGCGATTTTGGGCAAAAACGTAAGAAAATCACAAAAATGTCAAAAATCACGGCAATTCTACCTCAAAAATTGCGCGGGAAACGCCGTTTCCCGCCGTTTTTACCTCAGAAACGCGGCGCAGCGGGAAAGCGCTTCGACCCCGATTTCTGGCGTTTTTGCCCCAAAAATACGATACAAACAGCGGCTTAAACGCCAATTTGACCCCAAAATTACACGGGAAACGCGTTTTCCGCTCGTTTTGCCCCAAAAAGGAGGCGGGAAACGGGATTCTCGCCGTTTTTATGGCAAAAATGAAGCGAAACGGCGACACAGGACGATTTGGCGCCGAAAATTGACGATAAAGCGGATTTTGCCGCTTTTTGGCCCAAAAAGGGGGCGAGCGACGCGTTTAGCGGCTCGAAATGGGGTAAAAAGCAGCTTTGTGGCGTTTTGCGCCTTAAAATTGATTAAAAACAGCTATTTTTGCCTCAACAATACGTTTCCCATCATTTTGCCCCGCAAAGTGACAGAAAAGAGGGAAAACGAGGTTTTCGCTGCTTTTTGCCCCAAAAATGGGGCGATTGAGGTGGTTTAACAGCATTTCCACCCCCCAAATGACGCGGAAAAGGGGGTTTGCACCTAATTCTGAGAGGAAAAACAGCAAAAAAGGGGAATTTTGGGTCGTTGGCGCCTCAAATGAGGTGGGAAGGTGTTGGCCGCCATCTTGCCCTCGAAAACGCAGGGAAATTGGGGTTTTCGCCCCAAAATGAGGTTGGAAAGGTCGGGTTTGAGGCCTAAGGGGGGTTGGGCGGTGCCAACCCCCCCGTCACTTACTAATTTTTGTATTTGACGAAAAACTCCTCGGATTCAGTGAATTGTCCCGACGGGAGCTGCGGGGAGAGGGGAAAGTGGTTAAAAAGGGGCAAACTGGCCCAAAAAAGCGGCGGGAACGGCGCTCACCTCCTTCTTCACCACCCGCATGGCCAGGACCTTGTCCACAATGGCCGCGTCCTCCTCGCTGGGGTTCTCCTGCGCCAAAACGGGGAGAAACGCGCTGAAAACGGCGCCCGACGCCCCCAAAAGTGCGAAAATCGGGAGCGGTGGGCGCGGAAACCCCAAAAGTGGGGAGTTTCGCCCCAAAACTGCGACAAAATGGGGAGCGGGGAGGCGGAAACGTGAAGAGGATGTGGGGTTTTACCTCAAAAATATCAATGGAACGGGGAAGTTTACCACAAGAAATAGAGAAAATAGGGAGTTTTACCTCAAAAATATCAATAGAATGGGAATTTTACCACAGAAAATGAAGAAAACGTGAAGTTTTACCACAGAAAATCAAGAAAATAGGGCAACCTGTCACCAAAAATCGACCAAATGTAGAGTTCTACCACAAAAATAATTAACGAAATGGGGAGTCCTACCACAGAATATCTAGAAAACTTAAAGTTTTACCACAAAAAATGATGAAAATCTGGAACTTTACCACACAAAATCAAGAAAACGTGAAGTTTTACCACAGCAAATGAAGAAAATGTGAAGTTTTACCACAGAAAATGAAGGAAACAGGGAGACTCGCCACCAAAAATTGACCAAATGTGGGGTTCTACCTCAAAATAATTAAGGAAATGGGGAATTGTGCCACTTAAAATCGGGAAAACACCAATTTCTAGCTTAAAATAACCATGAAAATACGGAATCTGAGCATAGAAAACAAAACAAATATGGAGTCAAACTATAGAATATGAATCAAATATGGCGTCTGACCATAGAGAATGAACTAAATACGGAGTCCTACCATAGAAAATGAACCAAATATGGAGTTTTACCATAAAATAACAATGAAATATGGCGTCCAACCATAGAGAATGAACCAAATATGGAATCCTACCATATAACAATAATAAAATATGGAGTCCCACCACTCAAAATGAACCAAATCTGGGGTCCCACCACAGAATAACAAAGAAATATGGAGTTCCACCACTCAAAATGAACCAAATATGGTGTCCAACCATAGAGAATAAACCAAATATGGGGTCCCATCACTCAAAATGAACCAAATCTGGGGTCCCACCACTCAAAATGAACCGAAATATGGGGTCCCACCACTCAAAATGAACCGAAATATGGGGTCCCACCACAATGAATGAACCAAACATGGGGTCCTACCACTCAAAATGAACCAAAATATGGAGTCCCACCACAACAAATGAACCAAATATGGGGTCCCACCACTCAAAATGAACCAAATATGGCGTCCAACCATAGAGAATGAACCAAAATATGGAGTCCCACCACTCAAAATGAACCAAATATGGAGTCCCACCACAACGAATGAACCAAATATGGGGTCCCACCACTCAAAATGAACCGAAATATGGAGTCCCACCACAACGAATGAACCAAACATGGGGTCCTACCACTCGAAATGAACCGAAATATGGAGTCCCACCACTCAAAATGAACCAAACATGGGGTCCCACCACAACAAATGGACCAAATATGGGGTCCCACCACTCAAAATGAACCAAATCTGGAGTCCCACCCCAAGGAACGACCCCAAGACGGCGCCCACCACAAAGAACTGCATGGAGGGCAGCGTCTCGCCCTCGTGCTCGGGCGGCGGCGGCGGCGGCTCCGCCCGCACGGGCCCCGTCACGTCCAGCTCCTCGTCCTCCTCGTCGTCCGTGATCTTGATGTCCAGGTCCTCCGTGTACTTCTTGCGCTTCACCTGCCGGTTGGAGCGGCGCTTCTGGGGGGACAACGCAGCCGCGGTTGGCGCCGGGGGGCGGCCATGATGGCGCGGCGCCCCCCGGCGGGTGGTGGGCGGTACCTGGACGCTGGTCTCCTCCTCCTGGCGCGGCGATGGAGCCGGGAGCAGCTCGGCGTCCGAGGTGTCGGAGGACGCGTTGCGCTTGCGCTTCTTGCCGACCACCGGCGTGATGGTGCTGGGGGAGGTGGAACGTGGGGACAGGGTTGGGGGAGGAAGACCGTGGTTGGGTGAGGAAGACCGTGGTTGGGTGATCAGGACCGTGGTTGGGTGATCAGGACCGTGGTTGGGTGAGGAAGACCGTGGTTGGGTGATCAGGACCGTGGTTGGGTGAGGAAGGCCATGGTTGGGTAATAATGACCATGGTTGGGTGACCATGATCGTGGTTGGGTGATAAGGACCGTGGGTGGGTGATGAAGACCATGGTTGGGTGATAAGGACCATGGTTGGGTGAGGAAGACCGTGGTTGGGTGAGGAAGACCGTGGTTGGGTGACCATGACCACAGTTGGGCAACCACGACCACGGTTGGGCAACCACGACCACGGTTGGGCAACCACGACCACGGTTGGGCAACCATGACCACAGTTGGGCAACCATGACCACAGTTGGGCAACCATGACCACAGTTGGGTCATGAACACCACGGTTGGGCAACCATGACCACGGTTGGGTAATGAACACCACGACTCGGTAACCATGACCATGGTTGGGTAACTAAGACTGTGGTTGGGCAACCACGACCACGGTTGGGCAACCAAGACCACAGTTGGGTAACAACGACCACGGTTGGGCAACCATGACCATAGTTGGGTAATGAACACCACAGTTGGGCAGCCATGACCACGGTTGGGTAACTGTGGTTGGGCAACCATGACCACAGTTGGGCAACAACAACCATGGCTGGGTAACTAAGACTGCGGTTGGGCAACCATGACCACGGTTGGCCAACCATGACCACGGTTGGACAACCAAGACCACAGTTGGCCAACCATGACCACAGTTGGGTAACGAACACCACAGTTGGGCAACCATGACCACGGTTGAGTAACTAAGACTGTGGTTGGGCAACCACGACCACAGTTGGGCAACCAAGACCACGGTTGGGCAACCAAGACCACGGTTGGGCAACCAAGACCACGGTTGGGCAACCAAGACCACGGTTGGGCAACTAAGATCACGGTTGGCCAAGCAAGACCACAGTTGGGCAACCATGACCACGGTTGAGTAACTAAGACTGCAATTGGACAACCATGACCACAGTTGACCAACCACGAGCACAGTTGGCCAACCATGACCACAGTTGGCCAACCACGACCACAGTTGGGTAATGAACACCACAGTTGGGCAACCATGACCACGGTTGGCCAACCAAGACCACGGTTGGCCAACCACGACCACAGTTGGCCAACCACGCCCACGGTTGGGCGCCCACCACCCCTGACCACCCCCAGCTCACCTGGGCTTGCTCCTGCCCTTGCTCCTGCCCTGCCCCTTGCCCTTGCGCGCCTTGTCCTCCTTGCCCGGCGCGGCGCGGTGCTCGCCCTTTCGGCGTCGCCGGCGCTCGGCGTCGTCGTCGGGGCGCACGTGGGGCAGCTCGTCCTCGTTGAGCACGCGCGGGATGTTCTGCTCGCCGCGGGCGCGGGCGCGCGCGATGGCCTCGGCCACGATGCGGTTGGCCTTCTCCTGCTTCTTCTGGTGCTCCAGCTTGCGCGTCTCCTCCGAGGGGCCGCGGGGTGCGGGGGGCGGCGCGGGGGGCGCCAGCGCGGCGCCGTCGGGGGACGTCAGCACCTTCACCACCGACAGACCCGGAGACGACGCCTGAGACGAGCCGGCCTGTGGGAAACATGGCGGAGATGGGCGGGGAAGGGGCGGGGCGAAGCAACAACAAGAGGTGGGCCCAACCAATCAACACACCAAGAGTTGGGCCAATCAACCAACACCAAGAGGTGGGCCAACCAATCAACACCAAGAGTTGGGCCAACCAACCAACGAACACCAAGTGTTGGGACCAACCAACCAAGACCAAGTGTTGGGACCAACCAACCAAGATCAGGAGGTGGGACCAACCAAGACTTGGGTCCAACCAGAACCAATAGTTGGGTCCAACCAAGACTTGGGTCCAACCAACCAAGACCAAGAGTTGGGTCCAACCAACCAACACCAAGACTTGGGCTCAACCAAGACTTGGGTCCAACCAACCAGGACCAAGAGTTGGACCCAACCAAGACTTGGGTCCAATCAGGACCAAGAGTTGGGTCCAACCAAGAGTTGGGTCCAACCAACCAAGAGCAAGAGTTGGGTCCAACCAATGAAGACCAAGTGTTGGGTGCAACCAAGACTTGGGTCCAACCAAACAAGAGCAAGAGTTGGGTCCAACCAAGACTTGGGTCCAACCAGGACCAAGAGTTGGGTCCAACCAACCAAGACCAAGTGTTGGGTCCAACCAAGACTTGAGTCCAACCAAAATTTGGGTCTAACCAACCAAGACCAACTGTTGGGTCCAACCAAGACTTGGGTCCAACCAGAACCAAGAATTGGGTCCAACCAAGAGTTGGGTCCAACCAACCAAGACCAAGAGTTGGGCCCAACCAGGACCAAGACTTGGACCCAACCAAGACTTGGGTCCAACCAAAACTTGGGTCCAACCAACCAGGACCAAGAGTTGGGTCCAACCAAAACTTGGGTCTAACCAACCAGGACCAAGAGTTGGGTCCAACCAATAGTTGGGTCCAACCAACCAAGACTAAGAGTTGGATCCAACCAAAACTTGGGTCCAACCAACCAGCACCAAGAGTTGGGTCCAACCAAGCCCAGGATCAGGCCCAACCCAACCAACCCCCTAGACCTCAGTCCCCGCCCCCCAAAGGCCCCGCCCCCATGGCCCCGCCCCTCACCTGCGGCTGCAGCACCACCTTGAGCGGCACCGTCACCCTCTGTCCCGGCCCCACCACCGAGGCCACGCCCACGGCCGGGGCTCCGCCCCCCGCGGGCGCCGATTGGAGCACCTGCACCTTGGGCCCCGCCCCCTGGGGGGCGCCCGGGGGCGGCTGCACCTGCAATTGGATGGTGACCACCTTGGCCTGCCCGGGGGCAGCTTTTGATTGGCCGAGGGCGGCCAACTGGTGACCCTGCAGCACGATCTTGCCGGGCAGCCCCCCCAGGACCACGTGGCGCTGGGCGGGGCCAGGGGCGGAGCCTGCGCTGGCCCCGCCCCCCGCGGGCTGCTGCAGGACCAGGGTGATGCGCTTCGAGTCGGCCTATGGGAGATGGGGGGCGGGGTCAGGACCAATGAGGTGAGGGCAGCGGCTTGGCCACGCCCACCCCGTCACAGCAGCCGCTGGGGCCCCGCCCCTTTGACCACACCCACTCCTTGACCACGCCCATTGGGTGCACCCCCTTTATCCCCCACTTGGCCCCACCCATTGGCCCCACCCATCCTTTGACCACGCCCATTGCCCCCACCCACCCTTTGACCCCACCCCCATACCCCCTTGACCCCACCCACCCCTTGACCACGCCCATTGGCCGCACCCCCTTTAACCCCCACTTGGCCCCACCCATTGATCCCACCCACCCCTTGACCCCACCCCCATAAACCTCTTAACGCCGCCCACCCATTGACCCCACCCCTTTGAGTCCCCTTGGCCCCACCCACCCCCCATAGCCCCGCCCCCTCACCTGCTGTGGCGCCAAGGCCACGCCCCCCTTGCCCGCGGCCCCGCCCCCTCCTCCCGCCTTCACGGGCTGCAGCACCAATTGCTTCACGGCGCGGCCGGGCCCGACCAATCGCTGCAGGGCGGCCGCTGGGGTGGGCGTGGCCCCCGCGGCCCCGCCCCCGGGAGTGGGCGTGGCCGCCACGGGGCGGATCTGGGCGTTGCCGGGCAGAACTTTGGCCAGCGGCGCCTTCCCGGCGCCCGATTGGTTCCCGCTCGCCGCGGCCCCTCCCCCCGGGGGCGGGGCTTTGAGGATGACGATTTTGGGAGGGGGCGGGGCCGCTGAGGTCACGGGGGGGAGGGGCAGCGCGGTGGCCACGCCCATGAAGGGGTTCCCTTGGCTGAGGGGGGAGGGCTCGGGCGGGGGAGGGGCCGGCGGGTTTTGGGGGGAATTCGGGGGGTTTTGGGGCTCGGGGGGGGGCGGGGGGGCCGGGGGGGGCGGGGCGAAGGTGTCGTCGGTCAAAGGGTCAAGGTCAAACAGGGCGGGGTCGTCGAAAAGGTCCATGATGGGGTCGGCCATCTTGGAACGGGGGGCGTGGGCCCTTTAAGGGGCAGCGGAAGGGGGCGGAGCCTCGTGGGTGGAGCCTTCGAGGGGGCGGAGCCTCCGGGGGGCGGAGCTTGGGCTGCGGGGGGAGAAAAGAGCGGAAAACGGGTTAATCACACCCAAATTTAACCCCCTAAATTTGCACACCCCCCCCAATTTGCGCCCCCTAAATGTGCCCCAACCAGTAAGAGCTAAACTGGGGGAACTGGGAGCCCAGTAAGAATTAAACTGGGGGAACTGGGAGCCCAATAAGAGCCAAACTGGGATCCCAGTATAAGGAGAACTGGGAGCCCAATATAAAGGGAACTGGGAGCCCAATATGGGGTGAACTGGGGACACTGAGAGCCCAATATAAGGGGAACTCGGAGCCCAGTAAGAGCCAAACTGGGGGAACTGGGAGCCCAATATAAAGGGAACTGGGAGCCCAATATGGGGAGAACTGGGAGCCCATTAAGAGCCAAACTGGGAGAACTGGGAGCCAAATATAATGGGAACTGGGAGTCCAATAAGAGCCAAACTGGGGCCTCCCAGTAAGAGTTGAACTGGGGGAACTGGGATCCCAATATGGGGGGAACTGGGAACCCAGTATAAAGGGAACCGGGAGCCCAATAAGAGTCAAACTGGGGGAACTGGGAGCCCAATATAAAGGGAACTGGGAGCCCAGTAAGAGCCAAACTGGGGGAACTGGGACCCAAATACAAAGGCAACTGGGAGCCCAATATGGGGAGAACTGGGAGCCCAATAAGAGTCAAACTGGGATCCCAGTATAAGGGGAACTGGGAGCCCAATATAAAGGGAACTGGGAGCCCAATATGGGGTGAACTGGGGGAACTGGGAGCCCAGAATAAGGAGAACTGGGAGCCCAATAAGAGCCAAACTGGGGACACTGGGAGCCCAACGTGGGGGGAACTTGGAGCCCATTAAGAGCCAAACTGGGGGAACTGGGAGCCCAATATAAATGGAACTGGGAGCTCAATATGGGGGGAACTGGGAGCCCAGTAAGAGCCAAACTGGGACCCAATATAAGGGGAACTGTGAGCCCAATATAAAGGGAACTGGTTCCTCCCATTAAGAGTCAAACTGGGGGAACTGGGAGCCCAATATGGGGGGAACTGGGAGCCCATTAAGAGCCAAACTGGGACCCAGTATAAGGGGAACTGGTGTCCCAGTATAAGGGGAACTGGTCTCCCATCAGTGGCCAAACCGGGGCCACCGGTCGCCCCGCACGAGCCGAACCCGCCGGCCCCTCCCCCCCCCATGGGCGGGTCCATTCGCGCGTTACCGGGGGGGGGGGGGGGGGGGGGGGGGGGGATGAAGGGGGGGGGGTGTTCGCTCCCATCCCCCCACCCCCCCACCCTCCTCCTTACCTGCGGATGGGGGAGGGGTCTCCGGAGGGGGAGGGGCAGCGGGGGGGGGGGTGGTGGCCGTTTCCCCCCCCCCGGCGCCTTTTAAAAGGGGGAGGGAGGGGGGGGGGGGAGGGGTTTATCCTTCAAGGCCTCAAAACCCCCGGCGCGGGGCGCGAGAACAAGGCGGCGGCGTGCGCGGCGCAACGCAGCTTACGTAGCCCCGCCCCCTCCCCCCTCACACACCCCAAACCACGCCCACTCCCTGCCCCGCTGCGCCGCACGCCATTGGCGGAGAGCGCGGGGTGGGCGTGGCTTTGAGGAGAGCAGGGTTGGTTGCGCGCTTGGCTACCCGGAAGCCCCCCCCACCCCCCCACACACACACTCCCGGGGGTGTCCAGCGCGGCGCCTGAACGCGCGCGCTCCTCAGGCAGCGCGCCGGGCAGCCCGCCGCCATCTTGTGCCGCTGGGGTCCTTCGGTTTCCCGCCCCCGGGAGGTGGGGGGGGGGTAAAAAAAACACCCTAAAAACCTCTTTAATTTCATTAATTCGCACTAAAAAACCTTAAAATGTTGGTTTTTAGACGGGAAATAAATAAGGGGGGGGGGCGGCGAGGCGCGCGGCCGCTTTTTCCTGTCAGAAAAACGCTGAATAACGCGCCCCCCCCCACACATGTAAAATAAACTGAAATAAATTAACAAAATAGCTCAAAATGCGGCCGCCCCGCTTTGTTTTTTAACAATAAAGCGGAAAAATGGGTGTTTTGCCTCGTTTTGCCGCGTTCGTGAGGAGATGGGGGCGAAGAGGCGAGGAAATGAGCGTTAAGCGCCAAAATGCCCCAAAAACGGCCCCGAAATGGCGCTTTTCTGTCAGAAAACGGGAAATTAACTGGTTTTTGGGCAAAAAGAGCCAAACGAGCCCAAAATTGAACCCGAACCCCCGGGGTTTGGGGGATTTAAAGGGAATTAAAGGGCGGGGGGGGGGGGATGAGGCAAAATTCACCATTTTTAACCCAAAACGGCCCCAAAATGTTCCAAAAATCGAGTTTTTTGAGGGAAAAAAGGCCATAGGAGCCCCCATATGTTCATCTATAGGCGCCATATGTCCCCTATAGGCCCCTATACGTCTCTATACCCCCCCATAGGCCCCTATGGGACCCCATAGGCCCCTCTATAGGTCCCCATATCCCTCTATAGGTGCCCATATCCCCCCTATAGCCCCTATATACCCACTAAGGCTCCGCTATAGGTCCCTATAGGCCCCTATACGTCCCCATAGGCCCCTCTATAGGTCTCTCTGTCCCCCCATATTCCCCCTATAGGTCCCTATATGTCCCCCATATCCTCCCATAGGACCCCCAAGGCCCCTCTATAGGTACCTATAGGCCCCTATATCCTCCCATAGGACCCCCAAGGCCCCTCTATAGGTCCCTATAGGCCCCTATATCCTCCTATAGGACCCTCAAGGCCCCTCTATAGGTCCCTATAGGCCCCTATATCCTCCCATAGGACCCCCAAGGCCCCTCTATAGGTCCCTATAGGCCCCTATATCCTCCTATAGGACCCTCAAGGCCCCTCTATAGCTCCCTATAGGCCCCTATACGTCCCCATAGGCCCCTCTATAGGTCCCTATGTCCTCCTATATGTCCCCTAAGGCCCTATATCCTCCTATAGGACCCCCAAGGCCCCTCTATAGGTCCCTATAGGCCCCTGTATGTCCCCATATCCCCCCACAGGGCCCCTCTATACGTCCCCATATCCTCCTATAGGACCCCCAAGGCCCCTTATAGGTACCTATAGGCCCCCATACATCCCCCAAGGCCCCTCCATAGGTCCCTATACGTTTCCCAAGGCCCCTCTATACATCCCTCTGTCCCCCCCATAGGCCCCTATACGTGCCCTATATGTCCCCATATCCCCCAAAAGGCCCCTCTATAAGGGTCCCTCTGTCCTCTATAGGACCCCCAAGGCCCCTCTATGGGTCCCTATATCCCCCTATACGTCCCCATATCCCCCCCTATACGTCTCTATATCCCCCCATAGGCCCCTCTATAGGTACCGACGTGCCCCTATATCCACCCATAGGTCCCCTAGGCCCCCTCTGCAGGTCCCTATAGGCCCCCATATCCTCCCATAGGTCCCCCGAGGCCCCTCTATAGGTCCCTATAGGTCCCTCCATAGGCCCCCGGCGGCCGCTCTATCCCCCCCACAGGCCGCTCTATGCCCGCCATAGGCCGCCAATCCCCCTATAGGCCCCTATAGGCCCCTATACCCCCCTATAGGCCCCTATACCCCCCCCGCCTCCCCCCCCCCGCAGCGTCGCCGCCGATGACGTCACGGCCGCTGACGTACCCGCCGGTGACGTCCCCGCCGCGTCACGCGCCCCCCGCCGCTCTTGCCCGCCCGGCGGACGCCGCCTCTACTCCTCCCGCTTCCGCCCGACGGCGGACACGCCCCCGCGCTTCCGGCGGCGCTCCGCCCCCTCTGCCTCGCTCACCCTTCCCCCTCCCCCCCTCATGTCGACGCTCTAGCTCGGTCCTCCAAGGGCCCTCCGCGCTCCTCACGCTCCCCTCACAACCGCCGGCACCCCCAAAATTACGCAGAGGGGCCACAATTGCCCCCCCCCGCCCTTTTTCCCGCTTCCACCCGCCCCTCTCACCCGGGAGGCGGCGATCCGGCCGCCGTCTCTATGGTGCGAGCGCTGGGCGGTCTCATGGCGGCGGGGGGGCGGGACTTCCGGTCGGCGGGGGGAGCGGCGCCATGGAGGTGAATTTGGGGCGATTTTCGGCAAATTTGGGGCGATTTGTGGCGTTTTGGGGCCGGGGGGGGGCAGCACGGGGTGGGGCGGGGGGTTGGGGGCCGTTTTGGGTGGAATTCGGGGCGTTTTGGGGCAGCGGGGAGGGGGATGTGGGGGGGGATGGGCCGTGACAGGAATCGGCGGCGCTGAGGGGGCATTGGGGGTTTTGGCGGGAATTTGGGGCTTTTGGGGCGAATTTGGGGCTTTTGGGGACAAAATCGGGGCTTTCGGGTGTAATTTGGGGCTTTTTGGGTAAATTTGGGTCTGGGGGGGGGGATCCCCTGAGGTAAATTTGGGGCTTTTTGGGTGGAATTTGGCGCTTTTTGGGGCGACATTTGGGGGAGGTGAGGGGGGGGGATCCCCTGAGGAGAATTTATGTCTTTTTGAGGAGAATTTGGGGCTTTTGGGGCCAATTTGGGGCTTTTTGGGGTCAATGTGGGTGCGGGGGGATTCCCTGAGGTAAAGTTGTTTATTTGGGGTGGAATTGTGACGTTTTGGGGCTTTTTTGGTGCTTTTTGGGGCGACATTTGGGTCTTGGCGGTGGGATCCCCTGAGGAGAATTTGTCTTTTTTTGAGGAGAATTTGGGGCTTTTTGGTCCAATTTGGGGCTTTTTGAGGTCAATGTGGGTGCGGGGGGGATTCCCTGAGGTAAAGTTGTTTATTTTGGGTGGAATTCTGAGGTTTTGGGGGCTTTTTTGGTGCTTTTGGGGGCGACATTTGGGTCTTGGCGGGGGGATCCCCTGAGGAGAATTTTTGTCATTTTTGAGGAGAATTTGTGTCTTTTTGGGCCAATTTGGGGCTTTTTGGGGTCAATGTGGGTGTGGGGGGGGATTCCCTGAGGTAAAGTTGTGTATTTTGGGTGGAATTCTGACGTTTTGGGGCTTTTTTTGGTGGAATTTGGCGTTTTTGGGGCGACATTTGGGTCTTGGTGGGGCGATCCCCTGAGAAGAATTTGTGTCTTTTTGAGGAGAATTTGTGTCTTTTGGGGCCAATTTGGGGCTTTTTGGGGTCAATGTGGGTGTGGGGGGGATTCCCTGAGGTAAAGTTGTTTATTTTGGGTGGAATTGTGACGTTTTGGGGCTTTTTTGGTGCTTTTTAGGGTGACATTTGGGTCTTGGCGGGGGGATCCCCTGAGGAGAATTTGTGTCTTTTTGAGGAGAATTTGTGTCTTTTGGGGCCAATTTGGGGCTTTTTGGGGTCAATGTGGGGTGGGGGGGGACCCCCTGAGGTAAAGTTGTGTCTTTTGGGTGGAATTCTGACGTTTTTGGGGCTTTTTTGGTGCTTTTTGGGGCAACATTTGGGTCTTGGGGGAGGGATCCCCTGAGGAGAATTTGTGTCTTTCTGAGGAGAATTTGTGTCTTTTTGGTCCAATTTGGGGCTTTTTGGGGTCAATGTGGGTGCGGGGGGGATTCCCTGAGGTAAAGTTGTGTATTTTGGGTGGAAATCTGACGTTTTGGGTACTTTTTTGGTGCTTTTGGGGGCGACATTTGGGTCTTGGCGGGGGGATCCCCTGAGGAGAATTTTGTCATTTTTGAGGAGAATTTGGGGCTTTTTGGGCCAATTTGGGGCTTTTTGGGGTCAATGTGGGTGCGGGGGGGATTCCCTGAGGTAAAGTTGTGTATTTTGGGTGGAATTCTGACGTTTTGGGGGCTTTTTTGGTGGAATTTGGCGTTTTTGGGGCGACATTTGGGTCTTGGTGGGGCGATCTCCTGAGGAGAATTTGTGTCTTTTTGAGGAGAATTCGTGTCTTTTGGGGCCAATTTGGGGCTTTTTGGGGTCAAAGTGGGTGCGGAGGGGGATCCCCTGAGGTAAAGTTGTTTATTTTGGGTGAAATTCTGACGTTTTTGGGTATTTTTTCCCCAGTTTCCCGGGGGCAGCGACAACTACTTGGCCATCACGGGGGCGGCCCACCCGTTCCTGACGGGCGCCGAGGTGAGAACACGCGCCCGATTTGGGGCGAAAACGCTCGGAAATGGTCAAAACACCTTCATTTAGGCCTTAAAAATGTCATATTTCCGTATTTACAATATATTTAGTTTTTTAAAGCGTAATATTAGTGGTTTAATTGGTGATAATGGGGGGGAAAGCGGCCGGAAAACGCAGCAAAAATTCCAGTTTTGAGGTGAATTTGTGTTGGAATTATGTCGAATTTATGGAAATTTATAAATTTAATGACGTAAAATTAATGAAATGTATAAAATTAATGAAAATTAATTATAAAGTTAGTCAAAACTACAATGGAAAACACACAAAAAGAATTGAGGGACGAGGCTAAAACCAACGGAAATGGCCCCAAAATGAGTCACGTGAAATTTAATGCAAAACGTAAAGTTTGAACTAATTTGGAATTTGGAAACGTTGGGATTTGAATTATTTGGAAATTGCAGAATTTGGAAAATTTGGGAATTTTAGAATGTAAAAGTTTGAAATTTGAAAGCGTGAAATTGAAATGTTGAGATTTTGAATTTAGGTGAAATTTGGTATTTGGAGGCTTAGAAATTATAGATTTTTAAGTAAACTTTTAAATTTGGAATTTCAGAACTGTAAAATTTTCAAAATTTGAAATCTCAAAATTCCTGAAAATTTTCAAAATTTGAAAAATCAAAATTCCGAGCTTTTGGAAATTTTCAAACTTTGGCATTTCGAAATTCCAAATTATTAAAAATTTTCAAAACTCGAAATATCAAAATTCCAAATTCTTGGAAATTTTCAAAATTTGAAATTTCAAGATTCCACAATTTGGAAATTTTCAAAATCTGGTCTTTCAAGATGCCAAACGTTTGGAAATTTTCAAGATTAGGAATTATGCCAAATTTTCGGAAATTTTCAAACTTTAAAATTTCAAAATTCCGAATTGTTGGAAATTTTCAAACTTTGACATTTCAATGTTCCAAATTTTTGGAAATTTTCAAGCTTTGAAATTCCAAAACTCCAAATTTTCAGAAATTTTCCAAATCTGAAATTTCAAAACCGCAAAATTTCAAATTTCGAAATTTCAAAATTTCAAAATTTTGATAATTTTCCAAATGCGCTATTTCACACTGAAAACCGTTGTTTTTGGGGGGCGCTGGCGGCGCGGGGGAAGCGCAACCACTTGGCGGGAAAATCGAGAATTTGGCGGGAAAATTTGGCGGGAAAATCGGATTTTTGGCGGGAAAATGGGAATTTTGGCGGGAAAGCGGGGATTTTGGCGGGGAAATTGGGGTGAAACGCGGGGGTTTTGGCGCCGCAGACGTTCCACACGCCGTCCCTGGGCGACGAGGAGTTCGAGCTGCCGCCCATCGCGCTGGAGCCCGACCTGGAGGAGCTGGGGGAGCCGCCCCCCGGCCCCGCCCCCTTCGCGCCCCCCCCCCCCGCAGCCCCACCCCCCCGCACGGCGCCCCCTACGGCGTGGGGGCGGCGCTGGAGCTGCCGGTCGCCATGATGGAGCCGCTGGTGCCTATAGGGGGGAATGGGGGGGGGAAACGGGGCGATTTGGGGAGGAAAAGGGGGAAATTGGGGGTTTTTGTTGATGGGGGGAAAGGGGGAAATTGGGGGGGGAAGGGGAAAATGGGGGGGGGGTGGGGGAAAAAGGGGGTTTGGGGGTTACCGGGGGTGAGAAAGGGGTTATAGGGTTTTCAAAGGGGGTTTGGGGTGAAAAAGGGGGTTTTGGGGGATTATCAAAGGGGTTTTGGGGTGAAAAAGGAGTTTTGGGGATTTTCAAAGGGGATTGGGGGAAAAAGGGGGTTTTGGGGGTACTGAAGTGATTTGGGTGTAAAAAAGGGGTTTTGGGGTAAAAAAGGGGGTTTTGGGGTAAAAACCAGGGTTTTGAGGGTACTGAAGGGGAGTTGGGGGTAAAAAAGGGGGTTTTAGGGACTATCAAAGGGATTTTGGGGTGAAAAAGGGGGCTTTGGGGGTACTGAAGGGATTTTGGGGTGAAAAAGGGGTTTTTGGGGGTATTGTAGGGGGTTTGGGGGTGAAAAAGGGGTTTTGGGGGTTACCCAAGGGATTTTTGGGTTAAAAAGGGGTTTTGGGGATTATCAAAGGGATTTTGGAGTAAAAAATGAGGTTTTGGGGATACTTAAGGGATTTGGGAGTGAAAAGGGGGGTTATGGGGTTATGGCGTTACCAAAGGGATTTTGGGGTGAAAAAGGGGGTTTTGGGGTAAAAAAGGGGGTTTTGGGGGTACTGAAGGGATTTGGGGGTAAAAAAGGGGTTTTGGGGGTAAAAATGGGGGCTTTGGGGTTACTGAAGCAATTTTGGGGTTTTTGGGGGAGCGACAGTTGTTTTGGGGTGAATAACGGGGTTTCGGGATGTCCCCCCAGGAGCTGGAGCCGTTCAGCGCCCCCGCCCCCCGTCACCATCGACGTCCCCATTGGCTCGCTGAGCCCGGGGGGGCTGCTGGGCCCCGCCCACCTCACCACCATCGACCAATCGGAGCTCAGCTCCCAGCTGGGGCTCAGCCTGGGCGGGGCGGGGGCGGGGCCGCCGGGGGCTCCGCCCACCCTGGGGACCCCGCCCCCCGACCCCTCCCCCGAGCGGCAGCTCTCGCCGCCCCCCTCCCCCCCCGGGACCCCCCCGGACGAGCTGGTGAGTCGGGGCCCTTCGCCCCATTTTGCTTCGTTTCCCCCCAAAATCGCCACTTTCCCCGTTTTCACCGTTTGTCGTAGCCCCAAAACACTGAAATTAGCCAAAATCTTTGAACTTTTCACAATTTCCCCAAAATTTTTAAACTTTTCACAACTTCCCCCAAATTTTCAAACTTTGCAGAATCTTCCCAAAATTTTCCAACTTTTCACAATTTTTTCAAACTTTCCAACTTTTCACAATTTCCCCAAAATTTTCCAACTTTTCACAATATTTCCCCAAAATTTTCAAACTTTTGAGAATTTCCCCAAGTTTTCCAACTTTTCAAAATTTCCCCCAAAATTTTCAAACTTTTCAAATTTTTCCCAAAATTTTCCAACTTTTCACCATTTCCCCAAAATTTTCAAACTTTTCAAAAGCTTCCCAAATTTTCAAACTTTTCACAATTGCCCAAAAACTTTCGAACTTTCTCCCAAATTTTCAAACTTTTCGAAACTTTCCCAAAATTTTCCAACCTTTCACAATTTCCCCAAAACTTTCAAACTTTTCACAATTTCCCCAAAACTTTCAAGCGTTCATCAAAACTTTCAAACTTTCCACAATTTCCCCAAAACTTTCAAACATTCATCAAAACTTTCAAACTTTCCACAATTTCCCCAAAACTTTCAAACGTTTCGCAATCTCCCTAAAACTTTCAAACATTCCCCAAAATTTTCCAACTTTCCACAATTTCCCCAAAACTTTCAAACTTTCCACAATCTCCCCAAAACTTTCAACCTTTTCACAATTTCCCCAAAATTTTCAAAATTCCTCAAAACTTTCAAACCTTTCACAATCTCCCCAAAACTTTCAACCTTTTCACAATTCCCCCAAATTTTCAAAATTCCTCAAAACTTTCAAACTTTTCACAATTTCCCCAAAACTTTCCAACTTTCCCCCAAATTTTCAAACTTTTCACAATTTCCCCAATATTCTCAAACTTTTCAAAATTCTCCCGAAATTTTCAAACTTTTCACAATTTCCCCAAAATTTTGAAACTCTCCCCCAAATCTTCCAACTTTCCACAATCCCCCCAAATCTCCCAACTTTTCCCAACTCCCCCAAATCCCCCAATTTTTCCCCATTTCCACACCTCCCCATAACATCCCAATAGCTCAGAACCCTTCACCTTCCCCCCTTTTCACTGACCCTGCTCCTCCCCGCCCCCGCAGGCCGCCGCCCCCCCCGCCCTCCCCGCCGGCTCTGGCTCCGCCCCCCCGCCGCGGCCCGCCCCCGGCCCCGCCCCCGCGCAAGGCGGCCAAGAAGGCCAAGAAGAAGAAGGACCCGAACGAGCCGCAGAAGCCGGTGTCGGCGTACGCGCTGTTCTTCCGCGACACGCAGGCCGCCATCAAGGGCCAGAACCCCAGCGCCACCTTCGGGGAGGTCTCCAAGATCGTGGCGTCCATGTGGGACAGCCTGGGCGAGGAGCAGAAGCAGGTGGGGCCGCCGGAACGTTTCGGGGCGAATCGGCGCGATTTTGGGTCGGTTTACATGGATTTTGAACGGTTTCAGGTGTACAAGCGCAAGACGGAGGCGGCCAAGCAGGAGTACCTGCGGGCGCTCGAGGCGTACCGCGCCGTGCAGGTGGGCGGGCCCGGCGCGGACCACGCCCCCTTCTCCCTTAGCCACGCCCCCTTACCGTTAACCACACCCCTTTTCCCTTGGACACACCCCCTTTTCAATAACCACGCCCCCCTCGCGCCCTATAGAACCCGTTTCCCATAGACCTGCCCCCTCTCTTAGCCACGCCCCCCTCCCTTAGCCACACCCCTTTATTATTAACCACGCCCCCTCTTGCCCTATAGAACCTGTTTCCTGTAGACCTGACCCCTCTCTTAGCCACGCCCCCTGCCTTAGCCACACCCCCTTTCCATTTACCACGCCCCCTTTCCCTTAACAAGGCACTTTCCTATTGTATAGAACTCTCTTAGCCCCGCCCCTTCCCTAGCCACGCCCCTTATATTAGCCACGCCCCCTTTCCATTTACCACGCCCCTTCCCACTCTATAGACCTCCCTTAGCCCCGCCCCTTTCCTAGCCACGCCCCTTATATTAGCCACGCCCCCTTTCCATTTAACCACGCCCCTTCTCACTCTATAGAACTCCCCTAGCCACACCCCTTTCCTAGCCACGCCCCTTATATTAGCCACGCCCCCTTTCCATTAGCCACACCCCTTCCCACTCTCTAGACCTCCCATAGCCCCGCCCCCTTCCTAGCCATGCCCCTTCCCTTAGCCACACCCACTTTACCTTAGCCCCACCCCCTTCCTACTCTCCATAGAACCCCATTTTACTTTAACACCACTCCCAAACCCCACCCACTTATGCCCTGCCCCTTTCCCTTAGCCACGCCCCCTCTCCCTTGGCCACACCCTCCTCTCCCTTAGAACCACCCCCTCTCCCTTAGCCACACCCCCTCTCCCTTAGCCATGCCCCCCCTTAGCCACACCCTCTCCCTTAGCCACACCCTCTCTCCCTTAGCCACACCCTCTTAGCCACACCCCCCTCCCCCTTAGCCACACCCCCTCTCCCTTAGCACCACCCCCTTAGCCACACCCCCTCCCTTAGGCCCACCCCCTCTCCCTTAGCCACACCCCCTTAGCCACACCCCCTCTCCATTAGCCACGCTCCCCTCCCATAGCCACGCCCCCTCTCCCTTAGCCACGCCCCCTCTCCCTTAGCCACACCCCCCTCCCATAGCCACACCCCCTCTCCCTTAGCCACACCCCCCTCTCCCTTAGCCACGCCCCCTCCCTCCTCTCTCCCTAGACGCCCATTACTACCTTAACTCCACCCCCTCCTCGAGCCCCGCCCCCCTCTAACCCCTCCCCCCTCTCTTTCAGACCTCGTCGGAGCCCGCGGAGCCCGACCCCGCCCCTCCCCCCGCCTCCCCGGACCCGCCCCCTCCCCCTCCGCCGCCCCCTCCCCCCCCCATCACCAAGATCCTGATCCCCAAGCAGCTGCTGTCGCCGTCGCTGGCGGTGCCGGCGCCGGGGGGGGGCGTGGTCACCGTCATCCCCGCCGCCATGGTCACCGCGCGGGGAGGGGGCGGGGCCGGCGCCGGGGGGGGCGGGGCCACGCCGGGCGGGGGGGCGGGGCCTCAGCTGGTCACGCGCTCCCTCCTGCAGCCCCCCCCCTTGCAGCAGATGCCCCCCCCCCCCCCCAGCAGCCCCCCCCGCAGGTCACCGTGCTGCAGCCCCCCCCCCCTTTACAGGCCATGCAGACCCCGCCCCCCCCCGCCCCCCCCGCCCCCCCCCCAAAATCCACCAGCCCCCCCCTCCCCCCCCGCTGCACATCAAGATCCTGCCCCCTCCCCCACTGCAAATCCCGCCCCTGCGCCTCGAGGTGGCGGCGGGGGGGGGAGGGGGGAGGGGGAGGGGAGGCGGGGACCCCCCCACAGACCCCCCAGAACGGCGGCGCCGCCCCCCCCGAGCACGTGGAGGTCGTGGCGGGAGACGTGGTGCCCGAGGTGAGGTTTGGGGTGAAATCGGGGGGTTTTGGGCAAAGCGGGGGGGTTTGGGGTGAATTTGGGGGGTTTTTGGGCCAATTGGGGGGATTTGGGGCGAATTCAGAGGGATTTGGGGCTGCCGACGCTCAAAAGGGGGAGGGGGGTTGATTCTGGGGGGGGTGAGGGGATTTGGGGCGAATTCAGGGGGTTTTGGGGCCACCGATGCTCGAAAGTTAATGGGGATGATTTGGGGGGGGTGGGGGGGGATTTGGGGCGAATTCAGGGGGTTTTGGGGGCCCCGACGCTCGAAAGTTAATGGAGATGATTTGGGGGGGTGGGGGGGGATTTGGGGCGAATTCGGGGGGTTTTGGGGCTGCCGACGCTCGAAAGTTAATGGGGGTGATTCTGGGGGGTGGGGGGTGATTTGGGACGAATTCAGGGGATTTTGGAGCTGGGAAGCACCAAATTGAAAGGGGGAAGGGGGGGGGGGGGCGGATATTGAGGAGATTCGCATCCCAAAATTCCACCTTTTCAGCCAAAAGTTACACCCCAAAATTCACACATTTCCAGCCCAAAATTCACATATTTTTCAGCCCAAAATTCACACATTTTCAGCCCCAAAATTCACACATTTTCAGCCCAAAATTCACACATTTTCAACTCAAAATTCACACATTTTCAGCCCCAAAATTCACTCATTTTCAGCCCAAAATTCACACATTTTCAGCTCCAAAATTCACACATTTTCAGCCCCAAATTCACACATTTTTAGCCCAAAATTCACATATTTCCAGTCCAAAAATTCACACATTTCCAGTCCAAAATTCACACATTTTCAGCCCAAAATTCACACCTTTTCAGCCCCCAAATTCACACATTTCCAGCCCCAAAATTCACACATTATTGAGCCCAAAATCCACACATTTTCCAGCCCAAAATTCACACATTTTCAGACCCCAAATTCACACGTTTTCAGCCCAAAATTCACGCATTTGCAGCCCCAAAATTCACACATTTTCAGCCCCAAAATTCACACATTTTCAGCCCCAAAAACTCATTTTCAGCTCCAAAATTCACACATTTTCAGGCCCAAAATTCACACATTTTTATCCCCAAAATTCACACATTTTTATCCCCAAAATTCACACATTTTCAGCCCAAAATTCACACATTTTCAGCCCCAAAATTCACACATATTTTAGCCCCAAAATTCACACTTTTTCAGCCGAAAATTCACATATTTTGCAACCCCAAAATTCACACATTTTCAGCCCCAAAATTTACGCATTTTTAGCCCCAAAATTCACACATTTTCAGCCCAAAATTCACACATTTTCAACTCAAAATTCACACATATTCAGCCCCAAAATTCACTCATTTTCAGCCCCAAAATTCACACATTTTCAGCCCCAAATTCACACATTTTCAGCCCCAAAATTCACTCATTTTCAGCCCAAAATTCACACATTTTCAGCCCCAAAATTCACACATTTTCAGCCCCAAAATCCACACATTTTCAGCCCAAAACTCACACATTTTTAGTCCCAAAATTCACACGATTTCAGCCCCAAAATTCACGCATTTTCAGCCCCAAAATTCACACATTTTTCAGCCCCAAATTCACACATTTTCAGCCCCAAAACTCACACGATTTTAGCCCCAAAATTCACACATTTTGAGCCCCAAATTTCACACATTTTTTATCCCCAAAATTCGCACCATTTTAGCCCCCAAATTCACACATTTTCAGCCTCAAATTTACACATTTCCAGCCCCAAAGTTCACACATTTTTGAGCCCAAAATTCACACTTTTTCAGCCCCAAAATTCAACATTTTTCAGCCCGAAATTCACACATTTTCAGGCCCAAAATTCACACATTTTCAGCCCCAAAATTCACACGTTTTCACCCCAAAATTCACACATTTTCAGCCCCAAATTCATGCATTTTCAGCCCCAAATTCACACATTTTTCAGCCCAAAATTCACATGATTTTAGCCCCAAATTCACACAATTTCAGCCCCAAAATTCACACATTTTTATCCCCCAAATTCACACGATTTCAGCCCAAAATTCACACATTTTCAGCCCCAAAATTTCACACATTTTCAGCCCCAAAATTCACACATTTTCAGCCCCAAAATTCACACATTTCAGCCCCAAATTCACACATTTTTTCAGCCCAAAATTCACATGATTTTAGCCCCAAATTCACACAATTTCAGCCCCAAAATTCACACATTTTCAGCCCCAAAATTCACACATTTTAGGCCCCAAATTCACACGTTTTCAGCCCCAAAATTCACACGTTTTCAGCCCAAATATTCCCCCCTTTTCAGCCCCAAAATTCACACATTTTTTTAGCCCCAAAATTCACGCATTTTCAGCCCCAAAATTCACACATTTTCAGCCCAAAATTCAACATTTTTCAGCCCCAAAATTCACACATTTTTTAGCCCCAAAATTCACGCATTTTCAGCCCCAAAATTCACACATTTTCAGGCCAAAATTCAACATTTTTCAGCCCCAAAATTCACACATTTTTCAGCGCCAAATTCAGGCATTTTCAGCCCCAAAATTCACACTTTTTACAGCCCCAAAATTCACACTTTTTAGGCCCAAAATTCACACATTTTCAGGCCCAAAATTCACACATTTTTATCCCCCAAATTCACACGATTTTAGCCCCAAAATTCACACATTTTCAGCCCCAAAATTCACACATTTTTCAGCCCCAAATTCACACATTTTCGGCCCCAAAATTCACACGTTTTTCAGCCCCAAATTCACACATTTTCAGCCCAAAGTTCACACATTTTTCAGCCCAAAATTCACACATTTTCAGCCCCAAAATTCACACGTTTTCAGGCCCAAAATATCCCGTTTCCACCCTAAATTTCCACCGCAAAATTCCCATATTTCCCCTCCAAATAATTTCCCATTTCCCCCCCAAATTCCCCCCAAAATTCCCCATTTTCACCCCAAATAATTCGCCATTTCCACCCAAAAAAATGTTCCTTATTTCCACCCGAAAAGTTGCCAATTTCCACCCCAAAATTTCACCTTTTCAGCCCAAAATTTCCACTGCAAAATTCGCACATTTCTCCACCCCAAAAAATTCCCCATTTCCACCCCAAAAATTCCCCAATTTTCACCCCAAAACTTCCACCTCAAAATTCCCACATTTCCCCTCCAAATAATTCCCAATTCCCACCCCAAATAATCCCAAATTTCACCCCAAAATTCCCCATTTTCACCCCAATTTCCCCCCAAATAATTCCCCAATTTGCACCCCAAAATTCCCCGTTTTCACCCCAAAATTCCCCCCAAATAATTCCCAATTTCCCCCCAAAATAATTCCCAATTTCCCCCCCAAAATTCCCAAATTTCCACCCCAAAATTCCCCATTTCCACCCCAAAAAATCCCTAATTTCACCCCAAAATTCCTCAGTTTCCACCCCAAAATTCCCCATTTCCACCCCAAAATGTCCCTCATTTCCACCCCCAAACTCCCCCATTTCCACCCCAAAAAATCCCCTATTTCCACCCCAAAATTTCCACCTCAAAATTCCCACATTTCTCTTCCAAATAATCCCCAATTTCATCCCAAAATTCCCCCCAAAATTCCCCATTTTCACCCCAAATTTCCCCCCAAATCCCCAATTTCTCCCCCAAAATTCCCCAATTTCCACCCCAGAATTCCTCCCAAATTCCACATTTTCACCTAAAAAATTCCCCCCAAGTAATTCCCAATTTCCCCCCAAAATAATTCCCAATTTCCTCCCCAAAATTCCCAAATTTCCACCCCAAAATTCCCCCCAAAATTCCCCAATTTCCACCCCAAATAATTCCCAATTTCCATCCCAAATAATCCTCAATTTCACCTCAAAATTCCGAAATTTCTACCCTGAAATTCCCCCCAAAATTCCCCATTTCCCCACCAAATAATTCCCAATTTCACCCCAAAATTCCCCCATTTTCACCCCAAATTTCCCCCCCCAATAATTCCCAATTTCCCCCCCAAAATTCCCCCCAAAATTCCCCATTTTCACCCCAAATTTCCCCCCCCAATAATTCCCCCCAAAATTCCCCATTTTCACCCCAAATTTCCCTCCCCAAATAGTTCCCAATTTCACCCCAAAATTCCCCATTTTCACCCCAAAATATTCCCAATTTTCACCCCAAAATTTCCCATTTTCCCCCCAAATAATTCCCCCCCCAAAATTCCCCATTTTCACCCCAAATTTTCCCCCCAAATAATTCCCCATTTCACCCCCAAAATTCCCAAATTTCCACGCCAAAATTCACCCTCAAATTTATCCCCAAATTCCCCATTTTCACCCCAAATAATTCCCAATTTCCTCCCCAAATAATCCCCAATTTCCACCCAAAATTCCCCATTTTCCCCCCAAATTTTCCCCCCAAATAATGCCCAATTTCACCCCAAAATTCCCCAATTTCCCCCCCAAACAATTCCCCCCAGAATTCCCCATTTTCACCCCAAATTTCCCCCCCAAAATTCCCCATTTCCCCCCAAATAATTCCCCAATTTCCCCCAAAAAAATCCCCAATTTCCCCCCAAAATAATCCCCAATTCCCCCAAAAAAAATTCCCCAATCCCCCCAAAACCCCTCATTTCCACCCCCAAATTCCCCCCTTTTCACCCAAAAAATTCCCTCATTTCCACCCTAAAAATTCCCCAATTTCCACCCCAAAAATTCCCCAATTTCCACCCCAAAATTTTCACCTCAAAATTCCCACATTTCCCCTCCAAATAATTCCCAATTTCACCCCAAATAATTCTCAATTTCCACCCCAAAATTGCCCCCCCAAATTCCCCATTTTCATCCCAAAAATTCCCTCATTTCCACCCCAAAAAATCCCCAATTTCCACCCCAAAATTTCCCGTTTTCACCCCAAAATTTCCACCTCAAAATTCCCACATTTCCCCTCCAAATAATTCCCAATTTCACCCCAAATAATCCTCAATTTCACCCCAAAATTCCCAATTTCCACCCCAAATAATCCCTAATTTCCACCCCAAAAATTCCCCAATTTCCCCCCAAAATTCCTCAATTTCCACTCCAAAATTCCCCATTTTCACCCCAAAATTCCCCCCCCAAATAATTCCCCATTTGCACTCCAAATAATCCCAATTCCCCCCCAAAAAATCCCCCCCAAAACTCCCCATTTTCACCCCAAAAATTCCCTCATATTTAGCCCAAAAAATACCAGATTTCCACCCCAAAAAATCCCCAATTTCCACCCCAAAATTTCCCATTTTCACTCCAAAATTTCTACCCCCAAATTCCCCATTTCCACCCCAAATAATTCCCCCCTAAAATACCCCATTTTCACCCCCAAAATTCCCTCATTTCGACCCCAAAATTCCCAATTTCCACCCTAAAAAATCCCCAATTTCCACCCCAAAATTCCCCATTTTCACCCCAAATTTCCCCCCCTAAATAAGACCCAATTTCCACCCCAAAATTCCCCACTTTCACCTCAAAATATTCCCCATTTCCACCCCAAATAATTCCCCCCCCCCAAATTCCCCATTTTCACCCCAAATTTCCCCCCCAATAATTCCCAATTTCCCCCCAAAATTCCCTATTTCCACCCCAAATTTCCCCCCAAATAATCCCCAATTCCCACCCCAAAATTCCCCATTTCCACCCCAAATTTCCCCCCAAATAATCCCCAATTCCCACCCCAAAATTCCCCAATTCCCCCCCAAACAATTCCCCCCCGAAATTCCCCATTTTCACCCCAAATTCCCCATTTTCCCCCAAATCCCCATTCCCCCAATAACCCCCAATCCCCCCTTTGTCGGGCCGTACCATTTCACCTCACCGGGGGGGGGTTTCCCCCACCCTCCCCCCCCCCCTTTCCACTCCACCCCCCCACTCCCCCCCCCCTTATCACCCCAAATCACGCCCCTCAACCACCACTCAAATTTATGCATTTTATGTGAAAAAACGTTTAATAAAGTGTGTGTTTTTGTGTCAGGTGGAGTCGCCCCCCCCCATGGCGGTGGAGTTGGTGGAGTCCCCCCCGCGGCCGCGCTGCGTGCGCCTGGGCTGCCTCAACGCGCCCGTGGCCAGCGCCGACTGGGACGAGGAGTATTGCAGCAGCGAGTGCCTCGTCAGGCACTGCAGGTACCCCCCTGTCACCCCCCCGGCGATGCCCTGCCCCCCACACCCCCAAAATCCCCGCTTTTCCCCTCAAAACCGCTCATTTCCCGCCTTTTTCCCGCCCCCCCCCCCCCCCCCGCACAGGGACGTGTTCCTGGCTGGCTGGCGGCGCGCAACGCGGGCAACAGCGTGGTGTTCGTCAAATAAACACAAAACGGCGGTTTGTGCGCGTTTTGGGGGGAAAATCGCTGCTTTCGTGACGAGATTTGGGGCGCTTTGCGGCGCTGGGAGGGGGTCGCTCTGTGCCGAGAGAATTATGACACATTCAGACCAAAATCAGCGCGTTTTGCCGCAATCCCATCGTATTATGAACACGTTCCCCGTATTTCCACACAACTCCCCGTATTTCAACGCAATTCCTTCATATTTTAGCACAATTCCCCTTATTCTGACACAGTCCCCCCGTGTGTTACCACAGAAAGCCCCTTTGCCTCAAAAATCGCGTTTCGCGTCCAAAATGGCCCGTTTTAACTCAAATCCGCCTTTTTGCCTTGTAATAATCCCCGTTTTACCACAGAAATCCCCCGTTTTGGTGTAAGTTCCCCCTTTTACCTCATAAAAACCAGCTTTCCCTCATGGAATCCCCTTTTTGCCCCATAAAATCCTGAATTTATGTCACAAAATCCCACATTTTACTTCTAAACCCCAATTTCACCTCATAAAATCCCTTTTTACCTCATAAATCCCCATTTTACCTCATAAAATCCCATTTTACCTCATAAAACCCCATTTTAACTCATAATCCCCCCATTTTATCTCATAAAATCCCTTTTTATCTCATAAACCCCCTTTTTACCTCATAAAGCCCCATTTTACCTCATAAAACCCCTTTTTACCTCATAAAATCGCTTTTCACCTCATAAAATTCCCTTTTTACCTCAAAACCCCATTTTATCACAAAAACCCCCCATTTCACCTCATAAAACCCTTTTTTACCTCATAACCCCCCATTTCCCCTCATAAACCCCCATTTCACCTCAAAACCTCCATTTTACCACAAAAATCCCTTGTTTTACCTCATAAACCCCATTTTACCTCATAACTCCCCTTTTTACCTCATAAACCCCCATTTTATCTCATAACCCCCTATTTCACCTCATAAATCCCCATTTTACCTCATAAAATCCTTTTTCACCTCATAAAATTCCCTTTTTTACCTCAAAACTTCCATTTTACCACAAAACCCCCCCATTTCCCCTCATAAACCCCCATTTTACCTCACAAAATTCCCTTTTTACCTCAAAACCCCATTTTACCACAAAAACCCCCCATTTCACCTCATAAAACCCTTTTTTACCTCATAAAGTCCCTTTTTACCTCATAAAATCCCATTTCACCTCAAAACCTCCATTTTACCACGAAAATCCCTTGTTTTACCTCATAAACACCATTTTACCTCATAACCCCCCATTTTACCTCATAAAATGCCTTTTTACCTCATAACCCCCCATTTCACCTCATAACCCCCCATTTTACCTCATAAACCCCCATTTCACCTCATAAACCCCCATTTCACCTCATAAACCCCCATTTTACCTCAAAACCCCCATTTTACCTCAAAAACCCCCATTTCCCCTCACAACCCTCCACCTCACCCACAAACCCTTCCCCCCATTCCCCCCCCCCATTTCCCCCCAAAAACCCCCCCAAAAAACCCCAAACCCCCCCCCATCCCCCCGCCCCCTCCCCCATCACCTGTTTTGCCCAAAATGTGGGTTTTTCGGCCCAATCAGAGGCTCTTGGGCTTGGCGATGACACCATCAGGGTAGTGCTGCTTGAACCGCGCCACCACCTCGGGGTCCAGCAGGTGGATCCCGTCCAGCTGGTTCCCCAGCGTGATCCTGCGACCCAAAACCCCCCGAATTCACCCCAAAACGCACCGGCTGCTTCCCCAGCGTGATCCTGCCCTAAAAAACCCCGAATTCACCCCAAAACACACACCAAAAACCCCCGAATTCAGCCCAAAATGCACCAGCTGCTTCCCCAGCGTGATCCTGCCCAAAAACCCCCAAATTCACCCCAAAATCCCCACAATTCACCCCAAAACGCACCGGCTGCTTCCCCAGCGCGATCCTGCCCTAAAAACCCCCGAATTCACCCCGAAAACCCACCAAAACCCCCCGAATTCAGCCCAAAACGCAACGGCTGCTTCCCCAGCGTGATCCTGCCCCAAAAACCCCCAAATTCACCCCAAAAACCCACCAAAACCCCCTGAATTCAGCCCAAAACGCACCGGCTGCTTCCCCAGCGTGATCCTGCCCCAAAAACCCCCAAATTCACCCCAAAAACCCACCAAAACCCCCTGAATTCAGTCCAAAACGCACCGGCTGCTTCCCCAGCGTGATCCTGCCCAAAATCCCCCAAATTCACCCCAAAAACCCCACAATTCACCCCAAAACGCACCGGCTGCTTCCCCAGCGTGACCCTGCCCCAAAACCCCCAAATTCACCCCAAAAACCCACCCGCTGGTTCCCCAGTGTAACTCTGTGACCTCGTGTCACAAACCACCCAAAACAGACCCCAAAACCCCAGAATTCACCCCAAAAACCCACCAGCCAGTTCCCCAGTGTGACCCTGCAACACCACCCCAAAACCACCCCAGAACAGCCCCAAAACCCCCGGAATTCACCCCAAAACCCCCGAATTCACCCCAAACACACACCAGCCGGCTCCCCAGTGTGACCCTGCAACACCACCCCAAAACCACTCCAAACAGCCCCAAAAACCCCAGAATTCACCCCAAAACGCACCAGCTGCTTCCCCAGCGTGACCCTGCAACCCCACATCACAAATCACCCCAAAACAGCCCCAAAAACCCCCGAATTCGCCCCAAAACGCACCAGGCAGTTCCCCAGTGTGACCCTGCAACACCACCCCAAAACCACCCCAAACAGCCCCAAAACCCCCTGGAATTCACCCCAAAACCCACCAGCCGGTTCCCCAGCGTGACCCTGCGCCCCCACATCACAAACCACCCCAAAACAGCCCCAAAACCCCCGGAATTCACCCCAAACGCACCAGTTGGGCTGCACGTTGTGCGGGCGCCCGAAGAGCTCGATCTTGCGCGTGCCCGGCGACAGGCGCTCGATCATCCCGTAGATCTCGTCCGGCTTGTGGCTGGTGGAGCGCACCTGCGCACGGCCCGAAAAACACCCTTTTGCACCCAAAATCACCCTCTGCCGCCCAAAAATCACCCTCTGCCGCCCAAAAATCACCCTTTTCCGCGCAAAAATGACCATTTTGCGCCCAAAAATGACCCTTTTGCGCCCAAAAATGATCCTTGTGACCCCAAAAATGACCGTTTGGTGCCCAAAAATGACCCTTTTGCACCCAAAAATGACCCTTGTGAGCCCAAAAATGATCCTTGTGAGCCCAAAAATGACCCTTTTTGGGCCCAAAAATGACCCTTTTGGGCCCAAAAATCACCCTTTTCCACCCAAAAATGACCATTTTGCGCCCAAAAATGACCCTTTGGCGCCCAAAAATGACCCTTTTGCGCCCAAAAATGATCCTTGTGAGCCCAAAAATGACCCTTTTGGGCCCAAAAATGACCCTTTTGGGCCCAAAAATGATCCTTGTGAGCCCAAAAATGACCCTTTGGCGGCCAAAAATGACCCTTTTGGGCCCAAAAATCACCCTTTTCCACCCAAAAATGACCATTTTGCGCCCAAAAATGACCCTTTTCTGCCCAAAAATGACCCTTTTGCGCCCAAAAATGATCCTTGTGAGCCCAAAAATGACCCTTTGGCGCCCAAAAATGACCCTTTTGTGCCCAAAAATGATCCTTGTGAGCCCAAAAATGACCCTTTTGCGCCCAAAAATGACCCTTTTGTGCCCAAAAATGATCCTTGTGAGCCCAAAAATGACCCTTTTGCGCCCCAAAAATTGCGCCCCCAAAATGCCCGTTTTTCACAACCAAAATTGCCACTTTTTCCACCCCAAAATGCCCCTTTTTCCACCCCAAAACCACCCCCCAAAATCACCCACCAAAATGCTCCTTTTCACCCCCAAAATAACCCCCCAAATGCCCCTTTTTCACCCCCAACATGCCCCTTTTCACCCCAAAATCACCCCCCAAAATGCCCCTTTTTCCACCCCAAAATGCCCCTTTTGCACCCCAAAAATACCCCCCCAAATGCCCCTTTTTCACCCCCAAAACAACCCCCAAAACACCCCTTTTTCACTCCAAAATAACCCCCCAAATACCCCTTTCGCACCCGAAAATCACCCCCCAAAAAGCCCCTTTTCACCCCAAAATACCCCTCCAAACCCGCCCCCCCCCCCCCCCCCGCCCGTTTTGGGGCGAAAAGCCGCAGTTTTGTCTCACCTCGGCCACGATGACGTCACAGTCCAGCCCGCGGTTGAAGCCCTGGGGGGCGCCCTTCACCCCCACCTGCCCAAAAACGCCCCTTTGCACCCCAAAACCGACCCCAAAACCGCCCTTTTCCAACCCACAATCACCCCCAGAAATGCTCCCTTTTTCCACCCCAAAATGCCCCATTTCACCCCCAAAATCACCCCCCAAAATGCCCTTTTCACCCCCAAAATGCCCCATTTCACCCCAAAATCACGCTCCCAAAATGCCCCTTTTTCACCCCAAAATGCCTTTTTCACCCCCAAAATCTCCCTTTTTCAACACCCAAAATGCCCCTTTTTCACCCCAAAATCACCCGCCCAAAAACACTTTTCACCCCAAAACCGACCCCAAAATGCCCCTTTTTCAACCCAGAATCACCCCCCAAATGCCCCCTTTTCACCCCAAAATCACCCCCCAAAATGCCCCTTTTTCACCCCAGAATCACCCCCCAAAATGCCCCCTTTTCACCCCCAAAATGCCCCTTTCTCACCCCAAAATCATCCCGCAAAATGCTCCTTTTCACCCCCCAAATGCCCCTTTTTCAACCCAAAACCACCCCCCCAAATGCCCCTTTGCATCCCAAAAGGCCCCTTTTTCCACCCCAAAATACCCCTTTTTCAGCCCAAAATCCCCACTGAAAATGCCCGTCTTTCACCCCAAAATGCCCCCTTTTCACACCCAAAATCCCCCTTTTTCACCCCAAAGTCACCCCCCCAAAATGCCCCTTTTCCACCCCCAAAATGCCCCATTTCACCCCAAAACCACCCCCCCAAAGTGCCCCATTTTCACCCCCAAAATGTCCCTTTTTCACCCCAAAAGGACCCCCCCAAAATCACGTTTTTGGGGCATTTTAAGGGGCTCAATTGGGGGGGGGGGGGGGGGGGGGCGGTCAAATTTGGGGTAAAATCCACACATTTTGGGGTCTCCCCCCGCCTCCCCCCAGTGCTACCCGGACTGAACCAAACGCTTGGGGGGGGGGCTTGGGGCATTCCATGTGATTTTTGGGCCATTTCACGTGGTTTTGGGTCATTTTATATGTTTTCTTGGGTGGGAAATTCCAAGGGGGGGGTCCCCACCTATTTTTAGGGTCTCAGGGTGCGATTTTGGGGCAAAACAAGGGGATTTTGGTCAATCTCCACCCGGTGCTGCTTGGACCGCACCAATCACTTCGGGGGGGGGGTGGGTCATTCCACGTGGATTTTGGGCCATTTCACGTGGCTTTGGGTCATTTTCTATGTTTTCTTGGGTGGGAAATTCCAAGGGGGGGGTCCTCACAGATTTTTAGGGTCTCAGGGTGCGATTTTGGGGCAAAACAAGGGGATTTTGGTCAATCCCCACCCGGTGCTTCTTGGACCGCACCAATCACTTTGGGGGGGGGGTTGGGTCATTCCACGTGGATTTTGGGCCATTTCATGTGGTTTGGGGTCATTTTATATGTTTTTTTGGGTGGGAAATTCCAAGCGGGGGGTCCCCACCTATTTTTAGGGTCTCAGGATGCGATTTTGGGGCAAAACAAGGGGATTTTGGTCAATCCCCACCCGGTGCTGCTTGGACCGCACCAATCACTTCGGGGGGGGTTGGGTCATTCCATGTGGGTTTTGGGCCATTTCACGTGGGTTTTGGGTCATTTTATATGGTTTTTTGGGGTGAAAAATTCCAACGGGGGGTCCCCACAGATTTTTAGGGTCTCAGGGTGCGATTTTGGGGCAAAACGAGGGGGTTTTGGTCAATCTCCAGCCGGTGCTGCTTGGACCGCACCAATCACTTCGGGGGGGGGTTGGGTCATTCCACGTGGATTTTGGGCCGTTCCGTGTGATTTTTGGGCCGTTTTCCGCGGGTTTTGGGCCGTTTTCCGCGGTTTTTGGGCCGTTCTGCGCGTGGGAGGTCGGAGGGGGGTCGGTGGGTGGGATTTTGGGGCGAAAGGCGGGGGTTTTGGGCACGCACCAGGCAGTGCTCCTTGCCGTGGTTGAGCCAGTGGCCGGTGCGGCCGGTGCGGATGATGCGCTGCAGCTGGTTGGTTTTCACCCAGATGATCTCGTCCACGCGCTCGTACCTGGAACCGCCCGTTCCCACCACGTTTTGGGGACAAAACCCGCGGGTTTGGGGCCGGGGGGGCGGGGGGGGGGACCCCGGAACTCACCCCCACAGGTTGAGGCACTCGCGGCCCAGCTCCATGGCCCTGCGGGAACACAAGGGGTGGTTGCTATGGCGACGGACGCCATCTTGGGTGCTGGCGGCGGCCGCCATCTTGATTACTGGTGGTGGCTGCCATCTTGATTACTGGCATTGGCTGCCACCATCTTGATTACTGGCAGTAGCTGCCATCTTGATTACTGACGACAATGGCCACCATCTTGATTACTGGCAGTAGCCGCCATCTTGATTGCTGATAACAATGGCCACCATCTTGGTTACTGGCAGTAGCTGCCATCTTGATTACTGGCATTGGCTGCCACCATCTTCATTACTGATGGTGTTGGCTGCCATCTTCATTACTGGCAGTAGCTACCATCTCGATTACTGGTGGCGGCCATCTTGATTACTGGCGGTTGCAACCGCCATGTTGATTACTGGTGGTGGCCATCTTGATTACTGGCAGTGGCCACCATATTTATTACTGACAGTGGCCGCCATCTTGATTACAAGTGGTGGCCATCTTGATTACTGGCAGTGGCCACCATCTTGATTACAAGTGGTGGCAGCTGCCATCTTGATTACTGGCGGTGGCTACTACCATCTTTATTACTGGCAGTTGTGGCCACCATCTTGATTACTGGCAGCAGCCACCGCCATCTTAATTACTGGCAGTGGCCGCCATCTTGATTACTGGCAGTGGCCGCCATCTTGATTACAAGTGGTGGCAGCTGCCATCTTGATTACTGGCGGTGGCAACCGCCATCTTGACTACTCACAGTGGCCGCCATCTTTATTACTGGTGGTGGTAGACACCATCTTGATTATTGGTGGCAGCTGCCATCTTGATTACTGGCGGTGGCCGCCATCTTGATTACTAGTGCTGGCGGCCGCCATCTTGCCTGCCGGCACTTCCGGCCGTGGCGCCAGCGCCGTTCTGCGCCACTCGGGGATGGGGTTTTTGGGGCAAATTGCGGGGGTTCTGGGGCGGCCTGACCTTCCGGTGACCCAGAGGAAGAGGAAGCCCTCGTCCTGCAGCACGGGGATGTTGAGGCGCCGCATCTCGTCGTCGGTGAGCGTCCCGTAGGGCAGCTCCATGTGGATGTCCCAGGGCGGGTCGGCCATCACCACCGCGAACTTGCCCAGGATGCGAACGTCCAGGTACCGGATGTCGCAGCAGATCCACTGCGGGGGGGAGGGGGGGGGCGGTGACGTCACGGGGGCGATGACGTCACGGGGGACGCCAAAATCACCCAAAATTGGAAACTTCAAATTTTGAAATTTGAAATTTTGAAATTTGAAAATTTGAAATTTGAAATTTTGAAATTTGAAATTTTGAAAATTTGAAATTTTGAAATTTTGAAAATTTGAAAATTTGAAATTTTGAAATTTTGAAAATTTGAAATTTTGAAATTTTGAAATATGAAATATAAAACTTAAGAATTTTTTGAAATTTTACAATTTTGAAAATTGAAATTTTGGAATTTTAAATTTAAAATTTTGCAATTTTGAAATTTTAAAATTTTGAAATTTAAAATTTTGGAATTCTGAAATTTTAAAATTTTAAAATTTTGGAATTTTGAAGTTTTAAAATTTTGGAATTTTGAAGTTTTACAATTTTGAAATTTTGGAATTTTGAAGTTTTAAAATTTTGAAATTTTACAATTTTGAAATTTTAAAATTTTGAAATTTTAAATTTTACGATTTTGAAATTTAAAAATTTAAAATTTTGACATTTGAAATTTAAAATTTTGGAATTTTTGAATTTTGGAATTTTACACTTTTGAAATTTGAAATTTTGAAATTTGTAATTTAAAACTTAATGAAGTTTTGGAATTTTACAGCTCTGAAATTTTAAAATGTTGTGATTTGAAATTCGTGGGGGGAAATTGGGACATTCAGGTGGGATTTGGGGGGCAGAAAAGGCGGGAAGGGCTGCGATTGGCTACCTGTGGCGGGAAGAGGCGGTCGTCGGCGCGGTCGCGGGGCGGGGCGGGCGGGGGGCTGGGCGGGCGGGGCGGCGCGTGGCGCGGGGGGCGACGGGCGCCCGTCGATCTCGTAGTGCACGTACTTGCAGGTGTCCATGTGGAAGCAGGTGTTGAGGAACGAGCAGTCGCCCAGGGACTCGTCCGTGTGCTTGTTGATGATGCGGCTGCCGTTTGGGGCGAAAAACGCGGATTTCGGGGGCGGGTCGGCGGTGGGAATGGCGGAATTCGCGAGGGAACGAACGGCGGGATTGGAGAGGAAATTGGGTGAAATTGACAACAAACGGGGTCAAAATGACACCGAATTGGGTCGAATGGACTGCGACCGCAAAGTGACGTCAAGTTGGCCACTAATTGGGCACAAATTGGGTCAAGTTGGGTCAAATTGACCAAAAACTGGCCACAAATTGGGTCAAGTTGACCAGAAATTGGACACAAATTGAGCCAAGTTGACCACAAATTTGTCACAAATTGGGTCAAGTTGACCAGAAATTGGGTCAAGTTGACCACAAAGTGGCCACAAATTGGGTCAAGTTGACAACAAATTGGGCACAAATTGGCCACAAATTGGGTCAAGTTGACCACAAATTGGCCACAAATTGTGTTCAAATTTTGAGGTAGAAACTCCACATTTTGAGGTGGAAATTCCACATTTGGAGGTAAAAGCATCAAATTCTGAGGTAAAAGTGTCAAATTTTGATGTAGAAACATCAAATTTTGAGGTAGAAGCATCAAATTTTGAGGTAAAAGCACCAAATTTTGAGATAGAAACGTCAAATTCTGAGGTAAAAGCGTCAAATTCTGAGGCAGAAACATCAAATTCTGAGGCAGAAGCGTCAAATTCTGAGGTAAAAGCGTCAAATTTTGAGGTAAAATCGTCAAATTTTGAGGTAAAATCGTCAAATTTTGACGTAGAAGCGTCCAATTCTGAGGCAGAAATGTCAAATTTTGAGGTAAAAGTGTCAAATTTTGACGTAGAAGCGTCAAATTCTGAGGTAAAAGCGTCAAATTCTGAGGTAAAAGCATCAAATTTTGAGGTAAAAGCGTCAAATTTTGAGGTAAAAGCATCAAATTTTGTGGTAAAAGTGTCAAATTCTGAGGTAAAAGTGTCAAATTTTGAGGTAAAAGTGTCAAATTTTGACGTAGAAGCATCAAATTCTGAGGTAAAAGTGTCAAATTTTGAGATAATAGTGTCAAATTTTCAGGTATAAACATCAAATTTTGAGGCAGAAACATCAAATTCTGAGGTAAAAGTGTCAAATTTTGAGGTAAAAGCGTCAAATTTTGAGGTAAAAGCATCAAATTTTGAGGTAGAAGCGTCAAATTCTGAGGTAAAAGCGTCAAATTCTGAGGTAAAAGCGTCAAATTCTGAGGTAAAAGTGTCAAATTCCGAGGTCAAAGTGTCAAATTCTGAGGTAAAAGTGTCAAATTTTGAGGTAAAAGTGTCAAATTTTGAGGTAAAAGTGTCAAATTCTGAGGTAAAAGTGTCAAATTCTGAGGTAAAAGTGTCAAATTCTGAGGTAAAAGCGTCAAATTTTGAGGTAAAAGTGTCAAATTTTGAGGTAAAAGTGTCAAATTTTGAGGTAAACGCATCAAATTTTGAGGTAAAAGTGTCAAATTTTGAGTTAGAAACATCAAATTTTGAGGTTAAAGTGTCAAATTTTGAGGTAGAAGCGTCAAATTCTGAGGTAAAAGCATCAAATTTTGAGGCAGAAATGTCAAATTCTGAGGCAGAAGCGTCAAATTCTGAGGTAAAAGCGTCAAATTTTGAGGTAAACGCATCAAATTTTGAGGTAAAAGCATCAAATTTTCAGGTAGAAGCGTCAAATTCTGAGGTAAAAGTGTCAAATTCTGAGGTAAAAGTGTCAAATTTTGACGTAGAAGCGTCAAATTCTGAGGTAAAAGCGTCAAATTCTGAGGTAAAAGGGTCAAATTTTGAGGTAAAAGCATCAAATTTTGAGGTAGAAGCGTCAAATTCTGAGGTAAAAGCGTCAAATTCTGAGGTAAAAGCGTCAAATTTTGAGGTTAAAGTGTCAAATTTTGAGGTAAAAGCGTCAAATTTTGACGTAGAAGCATCAAATTTTGAGGTAAATGCATCAAATTGTGAGGTAAAAGCGTCAAATTTTGGGTGTGCAACAGGGGTTTTGTGCCGTACCGGAAGTGCAGGCGGGGGCAGGGCCGCGCGGCGCCGCTGGCGCGCACGCACTCCTCCTTGGTGCCGTGGTCGCAGAACTCCTGCACCTGCGCGCGCCCGCGCGACCGGAACTTCTCCACGATGGACTGCTCCTTGGCCGTCGTCGTGTTCAGCAGCTCCAGGATCTCCTGGCTCACCTGGAAACGCCCGTCACGGGCCCAAAAACGCTCGTTTTAGCCCCAAAAACGCTTATTTTAGCCCCAGAAACCATCCTCCCCACGCACCGAGCGTTTCCCCGACGTTTTTCTGAGCTAAAACGGCCCGGTTTTGAGCTAAAAACCCCGAATTTCAGCCTTCTCAACATCAACTACGTGTTTTCCCGCCGTTTTTCAGACCTAAAAACGCCAGTTTTTGCGCTAAAAACGCCAAATTTCAGCCTTTCGAGCATCAACTACACGTTTTCCCGCCATTTTTCTCACCTAAAAAGGCCCGGTTTTGTGCTAAAAACGCCACAATTCAGCCTTTTCAGCATCAATTACACATTTTCCCGCCATTTTTCTGAGGTGAAAACACCCTTTTTGGGGGGAAAACCCAAAATCTAAATGTTTTGAGGGACACACAAGGGTTTTCCCGCCGTTTTTTGAGGTGAAAATGCCATTTTTGGGGGGAACACCCAAAATTTGAACATTTTGAAAGTGTTTTTCCACCATTTTTTTTGGTGGGAAACGCCACAAAAACCCCAAATTCCCTCATTTTTGCCTCAAAATCCCCATTTTTTACAATTAGACCCCAAAATCTCAACATTTTGGGGTTGAAGCACGTGTGTCCCTCAACATTTTTGAGGCAAAACCCTCAATTTTCCCCAATACTAACACAAAATTCCACCATTGCGAGCAACAAACAACCAACGCTCCTCAACACTTTTGGCGGGAAACGCCAGCAAACCCCCAAAATTCATCATTTTCCCCTCAAAAAACCCCATTTTTTTTAACAAAACCCCAAAATCTCAACATTTTAGGGTTGAACCACGTGTGTCCTTCAACATTTTTGAGGCAAAACCCTCAATTTTTCATGATATTAACATAAAACTTAAACAGTTTGAGCAACAACCCAACCAACGCTCCTCAACGCTTTTGGCGGGAAACGCCGCAAACCCCCAAATTCCCTCATTTTCTCCCCCTTTTTTTTAACAAGACCCCAAAGTTTTAACATTTTGAGGTTCAACCAAACGTATCCCTCAATATTTTTGAGGCAAACCCCTCAATTTTTCACAACATTAACACAAAATCCCACCATTTTGAGCAACAACCCAACCAACGCCCCTCAACGCTTTTGGCGGGAAACGCCGCCCACCCGCCCATTTCCCCCTCAGGAAACGCCGCCGTTTTGGGCTCATTTCCCCGGATTTCGGGCAAATCCGGCGCCGCGTCACCTTCTTGCTCTGCTGCTCCTTGGTGGACTGCTGACTCAGCAGGCTCTCGATCTCCAGATCCACCTCGCTCGCCTGCTTCCGCCATTTCTTGGCCTCCTTCCCGGCCTCGCGCTCCCCGCCGGCGGCCATCTTGCCCCCCGCCGCCTCCTCCTCCTCGCCGCGCCGTTTCCTCTCCGTTTTGGGGCGAATTCCGGGCGTTTCGGGGCCGCCGCCCGTCATGGCCGCCAGCTTGGAGTGGTCGGCGAAGGTGACGAGGGTGGCGGCGCCATCTTGGAGCCGTTTGATCTCGATCAGCTCCTGCGCGGCGAATTTCTCCAGCAAACTCTCCACCTGCCGCTGCGGCGCCGGCGCCTCGGCCTGCGGCGTTTTGGGGCGAAAACGCGGCGTTTTGGGCAATTCCGGGCGGCCCCGCGGGTGGGTGATTGAGGGGAAGGGGCGGCGCTTTGCCGCGGGGGGTTTTGAGGGGAAACCGTGGCGTTTTGGGGCATTTCGGGCCGGAAATGAGGATGGTTTGGGTGGGTTTGAGACGGAGATTTTTAAGTGGAAATCGCGACGTTTTGGGTCGTTTTGAGCCATGAATTTTTAAGAGAAAATAACGACGTTTTGGGTCGTTTTGAGCCATGAATTTTTAAGAGAAAATAAAAACATTTTGGGTCGTTTTGAGCGGCGGATTAAGTGGAAATAACGAGGTTTTGCGCCGTGAATTATTAAGTGGAAATAACGACATTTTGGGCAATTTTGAGCTATGAATTATTAAGAGAAAATAAAGGCACTTTGGGCAATTTTGGGCCATGAATTATTAAGTGGAAATAACGGCATTTTGGGCAATTTTGGGTCACAAATTATTAAGTTGAAATAATGGCGTTTTGGGTCATTTTCAGCCATTAATTTTAAAGGGGAAATAACAGCATTTTGGGTGATTGTGTAGCATAAATTTGTGAGTGGAAATGAGGACATTTTGGGCAATTTTGAGCCATGAATTTTTAAGTGGAAATAACAGCATTTCGGGCCATTTTAAGCCACAACTTTTTAAGTGGAAATAACGACATTTTGGGTCATTTTAAGCCACGAATTTTTAAGGGGAAATAACGACATTTTGGGCCACTTTCCACGAGGAATTTTTGAGTGCAAATCAGGAGGTTTTGGGCAACTTTGGGCGGCTTACGGTGGCGATGGAGCGGCCAATGGCGGCCGAGTCGGCGGGCAGCGGGAGCGCCACGTCGGCCAATCGCAGCAGCAGCCGCCGCTCCAGGGCGGGGTCGGGGGGCGGGGCCTCGGCGGCGCAGGCTTCCGATTGGCCCGGGGGGGCGGCGGGGGCGGGGCTGGCGGGCGAGGGGGCGGGGCTGGCCGTGCGGGGCGGGTCTGCGGGGGAATGACGCCTCGTTAATTAACCCTGACCCCTCGTTAACCCCTGACCCCTTGCTAATTAACCCCCGACCCCTCGTTAATTAACCCCTGACCCCTCATTAATTAACCCCTAATCCCCAATTTGTCCCGACCCCTTAATTAACCCCCAACCCCCGTAATTTACCCATAACCCCCCGCTCCCTATTAACCCCATTAACCCCTGTTATTCCCATTAACCTAATTAACCCCCATTAACCCCATTTAACCCATTAACCCCCATTAACCCCATTTAGCCCCATTTAACCCATTAACTCCCATTATCCTCATTAACCCCATTAACCCCCATTGTGCTCATTAACCCCATTTCACCCATTAACCCCATTATTCTCATTAACCACCTTTAAGCCCATTTCACCCATTAACCCCCATCATCCTCATTAACCCCCATTATCCCAATTAACCCACATGAACCCCATTTCACCCATTAACCCCAATTATTATCATTAACCCCATTTAACCCATTGACCCCATTATCCCATTTAACCCCCATTAACCCCATTTCACCCATTAACCCCCATCATCCTCATTAACCCCCATTATCCCAATTAACCCCATTAACCTCATTTCACCCACTAACCCCCATTATCCTCATTAACCCCATTTAACCTATAAACCCCCATTCTCCTCATTAACCCCCATTATCCCCATTTAACCCATTAACCCCATTTCACCCATTAACCCCACTATCCTCATTAACCCTATTTCACCCATTAACCCCCATTAACCCCATTTCACCCATTAACCCCCATTACCCCCAGTACCCTCATTAACCCCCATTAACCCCCATTTTCCTCATTATCCCCATTTCACCCATTAACCCCCATTATCCCCATTAACCCCCATTTAACCCCATTTAACCCAGTAACCCCCATTAACTCCATTTCACCCATTAACCCTCATTATCCCCATTAACCCCATTTCACCCATTAACCCCATTAACCCCCATTATCCCCATTAACCCCATTTCACCCATTAACCCTCATTATCCCCATTAACCCCATTTCACCCATTAACCCCATTAACCCCCATTATCCCCATTAACCCCATTTCACCCATTATCCCCATTAACCCCCATTTAACCCCATTTAACCCAGTAACCCCCATTAACTCCATTTCACCCATTAACCCCATTAACCCCCATTATCCCCATTAACCCCATTTCACCCATTAACCCCATTAACCCCCATTATCCCCATTAACCCCATTTCACCCATTAACCCCCATTATCCCCATTACCCCCATTTACCCCATTTCACCCATTAACCCCCATTATCCCAATCAACCCCCATTAACCCCCATTATCCCCATTGACCCCATTTCGCCCATTAACCCCATTAACCCCCATTAGCCCCATTAACCCCCATTACCCTCATTACCCCCATTAACCCCCATTAACCCCCATTACCCCCATTAACCCCAATTATCCCCCCTCACCCCGCACTGACCGAGCGGCTCCATCTTCCGGCGGCGCTGCAGCCGCTCCCGCAGCGAGTGCAGCTGCTTCTTGTGCGCCTGGATCGAGCTCCACGTGTCCGACATGGCTGCGGGGACCCCTGAACCCTCCCTGGGCCCCCCGAAAACCCCCTGGGACCCCCAAACCCCCCTCGGGCCCGCGGTGCCTCACGGAGCCGGGAGCGCCGCCCGCTCCCTCCGCGCAACCGGAAGCGCCGCGCCGGCAGCGCGGCCTTTTATAGCCCAAGCCACGCCCCTTCCGTAGGCGCCGCCGCCATCTTGGCGGCTGGCGCGCCCCCATATCTCCATAGCAACAGGCGCCATGTTGACTACTGGCGCGCACCCCCCCCCCCCCCATATCCCCATGGCAACAGGCGCCATTTTGAGAGCTGACGCGCCCCCCCCAATATCACCATGGCAACTGGCGCCATTTCGCCATGGCAACCGGCGCCATTTTAACTGCTGGCGCACCCCCCCATATTGCCAGGGCAACAGGCGCCATTTTGACTAATGGCGCCCCGCCCATATCCCCATGGCAACCGGCGCCATGTTGACTGCTGGCGCCCCCCCCACATCACCATGGCAACCGGCGCCATCTTGCGGCCTGGTTCACTGCAAAACCCACCCAAATGACCCATTTTCGAGTTGTTTTACCCCAAAATTTTACCCACACGTGACGCAGAGCGGGGGGAGGGGGAGGGAGCATTTAATGGGCGGGAAAACGGGGTTTTTGGGGGGAAATCGGGGCATTTTGGGGGTGGGGGAGGGGCTGTCCAATCAAAGTGCTTCTCGCCCCCAATCAGCGCCATTTGGGGCAAAAAAACCCCAAATTGGGTCAATCTGGGGCTAAAAAGCACAAGGAGGAAACGCCCAAAATCCGCCACTTCCGGGTCCCCCAAAGCGCCTGGTTTGACACTTCCTGTCCCCTCCCCCGCCACTTCCTGTTCAGCTTCCTGCCCCACTTCCTGTCCCATTTCCTTTTCCACTTCCCGTTCCACTTCCCGTCCCACTTCCTGTTCCACTTCCTGTTCCACTTCCTGTTCCAATTCCCATCCCGCTTCCCTTTCTACTTCCTGCCCCACTTCCTGTTCCGCTTCCCTTTTCACTTCCTGCCCCACTTCCTGTTCCTCTTCCTGTTCCCGTCCCGCCATTTCCGGGCGATTTCTGGGAGTCGGAGGCGGCCATGTTGGCAGCCATGTTGGCGGCCATGTTGCCCAACGGGGCGAGCTGATTGGTCCAGGCGAGGCACCGGGCGGCCATATTGGTCCAGTCGGCCATATTGATTTGGTCGGCCATATTGGTCCGGTCGGCCATGTTGGTCCGGTCGGCCATATTGATGCGAGCAGCCATATTGATCCGGGCGGCCATATTGATCCAGTCGGCCATATTGGTCTGGTCGGCCATATTGGTCCGGTCGGCCATATTGGTCCGAGTGGCCATATTGGTCCGGTCGGCCATATTGGTCCGAGTGGCCATATTGGTCCGGTCGGCCATATTGGTCTGGTCAGCCATATTGGTCCGGTTGGCCATATTGATTTGGTCGGCCATGTTGGTCCCGTCGGCCATGTTGGTCTGGGCGGCCATATTGATCCGAGCGGCCATATTGATCCAAGCAGCCATATTGGTCCGGGCGGCCATATTGGTCCGAGCAGCCATAGTGGTCCGGTCGGCCATATTGGTCTGGTCGGCCATATTGGTCCGGTCGGCCATATTGGTCTGGTCAGCCATATTGGTCCGGGCGGCCATATTGATCCAAGTGGCCATATTGGTCTGGTCGGCCATATTGGTCCGGTCAGCCGTGTTGATCCGGTCAGCCATATTGGTCCGGTCGGCCATATTGGTCTGGTCAGCCATATTGGTCCGGGCGGCCATATTGATTTGGTTGGCCATATTGGTCCGGTCGGCCATATTGGTGCGAGCAGCCATATTGATCCAGTCAGCCATATTGATGCAGTTATCCATATTGGTCTGGTCGGTCATGTTGATCCGAGCAGCCATATTGATTTGGTTGGCCATATTGGTCCGGTCAGCCATATGACCCCGGTCGGCCATATTGGTCCGGTCGGCCATGTTTCCCCGTCTCTTCCTGTGGCGGCGGGGGCGGGGCGTGCCGTTCCAAGATGGCGCGGGTGGGCGTGGCGCGATGCGCAGGACGTGGCGGGAAAGGCGCAGGGTGAGGAGCAGCTGGTGCCGCTGCAGCCGCTGCAGGAGCCGCAGGGGGGGCGGGGCCTGCGGGGAGACAACCAATCAGAGCGCACGGACACTGAGCCGGCGTTTTCAGACCCAAAACGGACAGAAATGGGCCCAAAATCGGCGGTTTTCGGCCCAAAAATGGGTGTTTTCTGCCCCGAAATGGAGACACAACGGACCCAAAAATTGCCACTTTGGGGCCTAAAATGAGCGTTTCCAGCCAAAATGGAGAGAAATGGACCTAAAATTGGTGGTTTTGGGCCCAAAAATGGGTGTTTTTTGCCCTGAAACGGAGACACAATGGACCCAAAATCGCCACTTTTGAGCATAAAATGAGTGTTTTCCAGCCCAAAATGGAAAAAAATGGCCCCAAAATGAGCATTTTTGGGCCCATAAATGGGTGGGTTTTGCCCTGAAATGGACACAAAATGGACCCAAAATCGCCACTTTTGGGCCTAAAATGAGCGTTTTCTGGCCCAAAAAGGAGAGAAATGGCCCCAAAATGAGCATTTTCTGACTCAAAATGGGTGTTTTCCAGCCCCAAATGGAGAGAAATGGCCCCAAAAAGGGGGTTTTGGGACCCAGAAATGGGTGTTTTCTGCCCCAGAATGGACAGAAATGGCCCCAAAATCAGCGGATTTGGACCCAAAATGAGCATTTTGGATCCAAAAAGAGTGTTTTCCACCCTGAAATGGAGAGAAATGGCCCCAAAATCAGCGGATTTGGACCCAAAATGAGGCACATTCCCACAGGAATTGTCGCTTTTCCCCAAAATTCATCATTATTTCCACCATATTTCACGTTATTCACCCCAAAATCACAATTATTGGCCCCAAAACCACCATTATTTCCTGCAAAACCCCCTAAATCGCCGCTTTTCCCGCCAAAATCCGCCTCTCCCCCTTTTTCCCGCCAAAACCCCCAAATCCCCGTTTTCTCCCCCAAAATCCCCCCTCGCCGCCCCCAAAATCCCCGTTTTTGCCCCCAAAACAGCCCCGGCTCGCACCTCCCGCCTCCGCCATGCTGATGACGTCATCAAGGGGCGGGGGGGGCGGCGGGGGAGCTTTTGAGGTGAAACTCTGACTTTTTGGTTCAAACCTCTTGCTTTTTGAGGGAAAATCCTCATTTTGGGGGGTTTTAAACTCGTTTTTTGGAGGGATTTTCTACTTATTTGTGTTTTTTGTTTAAATCTTGATTTTTGAGGGAAAAATCCCGTTTTTAGATGCTTATTTTCGCTTTTTTTTTTAATGATGTTTCCTGATGCTTTTTGAGGCCGTTTTAGTTCAGTTTGGGGCGATTCGGGTCATTTTGGAGCCGTATTTTTAATTTTATAAGGTTTTACGCACCGCGGCCAATAAGCGCGCGTTGCTAGGCAGATTACGCGCCCCGCTCTCCCAAGCGCGGTCAATCGGGGCGCGTTGCTAGGCAGATTAAGCCCCTCCAAAGGGCGGCCAATAAGCGCGCGTTGCTAGGCAGATTAAGCCCCTCCAAAGGGCGGCCAATAAGCGCGCGTTGCTACGCAGATTAAGACACTGCAAAGGGCGGCCAATAAGCGCGCGTTGCTAGGCAGATTAAGACACTGCAAAGCGCGGCCAATCAGCGCGCGTTGCTAGGCAGATTAAGACACTGCAAAGCGCGGCCAATCAGCGCGCGTTGCTAGGCAGATTCCGCGCCGCCAAAGCGAGAAAGCGCCACTAAACGCTCTTAATTAACCTTCCTAATTAATTAGCGCCCCCCTCGCTGTTAATCAAGGAGGAGGAAAATGCTGAAGGCGACAAATAGGGGTGTCTCAAGGGACCCAGGAGTTCGGGGGGGACCCAGGAGTGCCCCAATGGACCCAGGTGTTCGGGAGGGACCCAGGAGTGCCCCAATGGACCCAGGAGTGCCCCAAGGGACCCAGGTGTTCGGGAGGGACCCAGGAGTGCCCCAATGGAACCCAGGAGTTCGGGGGGGAAATGGGGGGGGTTTACACAGGGCGGGGCTGTTCTCTGATCACATGACAGCGCCCTGAGCCAATCAGGGCCAGCCCCGCCCCCAAGCCCCGCCCACTCCGGTTCCCAGCAGAGCGGCGGCGACACCGACAGGTGGGGGGGGGCGCACGGACGCTCCTGATTGGTCCGTTCCACAGGGACGGAGGGGGAAACGCTGCTGATTGGCTGGAATTTGGGGAAGGGGGAGGGGGTGAGGATGTAAACAGGAAGTGGCCCCTCCCCCCCCCCAGGTCCCCCATGGGTTCTCACGGTGGGGGGAGGGGCCGCCGGGAGCAGGAAGTGACGTCACAGGAAGCGGAGCTGGCGCTGGGATTGGCCGAGCTGCTGCGGAGGTAAAAAAACCCCAAAAAACCCGGGGAGTTTGGGGCATTTTGGGCGAGATTCGGGGGTTTTGGAGACCCCGGGATCAGCGCCCCCCGCTGGGCCCGCAGGGACCGACACAACGAGGGGGCGGAGCCAGCCCGAGGGGGCGGGGCCACAGGTAACGCCGCACGCCTGGGTCCACTGGGGCACTCCTGGGTCCATTGGGGCACTCCTGGGTCCACTGGGGCACTCCTGGGTCCTTCCCGAACTCCTGGGTCCTTCCCAAACTCCTGGGTCCCTTGGGGCACTCCTGGGTCCACTGGGGCACTCCTGGGTCCTTCCCGAACTCCTGGGTCCCTTGGGGCACTCCTGGGTCCATTGGGGCACTCCTGGGTCCTTCCCGAACTCCTGGGTCCCTCCCGAACTCCTGGGTCCATTGGGGCACGCCTGGGTCCACTGGGGCACGCCTGGGTCCACTGGGGCACGCCTGGGTCCATCTTGAACTCCTGGGTCCCTCCCGAACTCCTGGGTCCCCTGGGGCACTCCTGAACTCCTGGGTCCATTGGGGCACTCCTGGGTCCATTGGGGCACTCCTGGGTCCATTGGGGCACTCCTGGGTCCTTCCCGAACTCCTGGGTCCCTCCCGAACTCCTGGGTCCCTCCTGAACTCCTGGGTCCCCTGGGGCACTCCTGGGTCCCCTTGGGGCACTCCTGGGTCCCTTGTGGTGGGGGTCATCTCTGACATCACGGCCCCGCCCCCAGCCCCGCCCCCTCTGGCCAATCACGAGCTGCGGCTGCAGCTGGAGCTGGGGCGGGGGAGGGGCCCGGGGGGACCCGCCCCCCAGGAGGAGAATCTGCCCCGGATGCTGGCGCAGGTGAGGGGCAACAGGGGTCTGTGGGGCGCTATGGGGCGCTATGGGGTCTGTGGGGCGATATAGGGGTCTGTGGGGCGCTATGGGGTCTGTGGGGTGCTATGGGTCTCTATGGTCTCTATGGGTGTCTATGGGTCTCTATGGGGTCTATGGGTCTCTATGGGTCTCTATGGGTCTCTATGGGTCTCTATGGTCTCTATGGGTCCCTATGGGTCCCTATGGTCCCTATGGGTCTCTATGGGTCTCTATGGTCTCTATGGGTCTCTATGGTCCCTATGGGTCCCTATGGGTCTCTATGGGTCTCTATGGGTCTCTATGGGTCTCTATGGGTCTCTATGGTCTCTATGGTCTCTATGGGTCTCTATGGGTCTCTATGGTCTCTATGGTCTCTATGGGTCTCTATGGTCTCTATGGCTCTCTATGGGTCTCTATGGTCCCTATGGGTCCCTGTGGGTCCCTATGGTCTCTATGGGTCCCCGTTCCAGCGCCAATGGGGCCGTTGCCGCCACAGCAGCTTCTCCCCGGGGGAACAAACCCGCCTGAGCTCCCAGTAAGCGCCTCCCCCCCCCATTTCCCCCCCCATACCGGTCCATACCGGTCCATACCGGTCCATACCGGTCCATACTGGTGTCCCCACCCCCCCCGTGTCCCCCCGCCCCAGTTTCCTCCCCAACCGCGTCGCCTTCGCCGACACGTACCCGCAAAAGGCGTTCTGCGGCGTCTTCGACCCCAATGGCGACGCCTTCGTGTCCGCCTGCCAAGGTGAGGCGCTGACCGGCGGCTCCCTCAGCCAATAGCAACGCGGCGCGCCCGCCAAAGGGCCAATGGGAGGGCGGGGAGCGGCCAAAAGTCCCGCCCTCCCGCGGCGCGGCGCGAAGCGCTGAGGGATAGGGAGACCGGCCAATTAGAGCGCGGGGTGGCCCATGCGTAGCCAATAGGAGCGTGGGGGGGGGAAGTCCAGCCCTCCCGCGGCGCGAAGCGCTGAGGGACGTGTTGCTCGGCCAATGGGAGCGCGGCGCGGCCACAGCGTAGCCAATAGGAGCGAGGGGGGGATAAGGCAGCCCACCCGCGGCGCGGCGCGCTGAGCGACGGCTTCCCCGGCCAATGGGAGCGCGGCGCCTGGCGCCGCAGCCAATCACAGCCCACCCGCCTCAGCGGGCGCCGCGGAAACCCCGATGGCCCCCAAATTGGCCCTAAAACCCCTCAAATTCGCCCCAAAATTCACCCCCCCCCACTCCCCCCCCCCCGCTGAGGGACAAAGCGACGGGCCAATGGGGGCGCGGCGGTGAGTCGAGGAGCCAATAGGAACGCGGGGGCGGGCGGCGCGTCCCACCCCCCCCCCCACCCCCCCCCCAATCAAGGGCGGGAAGCGCGCGGGCGGGACATGGCGCTGAGTGACGCGCGGCGCGGCCAATCAGGACGCGGCGTTTGGCGGGCGCAGCCAATGAGCGCGCCGCTGGTTAAAAAACCCCCAAAAAGCGGCGTTTTCTCCCCAAATCGGGCCCCGCAGACCACGCCCTGCGGCTGTACCGGTGCCGCGGGGGGGGGGATGAAGCTGCTGCGGACGTTCGCGGGGCGGGACGTGGGCTGGAGCATCCTGGACGTCGTGTTCAGCCCCGATGGAGCCCGCTGCTTCTATTGCAGCTGGTCTGACTACGGTGAGGGGGCGTGGCCAGCGCGGGGGGCGTGGCCAGGGCGAAGGGGCGTGGCCAGACCCCCCTGGGGTGCTTGGTCCCATTGGTTTCTATGAGGCGGCGGTGGGGGGGGGGGGGGGGGGAGGGATAGGGGGCGTGGCCACGTAATGAGGCTCCGCCCCCACCGCTTCTGGCCCCGCCCAGTTCATATGATTGACGTGTATGAGGAGGGCGACACCCACACGGCGCTGGATCTGCGGTGGGACTGGGGGCAATGGGTCAATGGGGGTCAATGGGGTCATGGGGGTCAATGGGTCAATGAGGGTCAATGGGGTCAATGGGTCAGTGGGAATCAATGGGGGTCAATGGGGTCAATGGGGGTCAATGGGGCAATGGGGTCATGGGGGTCAATGAGGGTCAATGGGGTCAATGGGTCAATGGGTCAGTGGGAATCAATGGGGGTCAATGGGGTCAATGGGGGTCAATGGGGCAATGGGGTCATGGGGGTCAATGGGTCAGTGGGAATCAATGGGGGTCAATGGGGTCAATGGGTCAATGGGGTCAATGGGGTCAATGGGGTTAATGGGTCAATGAGGTCAATGGGGTCAATGGGGGTCAATGGGTCAATGGGGGTCAATGGGGGTCAATGGGAGGGACTGGGAGGGGCTTTATGTCTGTGGGCGTGTCTCTGTGATTGTGGGCGTGGCCTCCGGTCCAAGCCCCGCTCCCTTCCCAGCCCCCACGAGCGGCGCTTCGCCATCTTCTCATTGGCCGTGGCGCCGGGGGGCGGGGCCGTGCTGGGCGGGGCCAACGACGGCTGCATCTACGGCTACGACCTGGGGGCCATGAGGAGGGTGCTCAAGGTCAGAGGTCACCGCGGGGTCACTGGGGTGAGGTGGGCGGGACCGGGGGGACAATGGGGGGCAATGGGGGGGAAGGGGGGGCTATGGGAGTCAAGGGGGGGCAATGGGGGTCATTGACGATCAATGAGGGTCAATGGGAATCAATGGGGTCATTGGGGATCAATGGGTCAATAAGATCAACAGAAGTCAAGGGGCGGCAAGGGGGGTCATTGGGGATCAATGGGGGGCAATGGGGGTCAATGGGGATAAACAGGAGTCAATGGGGTCAATGGGGATTAATGGGGTCAATGGGTCAATGGAGTCAATGGGGTCAATGAGGATCCATGGGGTCAATGGGTCAATGGGGATCAATGGGGGTCAATGGGGGTCAATAAGATCAACAGGAGCCAAGGGGGGGAAATGCGGGTCAATGGGGTCAATGGGGGTCAATGGGGCCAATGTGTCAATGGGGGTCAATGGGGTAAATGAGGATCAATGGGGGTCAATGGGGTCAATGGGATCAATGGGGTCAATGGGATCAATGGGGATCCATGGGGTCAATGGGGTCATTGGGGATCAATGGGGGTCAATAAGATCAACAGGAGCCAAGGGGGGGAAATGGGGGTCAATGGGGTCAATGGGGCCAATGTGTCAATGGGGGTCAATGGGGTCAATGGAGTCAATGGGGGCAATGGAGGCAATGGGGTCAATGGGGGTCAATGGGTCAATGGGGGTCAATGGGGTCAATGGGGGTCAATGGGTCAATGGGGGTCAATGGGTCAATGAGGGTCAATGGGGTCAATGGAGATCAATGGGGGTCAATGGGTCAATGGGGGTCAATGAGGATCAATGGGGGTCAATAGAGATCAATGGGGGTCAATGGGTCAATGGAGGTGAATGAGGTCTATAGGGTCAACTGAGTCGATGCGGGTCAATGGGGGTCAATGGGAGTCAATGGAGATCAATGGGGGTCAATGAGGATCAATGGGGATCAATGGGGCCAATGGGTCAATGGGGTCAATAGGGCCAATGGGGGTCAATGGGGTCATTGGGGGTCAATGGGTCAATGGGTCAATGGGGGTCAATGGGGTCATTGGGGGTCAATGGGTCAATGGGGGTCAATGGGGGTCAATGGGGTCATTGGGGGTCAATGGGTCAATGGGGTCAATGGGGTCAATAGGGCCAATGGGGGTCAATGGGGTCAATGGGGGTCTATAGGGGTGTCAAACCCACCCAATAGCTGTCGCTGCATCCCACCCAACGGCGCCCATCGTGGCGACCCCCGGTGACCCCGCTGACCCCTCCCTTCCCCCTCCCCCCCCGCAGGTGTCGGCGCACGAGGACGACGTGAACGCGGTGGCGCTGGAGGGGGGGGAGGGGCAGCTGGTGCTGTCCGGGGGGGACGACGGCGTGTGCCGCGGGTGGGACCGGCGGCTGCTGCGCGACGACCCCGCGGGGGACGGGGGGACGCGGCCCGTGCTGACGCTGGCCGGGCACCGCGACGGCATCACCTTCCTGCACCCCCGCGTGAGGGCGGGGGGACGGGGGCAATGGGGGGATGGGGCGATGGGGGGGATGGGGGGGATGGGGGGATGGGGGTCAATGGGGCAATGGGGGTGATGGGGACGATGGGGGCGATGGGGGCGATGGGGGGATGGGGGTGATGGGGGCAATGGGGCTGATGGGGGTGATGGGCGGATGGGGGTCAATGGGGGCGATGGGGGGATGGGGGTCAATGGGGGCGATGGGGGGATGGGGGTCAATGGGGGCGATGGGGGGATGGGGGCGATGGGGGCGATGGGGGGATGGGGGTCAATGGGGGTGATGGGGGGATGGGGGTCAATGGGGCAATGGGGGTGATGGGGACAATGGGGTCAATGGGGGCGATGGGGGGATGGGGGTGATGGGGGCAATGGGGGTGATGGGGGTGATGGGCGGATGGGGGTCAATGGGGGCGATGGGGGGATGGGGGTCAATGGGGGTGATGGGGGCAATGGGGGTGATGAGGGCAATGGGGGTGATGGGGGTGATGGGCGGATGGGGGTCAATGGGGGGATGGGGGTCAATGGGGGGATGGGGGTGATGGGGGTGATAGGGTCAATGGGGTCGATGAGGGGATGGGGGTCAATGGGGGGATGGGGGTGATGGGGGGATGGGAGTCAATGGGGGCAATGGGGGGATGGGGGTCAATGGGGGGATGGGGGTCAATGGGGGGATGGGGGCGATGGGGGTGATGGGGTCAATGGGGGGATGGGGGTGATGGGGGGATGGGGGTCAATGGGGGCAATGGGGGTCAATGGAGGGATGGGGGCGATGGAGTCAATGGGGGGATGGGGGCGATGGGGGTGATGGGGTCAATGGGGCAATCGGGGTGATGGGAGTGATGGGGGTGATGGCGGTGATGGGGGGATGAGGGTCAATGGGGGGATGGGGGCAATGGGGGTGATGGGGGGATGGGGGTCAATGGGGGCAATGGGGGGATGGGGGTCACTGGGACCCATAGACACCCATAGAGATCAATGGGAGTTAATGGAGGTCAATGAGGGTCAATGGGGATCAATGGTAATCAATGGGGTTCAATGGGGGTCAATGGGGTCAATGAGAATCAATGGGGATCAATGGGATCAATGGGGATCAGTGGGAGTCACTGGGACCCATAGAAGTCAATGGGAGTCAATGGGGTCAATGGGGTCAATGGGGATCAATGGGGGTCAAAGGGGGTCAATGGGATCAATGGGGTCAATGGGGATCAATGGGAGTCAATGAGGATCAATGGTAATCAATGGGGTTCAATGGGGGTCAATGGGAATCAATGGGATTCAATGGGGGTAATGGGGTCAACGGGGGTCAATGGGGTCAATGGGGTCAATGGGGTCAATGGGGGTAATGGGGTCGATGGGGGCAATGGGGATCAATGGGAGTCAATGGGGGGTCAATGGGGGTAATGGGGCCAATGGGGTCAATGGGGGTCAATGGGGTCAATGGGGGGAAGGGGGCAATGGGGTCAATGGGTCAATGGGGGCGATGGGGTCAATGGGATCAATGGGGGTCATGGGGACAATGGGGTCAATGGGTCAATGGGGGTCAATGGGAGTCAATGGGGATCAATGGGGGTCAGTGGGACCCATAGACACCCATAGAGATCAATGGGAGTCAATGGGGTCAATGGGGTCAATGAGGTCAATGAGAATCAATGGGGGTCAATGGGGATCAATGGTAATCAGTGGAGTTCAATTGGGGTCAATGGGGTCAATGGGGGTCAATGGGGGTAATGGGGGCAATGGGGTCAATGGGGATTAATGGGGGTCAATTGGGGCAATGGGGTCAATGGGGGTCAATGGCATCAATGGGGGTCAATGGGGGTCAATGGGAGTCAATGGGGATTAATGGGGGTCAGTGGGGATCAATGGGGGTCAATGGGGGTCAATGGGGTCCATGGGTCAATGGGATCAATGGGGGTCAATGGGGATTAATGAGGGTCAATGGGGGTCAATGGGGGTTATTGGGGGTCAATGGGATCAATGGGGGCAATGGGGTCAGTGGGTGTTCCCTGTTCCCCATTGGTCCATCCCGGTCTCCAGGGCGACGGGCGGTACCTTGTGACCAACTCCAAGGACCAATCAGCGAAGCTCTGGGACTTGCGGCTGCCGGCGGGGCCGACCGTCATGGCCGCCGCGCGCCGCGCCGTGGCCAATCAGAGCTGGGATTACCGCTGGCAGCCGGCCCCGCCCACCAGTGAGGGGCGGGGCCTAGACGGGGGGGCGGGGCTTGGGGGGGGACGGGGAGACACTGAGCAGATCAATGGGGTCAATGGGGATCAATGGGGTCAATGGGGGTCAATGGGGATCAATGGGGTCAATGGGTCAATGGGGAACAATGGGTCAATGGGGGTCAATGGGGGTTAATGGGGGTCAATGGGGGTCAATGGGGTCAATGGGTCAATGGGTCAATGGGGTCAATGGGGTCAATGGGTCAATGGGGGTCAATGGTGTTCAATGGGGGTCAATGGGGGTCAATGGGGTCAATGGGGTCAATGGGGTCAATGGTGTTCAATGGGGGTCAATGGGGATCAATGGGGTCAATGGATCAATGGGGTCAATGGGGTCAATGGCTCATTGGGATCAATGGCGTCAATGGGGTCAATGGGTCAATGGGGGTCAATGGGGGTCAATGGGATGAATGGGTCAGTGGGGTCAATGGCGTCAATGGGGGTTAATGGGGGGTCAATGGGGTCAATGGGGTCAATGGGGGTCAATGGGGTCAATGGGAGTCAATGGGATCAATGGGGGCCAATGGGGTCAATGGGGGTCAGTGGGTCAATGGGGTCAATGGGTCAATGGGGGTCAGTGGGTTCAATGGGGTCAATGGGATCAATGAGGTCAATGGGAGTCAATATGGGTCAATGGGGTCAATGGGTCAATGTGGGGAGCGCTGCTCTCCCATTGGCCCCCGTTCCTCCCCCCCAGCCAATCCGGCGCCGTTGCCGGGCGACCGCTCGCTGATGACGTTCCGGGGTCACGTGGTGCTGCACACGCTGCTGCGCGCCCGCCTGGCCCCGCCCCCCGGCCCCGCCGGCGGCCAATACCTGAGCGCCGCCTGCGCCACGGGCGCCGTCATTGGTCAGAACGGGAACGGGGGGCGGGGCTTGCGCGGGGCGGGGAAAGTCAATGGAGGGGATGTGTGGGGCACTTATGGGGCTCTATGGGGTGCTTTGGGGTGTCTATGGGGCACTTGGGGGTCGCTATGGGGTGCTTGGGGGTCACTATGGGGCACTATGGGGCACTTACGGGGCACTTAAGGGGTGCTTATGGGTCACTATGGGTCACTTATGGGGCCCTATGGGGCACTTATGGGGCTCTATGGGGTGCTTGGGGGGTCACTATGGGGCACTTAGGGGGCTCTATGGGGTGCTTAGGGGTCACTATGGGGCACTTATGGGGCTCTATGGGGCACTTATGGGGTGCTTGGGGGGTCACTATGGGGCACTTAGGGGGCTCTATGGGGCACTTATGGGGCACTTATGGGGTGCTTGGGGGGGTCACTATGGGGCACTTATGGGGCTTTATGGGGCACTTATGGGGCACTTATGGGGTGCTTGGGGGGTCGCTATGGGGCACTTATAGGGCTCTATGGGGCACTTATGGGGCTCTATGGGGCCCTTAGGGGGTCACTATGGGGCACTTATGGGGCTCTATGGGGCTCTTAGGGGGTCTCTATGGGGCACTTATGGGGCTCTATGGGGCCCTTAGGGGGTCACTATGGGGCACTTATGGGGCTCTATGGGGCACTTATGGGGTGCTTGGGGGATCGCTATGGGGCACTTATGGGGCTCTATGGGGTGCTTGGGGGGTCGCTATGGGGCCCTATGGGGCACTTATGGGGCTCTATGGGGGTCACTATGGGGCACTTATGGGGCTCTGTGGGGCACTTGTGGGTCACAGCGGGGCGTCCAATCCCGTTGCAGTGTACGACGTGCTGACGGGGCGGGTCGTGCGGCGATTGGCCAATCACAGCGCCTGCGTGCGTGACGTCAGCTGGCACCCGCGCGGGGATTGGCTGGCCAGCGCCTCGGTGGGCGGGGCTTGCGGGGGCGGGGCCGGGGGGGGCTCTATGGGGCACTGCGTGGGTTTAGGGGGTTCTATGGGGCACTTATGGGGCGACATGGGGGTCTTGGGGGTCACTATGGGGCACCTATGGGCCTCCATGGGGCACTTATGGGGCACTTGGGGGTCACTTATGGGGCACGGGGTGGATTTAGGGGGTTCTATGGGGCTCTTGGGGGTCACTATGGGGCACCTATGGGGCTCGGTGGGGCACTTGGGGGTCACTTATGGGGCACAGGGTGGAGCTATGAGGCTCTGTGGGTCACACATGGGGCTCTATAGGGGTCACTATGGGGCACCTATGGGCCTCCATGGGGCACTTATGGGGCACTTGGGGGGCACTTGTGGGGCACGGGGTGGATTTATGGGGCACTTATGGGGCTCTATGGGTCACACATGGGGCTCCTGGGGGTCACTATGGGGCACCTATGGGGCACTTGGGGGTCGCTATGGGGCACTTGGAGGGCACTTATGGGGCACGGGGTGGATTTATGGGGCACTTATGGGGCTCTATGGGTCACACATGAGGCTCCTGGGTGTCACTATGGGGCACCTATGGGGCCTCTATGGGGCACTTGAGAGTCACTATGGGGCACTTGGGGGTCACTATGGGGCACTTGGGGGGCACTTATGGGGCACGGGGTGGATTTATGGGGCACTTATGGGGCTCTATGGGTCACACATGAGGCTCCTGGGGGTCACTATGGGGCACCTATGGGGCCTCTATGGGGCACTTGGGGGTCACTATGGGGCACTTGGGGGTCGCTATGGGGCACTGTGGGGTGACTCTATGGGTCACTTATGGGGCCGCCCCACATCTCCCCACAGTGGGACGGCTCCATCCGCCTCTGGGACTACGGGGACCCGGCCTGACGTGTGGGGCTGCCCCACAAGTGTGGGGCTGGAGAGGGGATGAGGGGGGGGGGGGTTTGGGACCCACACTTGTGGGGCTGGGCTGTGACCCAGATGTCGGAGCTGCAATAAAGGGCTGCGACCCATAAGCGAGTTGTGCTGACTTATAGAGGCCCATAGAAACCTATAGAACCCCATAGAGACCCATAGCGCCCCATAGAGACCCATAGGGACCCATAGAGACCATAGAGACCCATAGGAACCCATAGGGACCCATACAGACCCATAGAACCCCACAGAGACCCATAGGGACCCATAGAACCCCACAGAGACCCATAGGGACCCATAGAGACCCATAGGGACCCATAGAACCCCATAGAGACCCATAGTGCCCCATAGAGACCCATAGAGACCCATAGGGACCCATAGGGACCCATAGGGCCCCATAAGTTTATTGAGTGGGCGTGGCCTCATTCCCTCCACGTGACCTCGACCTCGTCCGTCCGATACCTGATTGGACAAGGGGGCGGAGCTTTCGCCGTCACATGATCCTTAAGCCCCACCCCGACTCCGCGGCCCAATCCCCGCCCCCCCTTTACCTCTGCGTGATCCCTGATTGGTCGATGGGCGTCGTTTGCCCCGCCCTCAGCATCTCCCACCCGGCCTGCGCGATCATGGCGCCGTTATCCTGGCAGTACCTGCAAGCCACGCCCCCTTTAGCAAGCCACGCCCACACCCCACAGGACACGCCCCCCCAACCCCAGGCCACGCCCACCTGTCATCTATGGGGCAAAGCTCCGCCCCCCGGTCCGCACACATGGTCCGCAGCATCTCCTGCAGCCTATGGTTGCCTGAGGGGGGCGTGGTTACGTCACGGGGGCGTGGTTACGTCACGGGGGCGTGGTTACATCAAGCCACGCCCCCTTTCGCTTAAGCCACACCTATTGGTTTTTAAGACGCTGGCCCTTTAAGACCCCCCCCATGCATTCATAATGCGGGTTTAAGCCAAGCCCCCCAAGCCACGCCCCCCACTCACAGGCCACGCCCCCATTCCCAAGCCACGCCCCCTCCATTCAACCCCATTCACTCCCATTCAAACCCCACTTAAACCCATTATAAGCGGGTCCCCCCCTTGGCCACGCCCCCCATGGCTACGACCACGCCCCCAGTCCCAGGCCACGCCCTCCACTCACAGGCCACACCCCCATTTCCAAGCCACGCCCTCTCCATTCAACCCCATTCACTCCCATTCAAACCCCATTTAAACCCATTATAAGCGGGTCCCTCCCTTGGCCACGCCCCCCATGGCTACGACCACGCCCCCCAGTCCCAGGCCACGCCCCCTACTCACAGGCCACGCCCCCACTCACAAGCCACGCCCCCTCCATTCAACCCCATTCACTCCCATTCAAACCCCATTATAAGCGGGTCTCCCATTGGCCACGCCCCCCACGGGTCCGACCACGCCCCCCTCTCACCGGCCACGCCCCAATTCCCAAGCCACGCCCCCCCCATTCAAACCCATTATAGCGGGTCCCCCCTGGCCCCGCCCCATTGGCCAGGCCCCGCCCCCACTCACAGGCCACGCCCCCCACCAGCAGCAGGTGCCGCGTCCCCGTCAGCGCCAGCGCCCGCTCCGTCACCTCGGCCAACATGGCGAACGCCGTCTCCTGATTGGTCCGTCAGCGCTAATTAACCCCGACCCCTCATTAACCCCCCCACCGCGCCCCTAATTAACCCCAAACCCCCTTCGTTAACCCCAAAATCCCCTCAATTAACCCCAAAATCCACATGATTAACCCCCCCGAACTCCTGGGTCCCTCCCCGGACGCCTGGGTCCATTGGGGCACTCCTGGGTCCCTTGGGGAACTCTTGGGTCCCCTGGGGCACTCCTGGGTCCCTCCCGAACCCCTGGGTCCCATGGGGCACTCCGGGGTCCATTGGGGCACTTCTGGGTCCCTCCCGAACACCTGGGTCCCCTGGGGCACTCCTGGGTCCCTCCCCAAACACTTGGGTCCCATGGGGCACTTCTAGGTCCACTGGGGAACTCCTGGGTCCCTTGGGTCCCTTGGGGCACTCCTGGGTCCCTTGGGGCACTCCTGGGTCCCTTGGGTCCCTTGGGGCACTCCTGGGTTCCTCGGGGAACTCCTGGGTCCCCTGGGTCCCTTGGGGCACTCCTGGGTTCCTCGGGGAACTCCTGGGTCCCCTGGGTCCCTTGGGGCACTCCTGGGTCCCTTGGGGCACTCCTGGGTCCCTCCCGAACTCCTGGGTCCCCTCCTGAAGTTGTAGTTGCATTGGGGCACTCCTGGGTCCCTTGGGGCACTCCTGGGTCCCCCCGTGTCTCAGTTTCCCCCTTTCCCCCCCAATCCCGAACTCCGGGGTCCCTCCCCGGACGCCTGGGTCCCTTGGGGCACTCCTGGGTCCCCTGGGGCACTCCTGGGTCCCCATTACCTGCAGCGAGAAGCAAAGATCCTCACGTGTCGCCTCCCCCGACGCCAACAGCCCCGGGGTCACCGCCTGGGGGGAGGGGCCCGGACGCCTGGGTCCTCTCCCGGACGCCTGGGTCCCCCCTAGAACTCCTGGGTCCCTCCCTGAACTCTTAGTTCCATTGGGGCACTCCTGGGTCCCTTGGGGCACTCCTGGGTCCCTCCTGAACTCCTGGGTCCCCCCTTGAAGTCTTAGTTCCCTTGGGGCATTCCTGGGTCCCTCCTGAACTCCCGGGTCTCCTGGGGCACTCCTGGGTCCCTTGGGGCATTCCTGGGTCCCTCCCAGAACTCCTGGGTCCCTGGGGGCATTCCTGGGTCCCTCCCAGAACTCCTGGGTCCCTCCCGCACTCCTGGGTCCCTCTCTGCACTATTAAACCCATTGGGGCACTCCTGGGTCCCTTGGGGCACTCCTGGGTCCCCCCCAGAACTCCTGGGTCCCTCCCTCAAGTCTTAGTTCTATTGGGGCATTCCTGGGTCCCTCCCGAACTCCTGGGTCCCTTGGGGCACTCCTGGGTCCCTCCCAGAACTCCTGGGTCCCTCCCTCAAGTCTTAGTTCTATTGGGGCATTCCTGGGTCCCTCCTGAACTCCTGGGTCCCCCCCTTGAAGTCTTAGTTCCATTGGGGCACTCCTGGGTCCCTTGGGGCACTCCTGGGTCCCCTGGGGCACTCCTGGGTCCCTCCGTACCTGCAGGTGCGACAGGAGCCCCGAGAAGGACACGTCCATCCCCTTGACCCCATAGGGCAGGTCCAGCAGGCGCCGCCCCCTATAGGCCGGGAGGACCCCCCCCCATTTTGGGTCAAAACCCCGCGATTTTGGGTCAAAACCCCCCAATTTTGGGTCAAAACCCCGCGATTTCGGGTCATTTTGGGCCTCACCTGCGCGCCAGCTGCTCGATGTTGTACCCGGGGCTGGGGGCGTTGGAGAGCTGCCGTAAACAGGGGGGGAGGGGGTCACGGAGGGACCCAGGCGTCCGGGAGGGACCCAGGAGTGCCCCACGGGACCCAGGCGTCCGGGAGGGACCCAGGAGTGCCCCACCTGCAGGATGCGTGCGAAGCGGTCCAGGCAGTTGCCCAGCGCCAGGTCCAGCGTCTCCCCCAGGATCCGGTAGCGCCGGCGCGAGAAGGCGATGACCTGGGGGGTCATATCGCGATATATCGCGACGTATCGCGACATATCGTGAGGTTTTGGGGTCATATCGCGAGGTTTTGGGGCCATATCGCGAGGTTTTGGGGTCATATCGCGACGTATCGGGGCGTATCGTGGCGATATCGTGCGATATCGCGCCCGGCGGCGCCGGTCCCGCCGCGATATGGTCGCGATATGTCGCGATATGAACCCTATACATCGCAATATGACCCAATATGTCCCAATATGACCCGATATGACTCTGATATGACCACGATACATCGCGATATGACCCCTATATATCCCAATATGACCATGATACATCCCAATACGACCCGATATGACTCCAATGTGACCCCGATATATCGTGATATGACCCCTATATATTCCAATATGACCCTGACACGTCCCAATATGACCCAATATGACCTCAATGTCACCACAATATATCATGATATGACCTCTATACATTCCAATATGACCCCAATACGTACCAATATGATCCCGATATATCGTGATATGGCTCCTATATATCCCAATAGGACTCAAATACATCCCAATATGCCCCCAATATACCGCGATATGGCTCCTATACATCCCAATATGACCATGATACATCCCAATACAACCCAATACGCCCCCGATATATCGCGATATGACCCCCATACATCCCAATATGACCCCTACACATCCCAATATGACCCAATACACCCCCTATATATCGCGATATGGCCCCTATACATCCCAATATGACCCCAAAACGTCCCAATGTGACCCGATGTAACCCTGATATATCATGATAGGACTTCTATGCATCCCAATATGACCCCATATGCCCCCGACACATCGCAATATGACCACAATAAACCCCAATATGACCCAATACGCCCCCGATATATTGCGATATGATCCCTATACATCCCAATATGACCCAATATGCCCCCGATATATCGTGATATGACCACAATACATCGCAATATGACCCCGAAACGCCCCAATATGACCCCTATACACCCCAATACGACCCGATATGCCCCCGATATATCGCGATATGACCCCTATACGCCCCAATATGCCCATGATATATCGCGATATGATCCCTACACATCCCAATATGACCCTGAAACGTCCCAATATGACCCAATATGACCCCGATATATCGCGATATGATCCCTATACACCCCAATATGACCCGATATGCCCCCGATATATCGCGATACGACCCCTATATCGCGACAGGCCCCACCTGGGTGTTGCCGCCGCTGACGTAGAGCACCAGGGGGTCGGGGGCGGGGCCGAGCAGGCGGCCCATCTCGATGTGGCCCACGCAGTGGTTCACGGCCACCAGGGGGCGGAGCCACAGCTGGGCCAGCGTGCGCGCCACCGCGGCCACCACCGACAGCCCCGCCCCCATGCCCGGGCCTGCGGGAGGGGACGGGAGGGGAGGGGGTCAGGCTCCGCCCACTGAACACGAGGCTCCGCCCACAAAGCTCTGAGTGGGCCCTGAGGCTCCGCCCCCCTGAGGCCACGCCCATAATCCCCTGAGGCTCCGCCCACCAGGCACTGAGTGGCCCCTGAGGCTCCGCCCCTCTGAGGTCCCGCCCATAATCACCTGAGGCTCCGCCCACAAAGCTCTGAGTGGCCCCTGAGGCTCCACCCCCCATGAGGCTCCGCCCACCAGGCACTGTGGCCCCCGAGGCTCCGCCCCCTATGAGGCTCCACCCCCTCTGAGGCTCCACTCCCTCTGAGGCTCCACCCACCAACCCCTGAGTCTCCACCCCCCAACCCCTGAGGCTCCACCCACCAATCCCTGAGGCTCCACCCCCCAACCCCTGAGGCTCCACCCACCAACCCCTGAGGCTCCACCCACCAACCCTGAGGCTCCACCCACCAACCCCTGAGGCTCCACCCCCCAACCCCTGAGGCTCCACCCCCCAACCCCTGAGGCTCCACCCCCCAACCCCTGAGGCTCCACCCCCCAACCCCTGAGGCTCCACCCACCAACCCTGAGGCTCCACCCCCCAACCCCTGAGGCTCCACCCACCAACCCTGAGGCTCCACCCACCAACCCCTGAGGCTCCACCCACCAACCCCTGAGGCTCCACCCCCCAACCCCTGAGGCTCCACCCCCCAATCCCGGAGCTCCACCCACCAACCCCTGAGGCTCCACCCTCTCCGAGGCTCCACCCCCAATACTGGAGGCTCCACCCCCTCTGAGTCTCCACCCACCAACCCCCGAGGCTCCACCCCCTCAAAGGCTCCACCCCCTGAGTCTCCACCCATCAACCCCTGAGGCTCCACCCCCTCTGAGTCTCCACCCACCATCCCCTGTTGCTCCACCCCCTGAGTCTCCACCCCCACCCCGAGGCTCCACCCCCTCTGAGTCTCCACCCACCATCCCCTGTTGCTCCACCCCTATGAGGCTCCACCCTCCAGGCCCCGCCCACCAACCCCTGAAGCTCCACCCACCAACCCCTGAAGCTCCACCCACAAACCCCAGAGGCTCCACCCCCAACCCCTGAAGCTCCACCCCCCAACCCCTGAAGCTCCACCCTCTGAGTCTCCTCCCACCAACCCCCGAGGCTCCACCCACCAATCCCCGAGGCTCCTCCCACCAACCCCCGAGGCTCCACCCACCAATCCCTTGAAGCTCCACCCCCTCTGAGTCTCCACCCCTCAACTCCTGAGACTCCACCCCCTCCAAGCCCCCCTTGGTCCCGCCCCCCCCGGCCCGGCCCCCCTGCCCCGCTGACCCCTGGTGAAGGCGATGGCGTCCAGGTCCTGGGGGCGTGTCCGGGCGTGGCCGAGGGCGTCGCCCACCAGAGCCAATAGCGCGCGCCGGTGGTGCCGCCCGGCCGGGCCCGGCGCGAACCCTGCGCCGTCACCCCAAAATCAGCCAAAACCGACCACATTCGCCCCAAAATGAGCCCCGAATGAGCACGGACCGCCCCCATTTACCCCAAAATGAGCCAAATCCCACCACATTCGCCCCAAAATGAGCCCAAAGTGACCAAAACTGCCCCAATTCGCCCCAAAATGAGCCCAAAATGAGGCAGATCCGACCCCATTCGCCCCAAAATGAGACAGAACAGCCCGAAATGAGACAAAACAGCCCAAAATGAGACAAAAGGGGGTGAGGAAAAAATGGGGGAAAATGGAGGAAAAATGGATAAAACAACAAAAAAAAAAGAGAGAAAATGGGCAAAAAATGGACAAAATATGAGGAAAAATCGACCAGAAATGGACAAAAAATGGACAAAATATGAGGAAAAATTGACCAAAAATAACCAAGAAATGGACAAAAGATGAGGAAAAATTGAACAGAAATGGGCAAAAAGTTCAACAAAAATGAGGAAAAATGGACCAAAAATGAGGAAAAATCGACCAAAAATGGGCAAAAAATGGACAAAAAATGGACAAAAAATGAGGAAAAATCGACCAAAAATGGGCAAAAAATGGACAAAATATGAGGAAAAATTGACCAAAAATCGACCAAAAATGGACAAAAAATAGACAAAAAAAGGACAAAAAAATGAGGAAAAATGGACAAAAAACCAACAAAAAATGGAGAGAAAATGAGGAAAAATCGACCAAAAATGGACAAAAAATGGACCAAAAATGAGGAAAAATTGACCAGAAATGGACAAAAAGTTCAACAAAAATGAGGAAAAATGGACCAAAAATGAGGAAAAATCGACCAAAAATGGACAAAAAATCAAAAAGAAAATGAGGAAAAATCCACCAAAAATCGACTAAAAATGGACAAAAAGTTCAACAAAAAATGAGGAAAATTTGACCAAAAATGGACCAAAAATGGACAAAAAAATCAACAAAGAAAATGGACAAAAAAGTGACGAGAAAATGGAGAAAAAAATCCACGAAATTTGACCAAAAATCAGCAAAAAAACGGACTAAAAATGGACCAAAAAGTGACAAAAAAGGGACAAAAATCGACTAAAAAACGACCAAAAATTCGTCAAAAATTGAGGTGAAAATGGACAAAAAATGGACTAAAAAAAAGGTGAAAATCTCGACCAAAACCAACCAAAAATTGAGGCAAAAATGGACAAAAAAGGGACCAAAAAACGCCCATAAAAAAATGAACCAATATGGGCTCAAATTGACCCAAAACTGCCACAAAATGACCCAAAACGCCGCGTTTTTCCCTCATTTCCTCCCCCAAGCGCCCAAATCCCCATTTTTCCCCCATTTTCCCGTCATTTTTGACCCGTTTTGACGTCATTTCCTCCCCAGACCCCATTTCCCCCCGTTTTCCCCCCATTTTCCCCCTTTTCCCGCCAATTCCGCGCCCCCCCCGCGTGACGTCACTCACCGTGGCCCGGCGGCGTGACGTAAGTGGCGCGCGCGTTGCTGAGGATGACGCCATCGCGCACCACCCCCGCCCCCACCTTATTGGCCGAGCCCTCCAGCCCCAGCACCGTCGGCATGACGTCAGCGTGACGTAAAACCCCCAAAACCCCCCAAAAACGCCCCAAAAAACCCCAAATCCGCCGCTTTTCCGACGCGCGGCGCGACTTTAGTCCCACCCCCCCCCTTTGCGGCGCGGCGTGATGGCGTCACTTCCTCCCCCGGCGGCGACTTCCGGCCACGCCTCCTCTCCTCCCCCCGCCCTTTCCGCTCCTTCCATTCGCGGCGCGGAGCCGGCGGCGCGCGCGGCTCCCCATTGGTCCCGCGGGGGCGAACCGGGCGGGCGCTGATTGGCTGGTTGGCGGTGAGCGGCGGGAACCGGGCGGCTGGGGGGGCTGGGGGACACGTGGGGGCGGCGGGCGCTGATTGGTTGTTGGGGGGGGGGGGGGGGGGGGAGAAGCGGCGGGAGCAACACGTGGTGGGGTAAAGGGGGGGGGGGAGCGCGGCGGGCGCTGATTGGCGGAGGCGGCGCTGCGCGCTGATTGGCTGGTTGGCGGTGAGCGGCGGGAACCGGGCGGCTGGGGGGAGGGGGGGGGGACGACACGTGGGGGCGGCGGGCGCTGATTGGCTGCGGCGGAGGCGGCGCTGCGCGCTGATTGGCTGCGTCCGCAGGGGGCGGGGTTTCGGAGATGCCCAAGCGGAGTCGCAAGGAGGCGGCGGAGGGAGAGGAGGAGGGGGAGCCCGGTACGGACACGTGACCGCGGGGCCACGCCCACTGGCCCCTTTGACCCCCAGGGATTGACCCATTGACCCCATTGACCCCATTGATTGACCCCATTGATCCCCATTGATTGACCCCCATTGATTGACCCCTATTGACCCCCATTGATCCCACTGACCCCATTGATTGAACCCCACTGATTGATCCCCTTTGACCCCCAGGGATTGACCCATTGACCCCATTGACCCCATTGATTGACCCCATTGACCCCCATTGATTGACCCCCATTGATTGACCCCATTGACCCCCATTGATTGACCCCCATTGACCCCAGTGACCCCCATTGATCTCTATGGGTCTCTATGGGTCTTATTGACCCCATTGACCCCCATTGATTGAACCCCATTGACTCTCATTGATTGACCCCATTGACCCCCATTGATTGACCCCATTGACCCCATTGACCCCCATTGATTGACCCACATTGACCCCCATTGACCCCCATTGATTGACCCCCATTGATTGACCCATTGACCCACATTGACCCCATTGACCCCCATTGACCCCCATTGATTGAACCCCATTGATTGATCCCCATTGACCCCCATTGATTGACCCCATTGACCCCATTGACCCTCATTGATTCCCATTGATCTCTATGGGTCTCTATGGGTCTTATTGACCCCCATTGACCCCCATTGATTGACCCCCATTGATTGACCCACATTGATCCCATTGATTGACCCCCATTGACCCCATTGACTCCATTGACCCCATTGATCCCCATTGACCCCCATTGATTGACCCCCATTGATTGATCCCCATTGATTGATCCCCATTGCCCCCATTGACCCCATTGACCCCATTGATTGATCCCCATTGCCCCCATTGCCCCCATTGATTGATCCCCATTGGCCCACTGCCCCCCTGAGCGCGCTCCCATTGGCCGCAGGCTCCCGCCGGGCGCAGGGGGGGGCGTGGCCAGGCCGAGGGGGCGGAGCCGGCGCTGCTGTACCAGGACCCGCCCCTGCGCGAGGTCACGCCCGGGGGTCAAAGGTTCAACTTCAAGGTCACGTCCTGGAACGTGGACGGGCTGAGGGCCTGGGTGCGCAAGGGGGGGCTGCAGGTACGGACCCAGGAGTGCCCCGCGGACCCAGGAGTGCCCCAGGGACCCAGGAGTGCCCCAGGGGACCCAGGAGTGCCCCAGGGGACATGGGAGGGACCCATGGGATATGGGAAGGTGGGGGGACCCAGGAGTGCCCCAAGGGATATGGGAGGGACCCAGGAGTGCCCCAGGGATATGGGAGGGACCCAGGGACCCAGGAGTGCCCCAGGGGATATGGGAGGGACCCAGGGACCCAGGAGATCGGGAGGGACCCAGGAGTGCCCCAAGGGACCCAGGAGTGCCCCAAGGGACATGGGAGGGTGGGGGGACCCAGGAGTGCCCCAAGGGACATGGGAGGGACCCAGGGACCCAGGAGTGCCCCAAGAGGGACCCAGGAGTGCCCCAAGGGACCCAGGAGTGCCCCGGGGACCCAGGAGTGCCCCAGGGGACATGGGAGGGACCCATGGGATATGGGAAGGTGGGGGGACCCAGGAGTGCCCCAAGGGACATGGGAGGGACCCAGGAGTGCCCCAGGGATATGGGAGGGACCCAGGGACCCAGGAGTGCCCCAAGGGATATGGGAAGGTGGGGGGACCCAGGAGTGCCCCAAGGGACATGGGAGGGACCCAGGAGTGCCCCAAGGGACATGGGAGGGACCCAAGGGACCCAGGAGTTCGGGAGGGACCCAGGAGTGCCCCAATGGACCTAAGACTTTGGGGAGGGACCCAGGAGTGCCCCAATGGACCTAAGACTTTGGGGAGGGACCCAGGCGTCCGGGGGGGGGACCCAGGCGTCGGGGGGGGACCCAGGCGTCCGGGGGGGGACCCAGGCGTGCGGGGGGGGACCCAGGCGTGCGGGGGGGACCCAGGCGTGCCCCAGCGCTGCCCCTCCCCCGCAGTGGGTGCAGGAGGACGCCCCGGACGTGCTGCTGCTGCAGGAGACCAAGTGCGGGGGGGGGCAGGTGCCCCCGGAGCTGCAGCGGCTGCCTCAGTTTCCCCACCAGTTCTGGGCGGGCGCCGCGCGCGCCGGCTACAGCGGGGTGGGGCTGCTGGCCAGGGAGCGGCCAATCAGCGTCACCCACGGCATCGGTGAGACACCGACCCACTGATTGACCCATTGATTGACCCATTGACCCCATTGACCCCATTGACCCATTGATTGACCCATTGACCCACATTGACCCCCATTGACCCCCATGGGTTATGGGGTGGGGCTGCTGGCCAGGGAGCGGCCAATCAGCGTCACCCACGGCATCGGTGAGACACGGAACCCATTGATCCATTGATTGACCCACATTGACCCCATTGAACCCATTGACCCCCATTGATTGACCCTCATTGACCCCATTGACCCCCATTGACCCATTGATTGACCCATTGACCCACATTGACCCCATTGACCCATTGATTGACCCATTGACCCACATTGACCCCCATTGATCGTCATTGACCCCATTGATTGACCCATTGACCCCCATTGACTTCCATTGATTCCCATTGACCCCATTCACTGACCCTGTTGATCATCATTGACTCCATTGACTCCCATTGACTCCCATTGACCCCCTTTGACCCCATTGACACATTGACCCCATTGACCCCCATTGATCATCATTGACCCCATTGACCCCCATTGATCATCATTGACCCCCATTGACCCCCATTGATCATCATTGATTCCCATTGACCCCATTGACTGACCCTCATTGACCCCATTGACCCCCATTCACTCCCATTGACTCTCATTGACATCATTGACCCATTGACCCCCATTGATCCCCATTGACCCCCATGGGTTATGGGGTGGGGCTGCTGGCAAAGGAACAGCCAATCAGCGTCACCCACGGCATCGGTGAGACACCGACCCACTGATTGACCCATTGATTGACCCATTGATTGACCCATTGATCCCCATTGACACATTGACCGTCATTGATTCCCATTGACCCCATTGGTTGACCCATTGATCCCCATTGACCACATTGACCCCATTGATTGACTCCATTGATCCTATTGATTGACTCCATTGATGCTATACATTGACCCCATTGATCCCCATTGATTGACCCCCATTGATCATCATTGACTGACCCATTGACCTCCTTGACTCCATTGACCCATTGATTGACCCCATTGACTCCCACTGATCATCATTGATCCCCATTGACTCCCATTGACCCCATTGATCCCCATTGACCCCCATTAATTGACCCCCATTGATTGATCGTCATTGATTCCCATTGACCCCCATTGACGCCATTGACCCATTGACCCCATTGACTCTTATTGATCCGCATTAACTCTCATTGACTCCTATTGACTCTTATTGATCCCCATTGACCCCCATTGACCCATTGACCCCATTGACCCCATTGACCCCATTGACCCCATTGCCCCCATTGACCCCAATGTCCCCATTGCCCCCATTGACCCCATTGCCCCATTGACCCCATTGCCCCATTGACCCCATTGCCCCATTGACCCCATTGCCCCATTGACCCCCATTGCCCCATTGACCCCATTGCCCCCATTGCCCCCATTGACCCCATTGACCCCATTGACCCCAATGTCCCCATTGCCCCCATTGACCCCATTGCCCCATTGACCCCCATTGCCCCATTGACCCCATTGCCCCCATTGACCCCATTGACCCCAATGTCCCCATTGACGCCCTGACCCCATGACCCCAGGCGACCCCTCCCTGGACGCCGAGGGCCGCATCCTGACCGCGGAGCTGCCGTCGCTCTTCCTGGTCTGCGCCTACGTCCCCAATTCCGGCCGCGGCCTCACGCGATTGGCCGAGCGGCAGCGCTGGGACCGCGCCCTCCGCGCCCACCTCACCCGATTGGACGCCTCCAAACCCGTCCTATTGGGCGGCGACCTCAACGTGGCCTATGAGGAGCTGGACCTGCGGCACCCGCGGGCCAATCGGCGCTCGCCGGGGTTCACCAATGAGGAGCGAGAGGCGTTCGGGGAGCTGCTGGGGGGCGGGTTCATCGACTCCTTCCGCTTCCTGTACCCGGGGGTCCCCAACGCGTTCACGTTCTGGACGTACTTGGGGGGCGCCAGGGGGCGCAATGTGGGGTGGCGCCTGGATTACTTCGTGCTGTCGCGGCGCCTGCGGGGGGCGCTGTGCGACTGCAAGATCCGCAACCAGGTGCTGGGCAGCGACCACTGCCCCATCTCCATCTACCTGGCCCTTTAAATGGGGGGCAAGATGGCCGACGGGTGGGGGGGGGGGTGGGGGAGGGGTGGGGGGTGGGGAAAGTGGCTCGAAATTGGGTTAAAAGGGTCTAAAGTGGAGGTAAAATGGGAAGGAGTGGATCCAAGATGGCCGCCAGATTGGGTGAAATGGACAGAAATTGAGTTAAAATTGGCAGAAATTGAGTTAAAATGGGCAGAAATTGACGTAGAATGGGAAGTAGTGGATCCAAGATGGCCGCCAGATTGGGTGAAATGGACAGAAATTGAGTTAAAATTGGCAGAAATTGACGTAGAATGGGAAGGAGTGGATCCAAGATGGCCGCCAGATTGGGTGAAATAGGGTGGAATTGAGTTTAAATTGACAGAAATTGAGTTAAAATGATAGGAAATGGATCCAAGATGGCCGCCGGATTGGGTGAAATAGGGTGGAATTGAGTTTAAATTGAGAGAAATTGAGTCAAAATGGAGACAAATTGAGTTAAAATGGGAAGGAATGGATCCAAGATGGCCGCCAGATTGGGTAGAATGGGCTGAAATTGACTTAAAATGGACAGAAATTGATGTATAATGGTAGGAAATGGATCCAAGATGGCCGCCAGATTGGGTAGAATGGACAGAAATTGAGTTAAAATTGGCAGAAATTGAGTTAAAATGGGCAGAAATTGACGTAGAATGGGAAGTAGTGGATCCAAGATGGCCGCCAGATTGGGTGAAATAGGGTGGAATTGAGTTTAAATTGACAGAAATTGAGTTAAAATGGCCCAAAATTGGCTTAAAATGGACAGAAATTGACATACAATGGGAAGGAATGGATCCAAGATGGCCGCCGGTCAAAACAAGATGGCCGCCAGATTGGGTGAAATGGGCTGGAATTGAGTTAATATGGATAGAAATTGACTGAAAATGGACAGAAATTGACGTAAAATGGACAGAAATTGACATATAATGATAGGAAATGGATCCAAGATGGCCGCCGGTCGAAACAAGATGGCCGCCAAATGGGATAGAATGGCCCGAAATTGACTTAAATTGGAAAGAAATTGACTTAAACTGACCCAAAATTGAACTGTAATGATAAGAATTGGATCCAAGATGGCCGCCAAATTGGATAAAATGTCCCAAAATTGACCTAAATTGCCTCAAAATTGACGTATAATGGTAAGAGGTGGATCCAAGATGGCCGCCAAATTGGGTAGAATGGGCTGGAATTGACTTAAAATGGACAGAAATTGAGTTAAACTGACCCAAAATTGAACTGTAATGATAAGAATGGAAATCAAGATGGCCGCCAAATTGGCTAAAATGGCCCCAAATTGGCTTAAAATGGACACAAATTGACTTAAAATGATAGGATATGGATCCAAGATGGCCGCCAAATTGATTAAATGGCCCAAAATTGGCTTAAATTAGCCCAAAATTGACTTAAAATGGCCCCAAATTGACATAAAATGGGAAGAAATGGATCCAAGATGGCCGCCAGATTGGCTGAAATGGCCCGAAATTGGCTTAAATTGGCCCAAAATTGAGTTAAAATGGCCCCAAATTGCCGTGAACTGATAGGAAATGGGTCCAAGATGCCGCCAAATTGATTAAATGGCCCCAAATTGACCCAAAATGGACAAAAATTGGCTTAAAATGATAAGAATAGAAACCAAGATGGCCGCCGGTCTGACTAAGTTGGCCCAAAATTGACTTAAATTGGCCCAAAATTGACGTAAAATGGTACAAAATGGGTCCAAGATGGCGGCCAAATTGGGTAAAATGACCCAAAATTGTCTTAAAATGGAGAGAAATTGAGTGAAAATGGCCCAAAATGACCTAAAATGATAAGAATTGAAACCAAGATGGCCGCCGGTTGGATGGAATGGCCCCAAAATGGCTTAAAATGGCCCCAAATTGACTGAAATTGGCCCAAAGTTGAGCGATAATGATAAAAGTTGAAACCAAGATGACGCCAAATTGGGTGAAATGGCCCCAAATTGACCCAAAATGGCCCAAAATTGACCCAAAATGGTGAAAAGTGGATCCAAAATGGCCGCCAAATTGGGTAAAATGGCCCAAAATTGACTTAAATTGACCCAAAACGGCTCAAAATTGAGCGATAATGATAAGAAATTAAACCCCGGTGGGCGCCAAACGGACCAAAATGCCCCAAATTCACTTTAATGCTCAAAAATGACCCAAATTGGCCCAAAATTGCCCCAAAATGAGCGGAAGCAAAATGGCCGCCGCGCGGCCCCAAAACGGCGCCAAATTGACCCAAAACGGCCTCAAATTGACCCAAATTGGCGGCGAATCCGCGCAGGACAACCAGAAACCCACAGAAATTGACCCAAAATGCCCCAAAATGTTGAAAATTCAGTTAAAATTGATTTTAAATGGGTGAAATAAACTGCAACAAAATGGCCGCCGCTCCATTTTTGGTCACTTTTAGGCCTTTTTTATGATTGGCGGGCACGCTAAGCCCCGCCCCCTCCCCCCCTTGCCGCTTTTAAGCGAAAAAACCGCGATTTTTGATAATAAAATACCAATAAACCCCATTTTTCCAAATGGACCCAGGCGTCCGGGGCTTCGCTTCCAAGATGGCGCCGCCTCGGTATATCCCAGCGTGCACCGCGCAGTGTGGGGGGGGCGGGAAGACGCATGCGCCTCGTTATATCCCAGCGTGCACCGCGGCGCAGCGCATGCGCCTCGTTATATCCCAGCGTGCACCGCGGCGCCGCGTTAAGCGGCGCCGCGGTGCACGCTGGGATATAACGAGGCGCCCCGCCGCCATTGCTACCGCCCCCCCCAGTGTCACGTGAGCGCCCCGGCGGCCAATCAGAAGCCGCGGAGGCGATTTTGGGGTGAAAAAGCCGTTTATTGGGGTCCCAGAGTCTCTTTCCAGGGACGTTTCGGGGGGGGCGGGGGGGGGAGGGGCGGCGGCCCCAGGGGGTTCTGGGAGAACGTCTGACGGAGGGGACCTGGGGGGGAAAGAGGGGGGTTAGTGGGGACCCAGGAGTGCCCCAAGGGGACCCAGGAGTGCGGGAGGGACCCAGGAGTGCCCCAAGGGACCTAAGACTTCAGGAGGGACCCAGGCGTTCGAGAGGGACCCAGGAGTGCCCCAAAGGACCCAAGAGGTTGGGAGGGACCCAGGAGTGCCCCAAAGGACCCAGGAGTTTGGGAAGGACCCAGGAATGCCCCAAAGGACCCAAATCTTTGGGGAGGGACCCAGGAGTCCGGGAGGGACCCAGGAGTGCCCGAATGGACCTAAGACTTCAGGAGGGACCCAGGAGTGCCCCAAGGGACCCAGGCATTTGGGAGGGACCCAGGAGTTCGGGAGGGACCCAGGAGTGCCCCGAGGGACCCAAGAGATTGGGAGGGACCCAGGAGTGCCCCAATGGACCTAAAACTTCAGGAGGGACCCAGGAGTGCCCCAAGGGACCCAGGAGTGCCCCAAGGGACCTAAGACTTCAGGAGGGACCCAGGAGTGCCCCAGGGGACCCAAGAGATTGAGAGGGACCCAGGAGTGCCCCAAGGGACCCAGGCGTCCTGGAGGGACCCAGGAGTGCCCCAATGGACCCAGGAGTTCGGGAGGGACCCAGGAGTGCCCCGAGGGACCCAAGAGATTGGGAGGGACCCAGGAGTGCCCCAATGGACCTAAGACTTCAGGAGGGACCCAGGAGTGCCCCAAGGGACCTAAGACTTCAGGAGGGACCCAGGAGTGCCCCAGGGGACCCAAGAGATTGAGAGGGACCCAGGAGTGCCCCAAGGGACCCAGGCGTCCTGGAGGGACCCAGGAGTGCCCCAATGGACCCAGGAGTTCGGGAGGGACCCAGGAGTGCCCGAATGGACCTAAGACTTCAGGAGGGACCCAGGAGTGCCCCAAGGGACTCAGGCGTCCGGGAGGGACCCAGGAGTTCGGGAGGGACCCAGGAGTGCCCCGAGGGACCCAAGAGATTGGGAGGGACCCAGGAGTGCCCCAATGGACCTAAAACTTCAGGAGGGACCCAGGAGTGCCCCAAGGGACCCAGGAGTGCCCCAAGGGACCTAAGACTTCAGGAGGGACCCAGGAGTGCCCCAGGGGACCCAAGAGATTGAGAGGGACCCAGGAGTGCCCCAAGGGACCCAGGCGTCCTGGAGGGACCCAGGAGTGCCCCAATGGACCCAGGAGTTCGGGAGGGACCCAGGAGTGCCTCAATGGACCCAAGACAATGGGAAGGACCCAGGAATGCCCCAATAGACCCAAGACTTCAGGAGGGACCCAGGAGTTCAGGAGGGACCCAGGAGTGCCCCAGGGGACCCAGGCGTCCGGCACCTTTTCCCGCCGTCTCCAGGCGCCGCCGCCGCTGCCGCTCGCGCTCCTGCGCCTGCTTCTCCGCTCGCGCCGTCGCCCACTCTGCAAACCCAAAACGCCCCCAAATCACCCCAAAATCACCCCAAGAACCCCCCCAAACCCCCATTGACACCCCATTGAAACCCCGACCCCCCCAAAGCCCCAAACCCGCCGCGTTTCGCCCCATTTCTCACCCTCGCGCAGCCGCTCCAGGAGCCCCCGCCGGGGGGCGGGGCCGGAGGGGGGCGGGGCCTGAGGGGGCGGGGCCACGCGGAGCCACGCCCTGAGGGCGGGCACGCGCAGCAGCGCCGTCTGCACGAGGCTGAAGGTGTTGGACGTCAGCCAATAGGTGAGCACGGCCTAAGGAGGACACGCCCCCCACCCCCCCCCACCACGTGGTGAGGGAACGCCCCCGCCGGACGCCTGGGTCCCCTGGGGAACGCCTGGGTCCATTGGGGAACGCCTGGGTCCCTCCTGAACTCCTGGGTCCCTCCTGAACTCCTGGGTTTCTTGGGGCACTCCTGGGTCCCTCCTGAAGTCTTGGGTCCATTGGGGTATTCCTGGGTCCCTCCCGAACTCCTGGGTCCATTGGGGCACTCCTGGGTCCCTCCCGAACTCCTGGGTCCCTCCTGAAGTCTTAGGTCCATTGGGGTATTCCTGGGTCCCTCCCGAACTCCTGGGTCCCTTGGGGCACTCCTGGGTCCCTACTGAAGTCTTAGGTCCCCTTGGGGCACTCCTGGGTCCCTCCCGAACGCCTGGGTCCCTTGGGGCACTCCTGGGTCCCTCCCGAACTCCTGGGTCCATTGGGGCACTCCTGGGTCCCTCCTGAACTCCTGGGTCCATTGGGGCATTCCTGGGTCCCTCCCGAACTCCTGGGTCCATTGGGGCACTCCTGGGTCCCTCCTGAAGTCTTAGGTCCATTGGGGCACTCCTGGGTCCCTCCCGAACTCCTGGGTCCCTTGGGGCACTCCTGGGTTTCTTGGGGCACTCCTGGGTCCCTCCCAAACTCCTGGGTCCCTTGGGGCATTCCTGGGTCCCTCCTGGACTCCGAGGTCCCCTGGGGCACTCCAGGGTCCCTGGGGCACTCCTGGGTCCCTTGGGGCACTCCTGGGTCCCTGGGGCATTCCGGGGTCCCTGGGGCACTCTTGGGTCCCTGGGGCACTCCTGGGTCCCTGGGGCACTCCTGGGTCCCTCCCGAACTCCTGGGTCCCTTGGGGCACTCCTGGGTCCCTCTTGAACTCCTGGGTCCCAGGGGCACTCCGGGGTCCCCTGGGGCACTCCTGGGTCCCAGGGGCACTCCGGGGTCCCCTGGGGCACTCCTGGGTCCCTGGGGCACTCCTGGGTCCCTTACCGTGGGGAAGTGCAGGATGAAGGGCAGGAACACCAGTGGGAGGAGCCTGAGCAGCTGCCGCGTTGGCCCCGCCCCCGGGCTGGACACGCCCACCTCGGCCCCCGCCTGCGGGACACAGCGACCCATAGCGACCCACAGCGACCCATAGCGACCCCATAGACCCCCTATAGACCCCCCATAGCGACCCATAGCGACCCACAGCGACCCCATAGACCCCCTATAGACACCCCATAGCGACCCATAGAGACCCATAGCGACCCACAGCGACCCCATAGAGATCCCAAAGACCCCCTATAGACCCCCCATAGCGACCCATAGAGACCCATAGCGACCCACAGCGACCCCATAGAGATCCCATAGACCCCCTATAGACACCCCATAGCGACCCCATAGAGACCCCATAGAGACCCATAGCGACCCCATAGACCCCCTATAGACACCCCATAGAGACCCCACAGCGACCCACAGCGACCCATAGCGACCCATAGCGACCCCCTATAGAGACCCCATAGACACCCCATAGAGACCCCATAGAGACCCATAGCGACCCATAGCGACCCACAGCGACCCCATAGACCCCCTATAGACACCCCATAGAGACCCCATAGTGACCCATAGAGACCCCATAGTGACCCATAGAGACCCCATAGAGACCCCATAGCGACCCATAGACACCATAGAGACCCATAGAGACCCATAGAGACCCATAGAGACCCCATAGTGACCCATAGAGACCCATAGAGACCCATACAGACCCATAAAGACCATAGAGACCCATAGAGGCCATAGAGACCCATAGAGACCCATAGAGACCCATACAGACCCATAGAGACCCATACAGACCCATACAGACCCGTAGAAACCCCAAAGCGACCCATAGAGACCCCATAGTGACCCCATAGTGACCCTTAGACACCCCATAGCGACCCATAGTGACCCACAGACCCCCCATAGCGACCCATAGAGCCCCCATAGTGACCCATAAACACCCCATAGCAACCCCATAGAGACCCATAGACACCCCATAGAGACTCTATGGGTCCCATTGATCCCCATTGATTCCCATTGACCCCCATGGACACCCATTGACCCCATTGACCCCCACTGATCTCTATGGGTCTCTATGGGTCTTATTGACCCCCATTGACCCCATTGAGCCCCATTGATTCCCATTAATTTCTATGGGTGTCTACGGGTCCCATTGCCCCCCATTGATCTCTATGGGTCCCATTGACTCCCATTGATCCCCATTGACTCCCATTGACCCCCATTGGCCCCCTTGACTCCATCGACCCCATTGACCCATTGACCCCATTGACCCCCATCTACCCTATTGATCTCTATGGGTCCCTATGGGTCCCATTGACCCCCACTGAACCCACTGACCCCCACTGATCTCTATGGGTCCCATTGACCCCCATTGACCCCCTTGACTGCATTGACCCCCATTGACTCCCATTGATCCCCATTGATCCCCATTGACCCCCATTGACCCCCATTGACCCCCATTGACCCCCATTGATCTCTATGGGTCCCATTGACCCCATTGACCCCCATTGACCCCATTGGCCCCCATTGATCTCTATGGGTCCCATTGACCCCATTGACCCCCTTGACTCCCATTGACTCCCATTGATCCCCATTGACTCCCATTGACCCCCATTGATCTCTATGGGTCCCATTGACTCCCATTGACCCCCATTGACCCCCATTGATCCCCATTGATCTCTATGGGTCCCATTAACTCCCATTTACCCCCATTGACACCCTTGACCCCCACTGATTCCCATTCACCCCCACTGACCCCCATTGATCTCTATGGGTCCCACTGACTCCCATTGCCCCCCATTGACTCCCATTGACCCCCACTGATCCCCATTGACTCCCATTGACCCCCATTGACCCTCATTGATCCCCGTTGACCCCCATTGACCTCCATTGATCTCTATGGATCTCTATGGGTCCCATCGCCCCCATTGCCCCATCACCCCCATCACCCCCATTGACCCCATTGCCCCATCGCCCCCATCACCCCCATTGCCCCATTGACCCCATTGACCCCATCACCCCCATTGCCCCATTGACCCCATCGCCCCCATCACCCCCATTGCCCCATTGACCCCATCACCCCCATCACCCCCATTGCCCCATCGCCCCCATCACCCCCATTGCCCCATTGCCCCATCACCCCACTGACCTCCAGCACCATCCATGTGGTGGCGGTGACCATGACGGGCAGCACGTAGAGCGGATCCGGCGCCGCCAGGTCGGGGACCCACCCCCAGCCCCCCGAGTGCAGCCCCGGCAGCGGCGCGGCCGCCATGGCCCGCAGCGCCAGGAAGAACGACACGAACAGCGGCGTCTGCGCACACAGGGGCACGCCTGGGTCCCCCCCGCACGCCTGGGTCCCTCCCCCGAGCCTCAAGTCCCTCCCGCACTCCTGGGTCCCTCCCCGAAGGTTTGGGGCTATGGGGGCACTCCTGGGTCCCTCCCCAACTCTTGGGTCCCTTGGGGCACTCCTGGGTCCCTCCCGAACTCCTGGGTCCCTCCCAAAGGTTTGAGTCCATTGGGGCACTCCTGGGTCCCTCCCAAAGGTTTGGGGCCATTGGGGCACTCCTGGGTCCCTCCCGAACTCTTGGGGCCATTGGGGCACTCCTGGGTCCCTCCCCAAAGGTTGGGGGCCATTGGGGCACTCCTGGGTCCCTCTGCAACTCTTGGATCCCTCCCCAACTCTTGGGTCCATTGGGGCACGCCTGGGTCCCTCCCAAAGATTTGGGGCCATTGGGGCACACCTGGGTCCCTCCCGAACGCCTGGGTCCCTCCCAAAGGTTTGAGTCCATTGGGGCACTCCTGGGTCCCTCCCGAACTCTTGGGGCCATTGAGGCACTCCTGGGTCCCTGGGGCACTCCTGGGTCCCTTCCGAACTCTTGGGGCCATTGGGGCACTCCTGGGTCCCTCCCCAACTTTTGGGTCCCTCTCTGCACTATTAGGTCCATTGGGGCACTCCTGGGTCCCTCCCGAACTCCTGGGTCCCTCCCCAACCCTTGGGTCCCTCCCCAGCTCTTGGGGCCATTGGGGCACTCCTGGGTCCCTGGGGCACTCCTGGGTCCCTATTTGGGTCCCTTGGGGCACTCCTGGGTCCCCGGGGCACTCCTGGGTCCCTCACCTGCACCAGCGGCACCAGGAAGCCCCTGAGCGGGTTCACGTCGTGCTTCTTCTGATAGGCCACCAGCTCCGAGTACACCCGCGCCACTTCCGGAAGGGGCGGGGCGTCAGGAGGCCACGCCTCCATAGGCCACACCCCTCCCATAGGCCACACCCCTTCCCTAAGCCACACCCCCTCCCATAACCCCTATTAGCATCTCATTATAAACGGGTTGCTGGCCCTTTAAGGGTGTAGTAGCGGGATTAAGCCACGCCCCTCCCAGTAGCCCCGCCCACCCGCATTTAAAGACACAGTCACCCCAATCACCCCATTACTCCCAATAGCGCTACAAGCCCCGCCCCCTTCCCTTGGCCACACCCCCTCCCTAGAGACTCCACCCCCATTGACTCCACCCCCATTGACTCCGCCCCCTCCCTAGAGGCTCCACCCCCCTCCCTAGAGACTCCACCCCCATTGACTCCACCCCCTCCCTAGAGACTCCACCCCCATTGACTCCACCCCCCCTAGAGACTCCACCCTTTCCCTAATGACTTCACCCCCAGTGACTCCACCCCCTCCCCAATGACTCCTCCCCCTCCCTAGCGACCCCACCCCCTCCTTCTTGACTCCACCCCCAGCGACTCCACCCCCTCCTTAGTGTCCCCACCCCCCATTGACTCCACCCCCCATTGACTCCACCCCCTCCCTAGTGACTCCACCCCCATTGACTCACCCCACAGCCCCCACCACCTCTCCCTTAACCCTGCCCCCTTTACGCCCCGCCCCTTTATGCCCCGCCCCCTTTAAGCCCCACCCACCCCATTCCCCATCCCAATCCACACTGCCCCCACCACCTCTCCCTCACCCCCTCCCCCTTTTCCCTCGCCCCGCCCCCTTTAAGCCCCGCCCCCCGAAGCCCCACCCACCCCATTCCCCATCCCAATCCACACTGCCCCAGCACCTCTCCCTCACCCCCTCCCCCCTTCCCCTCGCCCCGCCCCCTTTAAGCCCCGCCCCCTTTAAGCCCCGCCCACCCCATTCCCCATCCCAAGCCACAATGCCCCAGCACCTCCCCCTTGCCCCCACACCCCTTTCCCTCGCTCCGCCCCCCCGAAGCCCCGCCCCCCGCCCTCCCCGGCCCCGCCCCCTTTGGCCCCGCCCCCCGGAGCCCCGCCCACCCTGGACGTGGTCCTGGTGGGCGCGGGCGCTGCGCAGGCGCTGGTGCAGGCGCTGCAGGTGCGGCAGGTGCAGGGCCAGGCGGGCGGCCTCGCGCTGCCCGCGCAGCACCAGCGGCAGCAGCAGGATGCGTGCGCACAGCGTGCCTGCGGGACAATGGGGGTCAGTGGGGGCGATGGGGGGGATTGGGGGCAATGGGGGAAATGGGATCAATAGGGGCAATGGGGGCAATGGGGACATGGGGGGATTGGGGGTGATGGGGGAATATGGGGTCAATGGGGGTCAATGGGGGTAATGGGAGTGATGGGGGTTAATGGGGCCAATGGGGGCAATGGGGGGATTGGGGTAATGGGGGGATTGGGGGCGATGGGGGTCAATGGGGGGATAGGGGTCAATGGGGGCAATGGGAGGATTGGGGGCAATGGGGGGATATGGGGGGATATGGGGATATAGGGGACAATGGGGGCAATGGGGGGATTGGGGTAATGGGGGGATTGGGGGCGATGGGGGTCAATGGGGGGCAATGGGGGTCAATGGGAGGATAGGGGTCAATGGGGGCAATGGGAGGATTGGGGGCAATGGGGGGATATGGGGAGATATGGGGATATAGGGGACAATGGGGTCAATGGGGGTCAATGGGATCAATGGGGTCAATGGGGATCAATAAGAGTCAATAAAAATCAATAAGAGTTAATGCAGACTAATAAGAGTCAATGGGGTCAATGGGGGTCAATGATGTCAATGGGGTCAACGGGGATCAATAAGAGTCAATAGGAATCAATAAAAGTTAATGCAGATTAATAAGAGACAATGGGGTCAATGGGAGCAATGGAATCAATGGGATCAATGGAATCAATGGGGGTCAATGGGGGTCAATGGGGAGATATGAGGTCAATAGGGCAATGGGGGCAATAGGGAGATTGGGGACAATGGGGTCAATGGGGGGATATGGGGATATAGGAGACAATAGGGTCAATAAGGGGCCATGGGGACAATGGGGGCAATGGGGTCAATGGGGGGATATGGGGATATAGGGGACAATGGGGGCAATGGGGTCAATGGGGGGATATGGGGATATAAGGGACAATGGGGTCAATGGGCGTCAATGGGGGCAATGAGGGTGATGGGGGGATTGGGGGCAATGGGGGGATTGGGGGGATATGGGGTTAATGGGGGGTAATGGGTCAATGGGGTCAACGGGGGCGAAGAGGTCAATGGGGATCAATAAGAGTCAACAGGAGTCAATAAGAGTTAATGCGGATCAATAAGAGTCAATGGGGTCAATGGGGTCAATGGGGTCAATGGGGCCAATGGGGGTCAATGGGGCCAATGGGAATCAATGGAGATCAATGAGAATCAATGGGGGGATATGGGGGGATATGGGGCTCAATGGGGGGATATGGGGGGATATGGGGGGATATGGGGGGATATGGGGGGATATGGGGGGATATGGGGATATAGGGGTCAATGGGGGCAATGGGGGGCAATGGGGGCGATGGGGGGATATAGGGGTCAATGGGGACAATGGGCATCAATGGGGGCAATGGGTCAATGGGGGCAATGGGTCAATGGGGGCAATGGGTCAATGGGGGCAATGGGGGGATTGGGGACAATGGGGGTAATGGGGGGATATGTGGATATAGGGGACAATGGGGTCAATGGGCGTCAATGGGGGCAACGGGTCAATGGGGGGATATGGGGGGGTATGGGGGGATAGGGGTCAATGGGGGCGATGGGGGGATTGGGGGCAATGGGGGGACTGGGGGGATATGGGGTCAATGGGGGTCAATGGGGGTCAATGGGGGGTAATGGGAGTGATGGGGGTTAATGGGGCCAATGGGGGGATTGGGGGTAATGGGGGGATTGGGGGTAATGGGGGTCAATGGGGGTCAATGGGAATCAATGGGGGTCAATGGGAATCAACGGGGGTCAATGCAGAGATATGGGGGGATATGGGGGGATATGGGGGGATATGGGGGGATATGGGGATCAATAAGAGTCAATAGGAGTCAATGAGAGTTAATACAGATTAATAAGAGTCAATGGGGTCAATGGGGTCAATGGGGATCAATGGGGATCAACGGGGGTCAACGGGGGGATATGGGGATATAGGGGTCAATGGGTCAATGGGGTCAATGGGGACAACGGGGGCAATGGGTCAATGGGGGTGATGGGGGTCAATGAGGATCAATGGGGATCAATGGGGGGCAATGGGGGCGTCAGGAGGGTCTCTATGGGTCACTCTATGGGTCTCTATGGGTCCCCATTGGTTTCTATTGGGACCCACAGCGTCCCCAGGGTCCTAAAACCCGCCCTCCCTATGAGTCCCTATGGGTCTCTATGGGTCCCCATGGCTCTCTATGGGGTTCTATGGGTCCCTATGGGTCCCCATGGCTCTCTATGGGGCTCTATGGGTCACTCTATGGGTCCCTATGGGTCCCCATTGGTCTCTATTGGGACCTGCGGACTCCCCAGGGTCCTAAAACCCGCCCTCCCTATAGATCCCTATGGGTCCCCATGGCTCTCTATGGGTCCCTATGGGTCCCCATGGCTCTCTATGGGTCCCTATGGGTCACTCTATGGGTCTCTATGGGTCCCCATTGGTCTCTATTGGGACCTGTGGACTCCCCAGGGTCCTAAAACCCGCCCTCCCAATGTCCTCTATGTCCCCTATGGGGCCGCCTATGGGGCACCCCACAACTTGTGGGTCAGAGGACCAAAGTGGGGGCGCGTGGGACCCCCGTGGGTCAGCGGGAGCCCCAAAACAGCCCGAATTGAGCCCAAAAAGCACCTGTGGCGATGGCGCCCCACCAGGGCAGCCCCACGTCCATGTGCAGGAACTGCAGGAAGTTCTGGATCAGCCCCACGGGCGTGGGGGCGCCCAGCCCCACATCCTCCAGCAGCACCGGCCCCACACTTGGGGGGCAGGGGGGCTGCGCCGCGCCCGGACCCATAACTGACGAATCCAGACCCATAAGTGACGAATCCGGCCCCATAGGTGATGAATTGGGGCCCGTAGGGGGTGAATCCGGACCCATAGATGGGGGGCATGGCGAGGTCGGACCCACACTTGGGGGGCTCAGCCCCACGGAGGCAACGGCCTGGAATAAAGGGAGAGGGGTTATAGGGGGCTGCCCCATAGATATCAAGGGGGACCCATTGATTAGGTCACAGACCCCAGTGCTGCCCCATAGACCCCAATTCTGCCCCATAGAGCCCAGTTCTGCCCCACAGGTCCCCCCATAGACCCCAATGCTGCCCCATAGATCCCCATTCTGCCCCATAGATCCCCCATAGGCCCCAATTCTGCCCCATAGACCCCCCATAGATCTCCCCATAGACCTCAGTGCTGCCCCATAGACCCCAATGCTGCCCCATAGAGCCCCCCATGGACCCCAATGCTGCCCCATAGAGCCCAATTCTGCCCCATAGATCTCCCCTTAGATCCCAATGCTGCCCCATAGAGCCCAGTTCTGCCCCATAGAGCCCCCATAGACCCCAATGCTGCCCCATAGAGCCCAATTCTGCCCCATAGAGCCCAATGCTGCCCCATAGACCCCAATTCTGCCCCATAGAGCCCAATTCTGCCCCATAGAGCCCCCCACAGACCCCAATGCTGCCCCATAGACCCCCCATAGACCCCAATGCTGCCCCATAGACCCCAATGCTGCCCCATAGACCCCCCCACAGACCCCAATGCTGCCCCATAGACCCCAATGCTGCCCCATAGATCCTCCCATAGACCCCAATGCTGCCCCATAGAGCCCCCACAGACCCCAATGCTGCCCCATAGACCCCAGTTCTGCCCCATAGACCCCCCACAGACCCCAATGCTGCCCCATAGAGCCCCCCACAGACCCCAATGCTGCCCCACAGAGCCCAATTAACAACTCACTCTTAATTAACCCCACTGACCTGCTCGCCGCCGCTTCCCAACCCCCGAATTAGAAGCGCTTGGAGCCCCGTCCGGCTCCTCCAGGGCCAGGACGGTCCCCGAAGCGCCTGCGGAGCGACACAGCGTCAAATCAAGGCGTTAATTGGCGTTAATTAGCGTTAATTAGCGCTAATTAGCGGCCTCACCTGAGCGCGAAGCGGCCGCAGCCGCAAGACCGCCGCCATCATGGCGGCCTGAGGGGAAGGGTAGAAGCCGGAAGGGGCGTGGCTTAGCCCCCAAAGCGCGCTCTCCCATTGGTCCGCCGGCCGGCGAGTGGGCGTGGCCGATGACGCTCAGAGCGAGTGAGGGCAGCCCGCTTGTGGGCGTGGCTACGCGCCTCGCTTCCCCCCGCTCACCTCGCATTGCGATTGGTTGGAGGGGTAAAAGCTGGGCGTGGCTTTGACGCCGCGCAGCGGCCATTGGCGCTGAGGGCAGCCCGCTCGTGGGCGTGGCCTCGCCGCCCGCCGCCATTTTGGCGCCGCCGTCGCTCCCCCGCGTTGTTTCCTCCGCCGTTTTGCGCCTTTTTCGCACCGTTTTGCCTCATTTTTCACCCTTTCCCGCCGCTTCCCCGCAGGTAGGACCCCCCCCCACCCCCACAACCCCCTAAAACCCCCCAAAACCCCTTAAAAACCCCTTAAAACCCCCAAAACCGCCGCGCTTCCCATTAGCGCCTCACCCACCGCGTTTAACCCGGGGGGGGGGGGGGGGCGGCTTTTCTGACAGAAATTTGCCTTAAAACCCTCATTTTCCCCTCAAAACAACCCCATTTCCCTTCAAAAAACCCCCAATTTATCCCCCAAACCCCCAATTTATGCCCCAAAACCCCTTATTTAACCCCCAAAACGCGGTTGACCCCGCGCCCCCGTTTTCCCGCCAAAACCCTTTTCCCGCCAAAAGCGCCCCCCCCATCATTCCCAGGCCTAGAAACGCCGGTTTTTCGCCGTTTTTGCCCGAAATGAGGTGTTTTCGCCCCGTTTTCGCAGGATGGCGGAGCTGGGGGCGCTGTGGGGCGCCCTGGGGGGGGCGTTGGTGCGGGACCCCCAAGTCCCGGCCCCCCCGGAGCTGCAGCCGCTGCTGGTGCTGCCGAGACCCCCCCGGGACAAGTGGAGGATGCTGGATGTGGACAAAATGGTCCTGGAGAACGTGCCCAGGGTGCGGAGGGGGGGGACGTGGGGGGTGGGGGACCCATAGGGACCCATAGAGACCCATAGGGAGCCATAGGGACCCATAGAGACCCATAGGGAGCCATAGGGAACCATAGAGTGCCATAGAGACCCATAGGGAGCCATAGAGACCCATAGAGACCCATAGGGACCCATAGAGACCCATAGAGACCATAGAGACCCATAGAGACCATAGAGACCCATAGAGACCCATAGGGACCCATAGAGACCCATAGAGACCCATAGAGACCCATAGACCCATAGGGAGCCATAGGGAGCCATAGGGAGCCATAGAGACCATAGGGAGCCATAGGGACCCATAGAGACCCATAGGGACCAATAGGGAGCCATAGAGACCATAGAGACCCATAGAGACCATAGAGACCCATAGGGACACATAGAGACCCATAGGGAGCCATAGAGACCCATAGGGAGCCATAGAGTGTCATAGGGACCCATAGAGACCCATAGAGATCTACAGGGAGCTATAGGGATTCACAGAGACCCGTAGGGAACCATAGAGTGTCATAGTGAGCTATAGAGATCCATAGGGAACCATAGAGACCCATAGAGACCCATAGAGACCCATAGATCCCAATAAGTCTATAGGGACCCATAGAGACACTAGAGAGCTATAGGGACTCATACGGCTCTATAGAGACTGATAGGGACCCATAGAGACCCATAGGGAGCCATGGAGACCCATAGATCCCAATAAGTCTATAGGGACCCATAGACTCCATAGATCCCAATAAGCTCATAGAGACCCATAGAGTCCCATAGACACCCATGGGGACCCATAGAGACCCATAGAGACCATAGGGAGCCATAGAGACCCATAGGGAGCCATAGACTCCATAGATCCCAATAGGCTCATACAGCCCCATAGACACCCATAGGCACCCATAGAGCTCATAGGGGCCTATAGAGACCATAGGGACCCATAGAGACCCATAGAAACCATAGAGACCCATAGAGACCATAGAGACCCATAGAGACCATGGAGATCCATAGAGACCCATAGAGACCATGGGGACACATAGAGACCCATAGGGAGCCATAGACACCCATAGGGAACCATAGAGACCCATAGGGAACCATAGAGTGCCATAGAAACCCATAGGGAGCCATAGAGATCTATAGGGACCCATAGGGACCCATAGAGACCCATAGAGACCCATAGGGAACCATAGAGTGCCATAGAGACCCATAGAGACCCATAGGGAGCCATAGAGTGCCATAGAAACCCATAGGGAGCCATAGACATCTATAGGGACCCATAGAGACCCATAAGGAACCATAGAGTGCCATAGAGACCCATAGGGAGCCATAGAGACCATAGAGACCCACAGAGACCCACAGAGACCCACAGAGACCCACAGAGACCCATAGAGACCCATAGACCCATAGACCCCATAGACCCCAGGTCCGTGCTGTCCCCAGGCGCCCCGGCGCGGGGGGCTGGATGTGTCCCGGCTGGCGGTGCTGCGCCCATACAGCCCCATAGACCCCATAGAGCCCATAGAGACCCATAGAGCCCATAGAGCCCCATAGAGACCCATAGAGACCATAGAGACCATAGAGACCCATAGAGACCCATAGAGCCCCATAGAGCCCATAGAGCCCATAGACCCCATAGAGCCCATAGAGCCCATAGAGACCCATACAGCCCCATAGAGACCCATAGAGACCCATAGAGCCCATAGAGCCCATAGACCCATAGAGCCCATAGAGCCATAGTGTGGTGCTGTCCCCAGGCGCCCCGGCGCGGGGGGCTGGATGTGTCCCGGCTGGCGGTGCTGCGCCCATACAGCCCCATAGACCCCATAGACCCCATAGAGACCCATAGAGCCCATAGAGCCCCATAGAGCCCCATAGAGACCCATAGAGACCCATAGAGACCATAGAGACCATAGAGACCCATAGAGCCCATAGAGCCCATAGAGACCATAGAGACCATAGAGACCATAGAGACCCATAGAGACCCATAGAGACCCATAGAGCCTATAGAGCCCATAGAGACCCATAGAGCCCATAGACCCCATACAGCCCCATAGAGCCCATAGAGCCATAGTGTGGTGCTGTCCGCAGGTGTCCCCGCGCGGGGGGCTGGATGTGTCCCGGCTGGCGGTGCTGCGCCCATACAGCCCCATAGACCCCATAGACCCATAGACCCCATAGAGCGCATAGACCCATAGAGACCCATAGAGACCCATAGAGCCCATAGAGCCCATAGAGCCCATAGACCCATAAAGCCCATAGACCCATAGTGTGGTGCTGTCCCTAGGTGTCCCCGCGCGGGGGGCTGGATGTGTCCCGGCTGGCGGTGCTGCGCCCATACAGCCCCATAGAGCCCATAGAGACCCATAGAGACCCATAGAGCCTATAGAGCCCATAGAGACCCATAGAGCCCATAGACCCCATAGAGCCCATAGAGCCCATAGAGCCCATAGACCCATAGAGCCCATAGAGCCATAGTGTGGTGCTGTCCGCAGGTGTCCCCGCGCGGGGGGCTGGATGTGTCCCGGCTGGCGGCGCTGCGCCCATACAGCCCCATAGAGACCCATAGAGCCCATAGAGCCCCATAGAGCCCATAGAGCCCATAGAGCCATAGTGCGGTGCTGTCCGCAGGTGTCCCCGCGCGGGGGGCTGGATGTGTCCCGGCTGGCGGCGCTGCGCCCATACAGCCCCATAGAGACCCATAGAGCCCATAGAGCCCCATAGAGCCCATAGAGCCCATAGAGCCATAGTGCGGTGCTGTCCGCAGGTGTCCCCGCGCGGGGGGCTGGATGTGTCCCGGCTGGCGGCGCTGCGCCCATACAGCCCCATAGAGACCCATAGAGCCCATAGAGCCCCATAGAGCCCATAGAGCCCATAGAGCCATAGTGCGGTGCTGTCCGCAGGTGTCCCCGCGCGGGGGGCTGGATGTGTCCCGGCTGGCGGTGCTGCGCACGGCGCTCAGCATCCTGGAGAAGTACGGGCGCAACCTGCTGCAGCCCCGCCCCCCCCGGCACTGGCGCCTCGTCAGGTTCGGGAACCCCGTGTTCCGCAGGACCGTGGACGCCGTGCAGGTGACGCCTTCATCCATTGACCCATTGACACATTGACACATTGACCCATTGATCCATTGACACATTGACCCGTTGACACATTGACCCATTGACACATTGACACATTGACCCCATTGACACATTGACACATTGACCCATTGACCCATTGACCCATTGACCCATTGACCCATTGACCCCATTGACCCATTGACCCATTGACCCATTGACCCCATTGACCCATTGACCCCATTGACCCATTGACCCATTGACCCCATTGACACATTGACCCATTGACCCATTGACACATTGACCCCATTGACACATTGACCCATTGACCCCCATTGACCCATTGACACATTGACCCCATTGACCCCATTGACACATTGACCCATTGACCCATTGACCCATTGACACATTGACCCATTGACCCATTGACCCATTGACACATTGACCCATTGACCCATTGACCCATTGACCCCATTGACCCATTGACCCATTGACCCATTGACCCATTGACCCATTGACCCATTGACCCCATTGACCCATTGACCCATTGACCCATTGACCCCATTGACCCATTGACCCCATTGACCCATTGACCCATTGACCCCATTGACACATTGACCCATTGACCCATTGACACATTGACCCCATTGACACATTGACCCATTGACCCCCATTGACCCATTGACACATTGACCCCATTGACCCCATTGACCCATTGACCCCCATTGACACCCATTGACCCCATTGACCACATTGACCCCCATAGACCCCCATTGATCCCCATTGCCCCCCATTGCCCCCCATTGACCCCCATTGATTCCCATTGACTCCCATTGACTCCCATTGACCCCCATTGATCCCCATTGCCCCCCATTAACCCCCATTGACCCCATTGACCCCCATTGCTCCCCATTGACCCCAATTGATCTCCATTGCCCCCCATTGACCCCCATTGACTCCCATTGACTCCCATTGATTCCCATTGATTCCCATTGACCCCCATTGACCCCCATTGAACCCATTGACCCCCATTGACCCCCATTGAACCCATTGACCCCCATTGACCCCCATTGATTCCCATTGACTCACAGTGAGCCCCATTGACTCCATGGACCCCCATAGACCCCCATCACCCCCATCGCCCCCATCGCCCCCAATGTCCCCACCGCCCCCATGGCCCCCCCCACCCCCCGGCCCCTCTGTGTCCCTATATCTCCCATGCGTTGCAGGGGGGCCGCGCGGTGCTGCGGCTGCTGGGCTACACGTGCGAGTCCCCCGAGGGTCTGGGGTTCCCCCCGGGCGCCGTGGGCCCCGACGTGTCCCGCGTGGCGGCCGTGACGGCCGAGCTGCTGCTGCTGCGCACCGAGCTCGACCTGCTGCTGGCCGTGAGTGCGCGGGCACACTGGGGCACACTGGGGCACACTGGGGCACACTGGGATAGACTGGGGCACACTGGGATAGACTGGGGTACAATGGGAGGGATGGGGGGCTGGGAAACTTGGGGGATGTAGGGACCCTGGGGAGGGTTTTAGGACCCTGGGGAGTCCATAGAGACGCATAGAGACGCATAGGGACCCATGGAGACCATAGAGAGCTATAGAGACCCATAGGGACCATAGAGACCATAGAGACCATAGAGACCCATAGAGAGCCATAGAGACCCATAGAGACCATAGAGACCATAGAGACCATAGAGACCCATAGAGACCATAGAGACCCATAGAGACCCATAGAGACCCATAGAGACCCATAGAGACCATAGAGACCCATAGAGACCCATAGAGACCCATAGAGACCCCATAGAGACCCATAGAGACCATAGAGACCATAGAGACCCATAGAGACCCATAGAGACCCATAGAGAGCCATAGAGACCATAGAGAGCTATAGAGACCCATAGAGACCATAGAGACCTATAGAGGCCATAGAGAGCTATAGAGACCCATAGGGACCATAGAAACCCATAGAGACCCATAGAGACCATAGAGAGCTATAGAGACCCATAGGGACCATAGAAACCCATAGAGACCCATAGAGACCATAGAGAGCTATAGAGACCCATAGGGACCATAGAAACCCATAGAGACCCATAGGGACCCATAGAGACCATAGAGACCATAGGGACCAATAGAGACCCATAGAGAGCCATAGAGACCATAGAGAGCTATAGAGACCCATAGAGACCATAGAGACCATAGAGACCATAGAGACCCATAGAGACCATAGAGAGCTATAGAGACCCATAGGGACCATAGAAACCCATAGAGACCCATAGAGACCATAGAGAGCTATAGAGACCCATAGGGACCATAGAAACCCATAGAGACCCATAGGGACCCATAGAGACCATAGGGACCATAGAGACCCGTAGAGACCAATAGAGACCCATAGAGACCATAGACACCCATAGACCCCCATAGAGACCCATAGAGACCATAGAGACCATAGAGACCCATAGAGACCCATAGGGACCCATAGGGACCATAGAGACCCATAGAGACCATGGAGACCCATGGAGACCCATAGAGATCATAGAGACCCATAGGGATCATAGAGACCCATAGAGGCCCATAGAGACCCATAGAGGCCGATAGAGACTCATAGAGACCCATAGAGACCATAGAGACCCATAGAGACCCATAGAGACCCATAGAGACCATAGAGACCATAGAGACCCATAGAGACCCATAGAGACCATAGAGACCCATAGGGTTATACTGGGAGGGACTTGGGGGCTCATGGGGGGTCACTGGTCCATACTGGTCTATACTGGTCCATACTGGTCTGGGTTTGTTCTCCCCCATTCAGAACCAGCACCCGAACCCCCAGTTCTTCACCCAGATGCTGGTGGGGACTGAGGTGAGAATGGGGGCAATGGGGTCAATGGGTCAATGGGGTCAATGGATCAATGGGGTCAATGGGGGCAATGGGTCAATGGGGGCAATGGGGGTCAATGGGTCAATGGGGTCAATGGGGTCAATGGGGGTCAATGGGTCAATGGGGTCAATGGGATCAATGGGGTCAATGGGGTCAATGGGTCAATGGGTCAATGGGGATCAATGGGATCAATGGGGTCAATGGGATCAATGGGGTCAATGGGGGCAATGGGGTCAATGGATCAATGGGGTCAATGAGGTCAATGGGGTCAATGGATCAATGGGGTCAATGGGGTCAATGGGGGTCAATGGGGTCAATGGGTCAGTGGGGGGCAATGGGGGGCAATGGGTCAATGGGGCCAATGAGGGTCAATGGGTCAGTGGGGGTCAATGTGTCAATGGAGGGTCAATGGGTCAATGGGGGTCAATGGGGGGTCACTGGTCCATACTGGCCCATACTGGTCCATACTGGTCTCCCCAGGAGCCGCTGGCGCCCGACTCTCCCGCATTGGCCGACGCGGAGACCCCGAAACGTATGGGAACCTATAGGCTCTGTACCTTACAGGGGATCTATGGGGTCTGGGGGGCGGCTGTAGCAACTTGGGGGGCTCTATGGGGTGTCTATAGGGCTGGGGGGCTCTATGGGGTTCTATGGGGTCTCTATATGGTTGGGGGGCTCTATGGGGTCTCTATATGGTTGGGGGGTTCTATGGGGTCTCTATATGTTTGGGGGGCTCTATGGGGTCTCTATACAGTTGGGGGTTTCTATGGGGTCTCTAGATGCTTGGGGGGCCCTATGGGGTTCTATGGGGTCTCTATATGGCTGGGGGGCTCTATGGGGTCTCTAGATGCTTGGGGGGCCCTATGGGGTTCTATGGGGTCTCTATATGGTTGGGGGGCTCTATGGGGTTCTATGGGGTCTCTATATGCTTGAGGGGCTCTATGGGGTCTCTATATGGTTGGGGGGGTCTATGGGGTTCTATGGGGTCTCTATATGGTTGGAGGGGCTCTATGGGGCTCTATAGGGTCTCCATAGGATAGAGGAGCTCTATGGGGTCCCTATATACCTTGGGGGCTCCATAGGGGCTCTATAGGTGCTGATACCCCCTTTCCCCCCCAGGTGACGCCCCCCCTGAGGAGCCCGGGTAACGTACAGACCCTATAGGTCCCCTATATACGTGTTAACACTGCCTGTGGGGGGCACAATGGGCACCTATAGGGCTCTATGGGGGTCTATGGGGCTCTATGGGGCTCTATAGGGCTCTATGGGGGTCTATAGGGGTCCATGGGGGTCTATGGGGGTCTATAGGGCTCTCTAGGGGTCTGTGGGGTTCTATGGGGGTCCATAGGGTTCTGTGGGGGTCTATAGGGGTCTATGGGGGTCTATGGGACTCTGGGGGGCTCTATGGGGGTCTATAGGGATCTATAGGGATCTATGGGTGTCTATAGGTTTCTATGGGGCTCTATAGGGTTCTCTGGGGGTCTAGGGGGCTCTATGGGGTTCTGTGGGGCTCCATGGGGCGGTATGGGGCTCTATGGGTCTCTATGGGGTTCTATGGGACTCTATAGGGTTCTATGGAGTTCTATGGGGCTCTATGGGGGTCTATAGGGCTCTATGGGGGTCTATAGGGCTCTATGGGGGTCTGTGGGGGTCTATGGGGCTCTATAGGACTCTATGGGGCTCCATGGGGCTCTATAGGGTTCTATGGGACTCTATGGGGCTCTATGGAGGTCTATGGGGCTCTATAGGGCTCTATAGGGCTCTATGGGGGTCTGTGGGGCTCTATGGGGGTCTGTGGGGGTCTATGGGGTTGTATGGGGCTCTATAGGACTCTATGGGGCTCTATGGAGGTCTATGGGGTTCTGTGGGGCTCTATGGGGGTCTATGGGTTTCTATGGGGCTCTATGGGGCTCTCTGGGGCTCTAAGGGGGTCTCTAGGCCCCTATAGGCCCCTATAGGCGCGTGTGCCCCTATAGCTGGGCCTGCGCGTCCTGCACGTTCCTGAACGGCGGCCCCAGCGTCCTGTGCGGCGTCTGCGAGCGCCCGCGGCTGGCGGGGAGGCCCCCGCCCCCCCCGGTGAGGACCCCGGAGTGCCCCAGGGACCCAGGAGTGCCCCAGGGGGGCTGGGAGGGACCCCGGAGTGCCCCAGGGACCCAGGAGTGCCCCAGGGACCCCGGAGTGCCCCAGGGGAGCTGGGAGGGACCCCGGAGTGCCCCAGGGACCCCAGAGTGCCCCAGGGGAGCTGGGAGGGACCCAGGAGTGCCCCAAGGGACCCAGGAGTTCGGGAGGGACCCAGGAGTGCCCCAAGGGACCCAGGAGTGCCCCAGGGACCCAGGAGTGCCCCAGGGGGGCTGGGAGGGACCCCGGAGTGCCCCAGGGACCCAGGAGTGCCCCAGGGACCCCGGAGTGCCCCAGGGGAGCTGGGAGGGACCCCGGAGTGCCCCAGGGACCCCAGAGTGCCCCAGGGGAGCTGGGAGGGACCCAGGAGTGCCCCAAGGGACCCAGGAGTTCGGGAGGGACCCAGGAGTGCCCCAAGGGACCCAGGAGTGCCCCAGGGACCCAGGAGTGCCCCAGGGGAGCTGGGAGGGACCCAGGAGTGCCCCAGGGACCCCGGAGTGCCCCAGGGGGGCTGGGAGGGACCCAGGAGTGCCCCAGGGACCCCGGAGTGCCCCAGGGGGGCTGGGAGGGACCCAGGAGTGCCCCAGGGACCCAGGAGTGCCCCAGGGGAGCTGGGAGGGACCCAGGAGTGCCCCAGGGACCCAGGAGTGCCCCAGGGGGGCTGGGAGGGACCCAGGAGTGCCCCAGGGACCCAGGAGTGCCCAAAGGGACCCAGGAGTTTGGGAGGGACCCAGGAGTGCCCAAAGGACCCAGGAAATCAGGAGGGACCCAGGAGTGCCCCAGGGACCCAGGAGTGCCCCAGGGGGGCTGGGAGGGACCCAGGAGTGCCCCAAGGGACCCAGGAGTTCGGGAGGGACCCAGGAGTGCCCCAAGGGACCCCGGAGTGCTCCAGGGGAGCTGGGAGGGACCCAGGGGAGCCAGGAGGGACCCAGGAGTGCCCCAGGGGAGCTGGGAGGGACCCAGGAGTTCAGGGAGGGACCCAGGAGATCAAGAGGGACCCAGGAGTGCCCCAAGGGACCCAGGAGATCAAGAGGGACTCAGGAGTGCCCCAAGAAACCCAGGAGTTCGGGAGGGACCCAGGAGTGCCCCAAGGGACCCAGGAGTGCCCCAAGGGAGCCAGGAGGGACCCAGGAGTGCCCCAAGGGACCCAGGAGTTCAGGGAGGGACCCAGGAGTTCGAGAGGGACTCAGGAGTGCCCCAAGGGACCCAGGAGTTCTGGGGGGACCCAGGAGTGCCCCAAGGGACCCAGGCGTCCGGGTGTCTATTGTTCTCTGTTGCTCCATCTCCAGGTCGCCCCGGCCCCACCCATCCCAGTCCCGCCCATCGAAGCCCCGCCCACCAAAGGCCCGCCCAGCGCTGACCCCGCCCCCTCGGACCTCGCCCTCACAAGCCCCGCCCACCCCGGCCCCGCCCGCGAACTGGAGCGGCAGCGACGCCTGCGGGACGACGGGAGGAGGATGGTGGCGCTAGTCAGGGTGAGGGGGCAGGGGTCAGGGGTCAATGGGGGTCAATGGGGTCAATGGGGTCAATGGGTCAATGGGGTCAATGGGGTCAATGGGGGTCAATGGGGGTCACGGGGTCAGTGGGGTCAATGGGGGTCAATGGGTCAATGGGGTCAATGGGGTCAATGGGTCAATGGGGTCAATGGGAGTCAATGGGTCAATGGGGTCAATGGGGTCAATGGGGGTCAATGGGGTCAATGGAGTCAATGGGGGTCAATGGGTCAATGGGGGCCAATGGGGTCAATGGGTCGATGGGGTCCATGGGGGTCAATGGGGTCAATGGGGTTCAATGGGTCAATGGGGTCAATGGGTCGATAGGGGTCAATGGGGTCAATGGATCAATGGGGTCAATGGGGGTCAATGGGGTCAATTGGTCAATGTGTTAATGGGGGTCAATGGGGTCAGTGGGGTCAATGGAGTCAATGGGGGTCAATGGGTCAATAGGATCAATGGGGATCAATGGGTCAATGGGGATCAATGGGGGTCAATGGGGTCAATGGGGATCAATGGGGTCAATGGGGTCAATGGGGATCAATGGAGTCAATGGGGTCAATGGGGGTCAATGGGGTCAATGGGGTCAATGGAGTCAATGGGGTCAATGGGTCAATGAGGGGGTCAATGGGGTCCATACTGGTCCATCCTGGTCCATACTGGTCCGTACTGGTCTGTACTGGTCCGTACTGGTCCATCTTGGTCCATACCGGTCAGTACTGGTCCGTACTGGTCTATACTGGTCCGTACTGGTCCATACTGGTCTGTTCCGGTTGCAGGAGGCCGAGGCGCAGGGCGTGGCCCCGGAAGCCGTGGTGGGCGTGGCCTGGGCGCTGGGCGGCCCGGTGGGCGTGGCCGTGGGCGTGGCCAAGGCGGCGCTGGGGGAGGCGTGGGCGGGGCTGGCGGGGGCGGGGCGGGGGGCGGGGCTGGGGCCGCTGTCCATCAGGGAGGCGGGGCTGGCCTGGAGCCACGCCCACGGCCACGCCCAGCAGGCCCTGCAGGCTGCCATTGGACGGCGCAGGAGGCAGGTGGGCGGGGCTTATGGGGAGTGGGCGGGGCTTGGGGGGGGTGGGACCCTGGGGGGGGGTTTAGGACCCTGGGGAGGCTGCAGGTCCCAATAGAGACCAATGGGGACCCATAGAGACCCATAGAGTGACCCATAGGGACCTATAGAGTGCCCCATAGGGACCCATAGGGACTCATGGGGACCCATAGAGACTTTAGGGACCCATGGGGACCCATAGAGACCCATAGAGTCCCATAGAGACCCATAGGGACCCATAGGGATCTATAGGGAGGGCGGGTTTTAGGACCCTGGGGAGGGTGCGGGTCACAATAGAGACCAATGGGGACCCATAGAGACCCATAGGGTGACCCATAGGGACCCATAGACACCCATGGGGACCCATAGAGACCCATAGGGACCTATGGGGACCCATAGAGACCCATAGAGACACATAGGGATCTATAGGGAGGGTGGGTTTTAGGAGCCTGGGGAGTCTATGGGTCGCAATAGAAACCAATGGGGACCCATAGAGACCCATAGAGTGACCCATAGAGACCCACAGATACCCATAGAGACCCGTAGGGACCCATAGACACCCATAGGGACCTATGGGGACCCATAGAGACACATAGGGATCTATAGGGAGAGTGGGTTTTAGGACCCTGGGGAGTCTATGGGTTGTAATAGAGAGCAATGGGGACCCATAGAGTGACCCGTAGAGACCCATAGAGTGGCTCATAGGGACCCATAGAGATCCATAGAGACTCATAGGGACCCATAGAGGACATAGGGACTCATAGGGATGCATGGAGACCCATAGGGACCCATAGATACCCATAGGGATCTATAGGGAGGGCGGGTTTTAGGACCCTGGGGAGTCTATGGGTCCCAATAGAGACCCATAGAGACCCATAGAGTGACCCATAGGGACCCATAAAGACCCATAGAGCCCCATAGGGACCCATAGAGACCCATAGAGAGGGTGGGTTGGGTTAATATTGGTCCCTATGGGTCTATACTGGTCTGTACTGGTCTGTACTGGTCTGTACTGGTTCCAGCTGCGGTCTCTGGCCGCCCTGGGGTTCCCGGAAGTGGGCGTGGCCGGCCCCGCCCTCCTGCAGAACGGGGGCAGCCTATGGGGGGCCCTGCGGGACCTGCAGCGCCAGAAGCTCCGCCCCCTGCTGCTCGGCCAATGGCGGCGCACGGAGCCGCCCATCGACCTCCAGGGGCCCGACCCACAGGTGATGGGGGCAACGGGGTCACGGGGTCAATGGGGGCAATGGGGTCAATGGGTCAATGGGTCAATGGGGTCAATGGGGTCAATGGGTTAATGGGGGTCAATGGGGTCAATGGAGTCAATGGGGGTCAATGGGGTCAATGGGGGTCAATGGGTCAATGGGGTCAATGGGTTAATGGGGGTCAATGGGAGTCAATGGGGTCAATGGGGGTCAATGGGTCGATGGGGTCAATGGGGGCAATGGGGTCAATGGGGTCAATGGGGGCAATGGGATCAATGGGATCAATGGGGGCAATGGGGTCAATGGGGCAATGGGGTCATGGGGGCAATGGGGGCAATGGGGGTCAATGGGTTAATGGGGGGCAATGGATCAATGGGGGCAACGGGGTCATGGGGATCAATGGGGGTCAATGGGGGCAATGGGGTCAATGGGGGCAATGGGTCAATGGGGTCAATGGGTTAATGGGGGCAATGGGGGCAATGGGGGCAATGGGTCAATGGGGGCAATGGGGGCAATGGGGGCAATGGGTCAATGGGGTCAATGGGTCAATGGGTTAATGGGGGCAACGGGGTCAATGGGTTAATGGGGGCAATGGGGTCAATGGGTCAATGGGGTCAATGGGTCAATGGGGGCGATGGGGTCAATGAGGTCAATGGGGTCAATGAGGCAATGGGTTAATGGGGGCAACGGGGTCAATGGGTCAATGGGGTCAATGGGTTAATGGGGTCAATGGGTTAATGGGGGTCAATGGGAGTCAATGGGGTCAATGGGGGTCAATGGGTCGATGGGGTCAATGGGGGCAATGGGGTCAATGGGGTCAATGAGTCAATGGGGACAATGGGATCAATGGGATCAATGGGGGCAATGGGGTCAATGGGGCAATGGGGTCATGGGGGCAATGGGGGCAATGGGGGTCAATGGGTTAATGGGGGGCAATGGATCAATGGGGGCAACGGGGTCATGGGGATCAATGGGGGTCAATGGGGGCAATGAGGTCAATGGGGGCAATGGGTCAATGGGGTCAATGGGTCAATGGGTTAATGGGGGCAACGGGGTCAATGGGTTAATGGGGGCGATGGGGTCAATGGGGGTCAATTGGGACAATGGGTCAATGAGGTCAATGAGGTCAATGGGGTCAATGGGGATCAATGGGGGTCAATGGGAATTAATGGGGGTCTGTGGGGTTAATGGGAGTTAATAGGGGTCAATGGGGATCAATGGGTCAATGGGGTCAATGGGGGTCAATGGGTCAATGGGGTCAATGGGTTAATTGGTCAATGGGGGTCAATGGGTCTATACTGATTCATACTGGTTCATACTGGTTTATACCGGTGTATACTGGTTCTTGTTGGTCCATACTGGTTCATTGTGGTCTATACTGGTCCATACTGGTTTATACTGGTTAGCACTCCTGGGACGTGGAGGGGTTGTTCCCAGGCTCCTATGGGTCTCTATTACCCCATACCCCCCATGCTGTTCCGTAGTGGTCTATACTGGTTGATAGTGTTCCGTACTGGTCCGTACTGGTTTATACTGGTCCGTACCGGTGTGTGTGTGCAGGCGGTGACGCGGCGGGCGCTGGCGCTGCTGGGGCTGCGCAGCTGGGGCCGGGCCCGTCTCCTGGTGTCGCTGGCGCGGGAGCTGGGGGCGCTGGGGCAGCCGCCCCCCCTGGCCGAGCTGCTGGAGGCCGTGGGGGGCTGCGCCGACCCCGCCGCGCTGCGCAGCCGCCTGCGCTGCCAGTGCCGCCTCTGCGGCTGGGACCTGCCCCGGCAGCAGGTAACGGGACATGGGGGTCAATGACGCAATGGGGGGCAATGGGGCAATGGGGGCGATGGGGGTGATGGGGGTGATGGGGTCGTTGAGTCAATGGGGGTCAATGGGGCAATGGGGGGCAATGGGGGTGATGGGGTCATTGAGTCAATGGGGGCGATGGGAGTAATGGGGGTGATGGGGTCATTGAGTCAATGGGGGCGATGGGGGCAATGGGGTCATTGGGTCAATGGGGGTCAATGGGGCAATGGGGTCAATGGGGGTCAATGGGGGTAATGGGGTCATTGAGTCAATGGGGGTCAATGGGGTGAATGGGTCAATGGGGTCAATGGGGGTAATGGGGTCATTGAGTCAATGGGGGTCAATGGGGCAATGGGGGTGATGGGGGTGATGGGGTCATTGGGTCAATGGGGGTCAATGGGGTCAATGGGGGTAATGGGGTCATTGAGTCAATGGGGGTCAATGGGTCAATGGGGTCAATGGGGGTGATGGGGTCATTGGGTCAATGGAGGTCAATGGGGTCAATGGGGGTAATGGGGTCATTGAGTCAATGGGGGTCAATGGGGTGAATGGGTCAATGGGGTCAATGGGGGTAATGGGGTCATTGAGTCAATGGGGGTCAATGGGGTGATGGGGGTGATGGGGCAATGGGGGCGATGGGGGTCAATGGGGCAATGGGGGTGATGGGGTCAATGGGGGTGATGGGGTCATTGAGTCAATGGGGGCAATGGGGGTGATGGGGGCAATGGGGTCATTGAGTCAATGGGGTGAATGGGTCAATGGGGTCAATGGGGTCAATGGGGTCAATGGGGTCATTGAGTCAATGGGGGTCAATGGGGGTGATGGGGCAATGGGGGTCAATGGGGTCAATGGGGATCAATGGGTCAATGGGGTCGTTGAGTCAATGGGGGTCAATGGGGGTCAATGGAGGTCAATGGGATCAACGAGGTCAATGGGGTCAAGGGGGGTCAATGGGTCAATGGGGTCAATGAGTTAATGGGTTCAATGGGTCAATGGAGATCAATGGGGGTCAATGGGTCAATGGGATCAATGGGGGTCAATGGGTCAATGGGATCAATGGGGGTCAATGGGGTCATTGAGTCAATGGGTCAATGGGGTCAATGGGTCAGTGGGGTCGTTGAGTCAATAAGGTCAATGGGGTCAATGGAGATCAATGAGGGTCAATGGGGTCAATGGGGGTCAATGGGGTCAATGGTTCAATGGGGTCAATGGGATCAATGAGGGTTAATGGGTCAATCGGTCAATGGGTCATTGAGGTCAATGGGGGTCAATGGGGTCAATGGGTCAATGGGGTCAGTGGGGGTCAATGGATCAATGGGGTCGTTGAGTCAATAAGGTCAATGGGTCAATGGGGTCACTGGGTCAATGGGTCAATAAGGTCAATGGGTCAATGGGGTCAATGCGTCCCTATATGTCCCTATAACTCTCTATATGTCCCCACATCTCCTCCCCCCAACCCCCCCCCCCACCCCCCATCCCCCTCCACCCCCCCACCATTCCCCCCCCTTCCCCCCCCCCCCCATGCCCTTTGCCCTTTGCCCTTTGCCCCAGGCGCAGTGGCTGACGGGCTGCGAGTGCCCCCTGTGCCCCGAGTGCTTCCGGGGGCACTTCCAGGTGGGGGTGAAGGAGCGGGGGGTGCAGGACCTGGTGTGCCCCGCCTGCGGGAAACCCGACCTGGCCGACGAAAACGCCCGGATCTGCTACTTCTCCACCCTGGACACGCAGGTACGGGGGGGTCGGGGGGTGCGGGGGGGTCTGGGGGAGCCCCCTGTGAAATTTGGGGTGAATCCGTGCGGTTTTGGGGAAGTTACGGGGTGATTTGGGGGGTCTCGACGACGCAGGACTTGGTGTGTTCTTCATATGGGAAACTGAATGTTTTTGGTAAAGTGACCCAAAATCGCTGCTCTTTGCCACAAGTACAGGGGGGTGAGGGGGTTCAGGGGGGTCTGGGGGAGCCCCCTGTGAAATTTGGGGTGAATCGGGGTGATTTTGGGCAAGTTACAGGATGATTTGGGGGCTCTCAATGACGCAGGACTTGGTGAGTTCACCTTGTGGGAAAGTTAAGGTTTTTGGTAAAGTGACCCAAAATCGCCGCTTTTACCCCAAGTACAGGGGGGTGAGAGGGTGTATTGGGGTCTTGAGAGGTCACATGTGACATTTGGGGTGAATTCATGTGATTTTGGGCAAGTTATGGGTGATTTGGGGGGAGTTGTGCGAGTTATGGGGGATCCTGGTGATGAAGGACTTGGTGTGTTCACCATATGGGAAACTGAGCATTTTTAGTAAAATGACCCAAAATCACCACTTTTTGCCACATGTACAAGGGGGTCTGGAGGTTCAGTGGGGTCTGGGGGGGTGACAGGTGAAATTTGGGGTGAATTCAGATGATTTTGGGAAAGTTATGGGGTGATTTGGGGGGAGTCATGTGAGTTTTGGGGGATCCCGGTGATGAAGGACTTGGTGTGTTCATCATATGGGAAACTGAAAGTTTTTGGTAAAGTGACCCAAAATCGCTGCTTTTTGCCACAAGTACAGGGGGGTCAGGGGGTGCGGGGGGGTCTGGGGGGGACCCCTGTGAAATTTGGGGTGAATCCGTGCGGTTTTGGGAAAGTTACGGGGTGATTTGGGGGATCCCAGCAACGTGGGACTTGGTGCGTTCATCATACGGGAATCTGAACTTTTTTAGTAAAATGACCCAAAATTGCCGCTTTTTGCCACAAGTACAGGGGGGTCAGGGGGTGCGGGGGGGTCTGGGGGGGGCCCCTGTGAAATTTGGGGTGAATCGGGGCGATTTTGGGCAAGTTATGGGGTGATTTGGGGGGAGTCGTGTGGGTTTTTGGGAATCCCAGGGGCACAGGATTTGGTGCATTGACTTTACGTGATACTGAACATTTTTGGTAAAATGACCTAAAACCGCCGCTTTTAGCCCCATGTGCAGGGGGGTCAGGGGGTTCCTGTGGGTCTTGGGGGGTCACATGTGAAATTTGGGGTGAATTCCTGCGATTTTGGGCAAGTTATGGGGCGATTTGTGGCCATCATGGGGTTGTGGGGGGGGATGTGATTTTGGGCCCCAAAAGCCCCAAATCTGTGGGTTTTTGCCCCATGTACAGGGGGGTCAGGGGGTTCCTGGGGGTCCTGGGAAGGGCCCTATGGGGTGTGGGGGACCCCCTGCCCCACATATTGTGCCCCACAGCTGCGCCAAGTGCTGGACCCCCCCACGTATCAGCTGTTCTGCCAGAAGCTGACGGAGCTGGAGCTGCAGAAGGACCCCCAGTTCCTATGGTGCTCTAAGGTGACTATGGGGCAATCTATGGGGCAAGCTATGGGGCTGGGGGGGGCGCTATGGGGCACTTGGGGGTCTCTATGGGGCTCTATGTGTCACTTGGGGGCCACTATGGGTCTTTATGGGTCACTTGGGGGTCTCTATGGGTCTCTATGGGTCAGTTGGGGGTCTCTATGGGTCACTTGGGGGTCTCTATGGGTCTCTATGGGTCACTTGGGGGTCACTGTGGGTCACTTCGGAGTCTCTATGAGTCTCTATGGGTCACTTGGGGGTCTCTATGGGTCTCTATGGGTCACTTCGGGGGTCTCTATGGGTCTCTATGGGTCACTGGGGGGTCTCTATGGGTCACTTGGAGGTCACTATGGGTCTCTATGGGGCACTTGGGGGTCACTGTGGGTTACTTGAGGGTCTCTGTGGGTCTCTATGGGTCACTTGGGGGTCTCTATGGGTCTCTGTGGGTCACTTGGGGGTCTCTATGGGGCACTTGGGGGTCTCTATGGGGCACTTGGAGGTCTCTATGGGACACTTATGGGTTGCTATAGGACACTTGGGGGTCATTATGGGGTGCTTGGGGGTCGCTTGTGGGTCTCTATGGGTCTCTATGGGTCACTGTGGGTCACTTGTGGGTCTCTGTGGGTCTCTATGGGTCAGTTGTGGGTCTCCATGGGTCGCTATGGGTTACTCGTGGGTGTCTATGGGTCTGTATGGGTGGCTGCGTCTCATCCGGGGGGTGATCCGTGGGGCGCTATGGGGCAGCCCCACATCTCCCCCTGCCCCCCAAGTGCTCGTTCGGCTTCATCTTCGAGGGCGCCGTGGGGCCGGCCCAGTGTCCCCAGTGCCAGCAGCGCCTGTGCCCGCAGTGCCAGGAACAGGTCGGTGTGGGGCGGCTGTGGGGCAGAGGGGCCCCATTGATCCCCATTGACCCCCATTGACCCATTGGCCCCATTGACCCCATTGACCCATTGATCCCATTGATCCCCATTGACCCCATTGACCCCCATTGACCCCATTGATCCCCATTGACCCATTGATCCCCATTGATCCCCATTGACCCATTGACCCCATTGACCCCATTGACCCCATTGACCCCATTGACCCCCATTGACCCCATTGATCCCCATTGACCCATTGACCCCCATTGACCCCCATTGACCCCATTGACCCCATTGACCCCATTGACCCATTGACCCCATTGACCCCATTGACCCCATTGACCACATTGACCCCATTGACCCCATTGATCCCATTGACTCATTGACCCCATTGACCCCATTGACCCATTGACCCATTGACCCCATTGACCCCATTGACCCCATTGACCCATTGACCCCATTGACCCATTGATCCCATTGACCCCATTGACCCCCATTGACCCCATTGATCCCCATTGACCCCCATTGACCCCATTGACCCCATTGACCCCCATTGACCCCCATTGACCCCCATTGACCCATTGACCCCATTGACGCCCATTGACCCCATTGACCCCATTGACCCCATTGACCCCCATTGACCCCATTGATCCCCATTGACCCATTAACCCCATTGACCTCCATTGACCCATTGACCCCATTGACCCCCATTGACCCCCATTGACCCCATTGACCCCATTGACCCCCATTCAAGACCATTGGTCCCTATGGGTCCCTATGGGTCCCTATGGGTCTCTATGGGTCCCTATGGGTCCCTATGGGTCACTCTATGGGTCTCTATGGGTCTCTAGGGTCTCTATGGGTCTCTATGGGTCCCTATGGGTCACTCTATGGGTCTCCATGGGTCCCATTGGCTCCGCCCCCTTACTGACTCTTCTCCCCCCGTCACTTATGGGGCTGCCCCCCAAGTGGCTCCCCCAGCACGAGTCTCTGTCCTGCGCCGATTTCGGGCTGTGGCTGCGCAGCCGCGACCCCCAAGCGGCCGCCGTGGGGCTGGAGGCCTTCCTGCGCGACCACGGCATCGGTGGGTCCCGCCCCATAGATCCCGCCCCACACATCCCGCCCCACAGCCCCCCGGGGGGCCCTGACACACGGCTCTGCCCCATAGCGCGTCCCTATTGCACTGGGGGGGATGTGGGGACATCTATGGGGCTGGGGTTGGGTCTATGGGGCTGGGATCACATCTATGGGTCCTGCCCCACGTCTCTGCCCCATAGCACGTCCCTATTGCACTGGGGGGGATGTGGGGACATCTATGGGGCTGGGGTTGGGTCTGTGGGGCTGGGGTTGGGTCTATGGGGCTGGGATCACATCTATGGGTCCTGCCCCACGTCTCTGCCCCATAGCGCATCCCTATTGCACTGGGGGGATGTGGGGACATCTGTGGGGCTGGGGTTGGGTCTATGGGGCTGGGATCACATCTATGGGTCCTGCGCCACGTCTCTGCCCCATAGTGTGTCCCTGTTGCACTGGGGGGGATGTGGGGACATCTGTGGGGCTGGGGTTGGGTCTATGGGGCTGGGGTTGGGTCTATGGGTCCTGCCCCACATCTCTGCCCCACACCCTGTCCATATTGCATTATGGGTCTAGGGTTGCATCTATGGGCCTGGGGTCACACTTATGGGTCTAAGGTCACATCTATGGGTCCTGCGCCACATCTCTGCCCCATAGCGTGCCCCACATGTGGGATTTGTCCTATAGGTTTGGGACTGGATCTATGGGTCTGGGGTTGGGTCTATGGGTCTGGGATCACACCTATGGGTCTGGGGTCACATCTATGGGTCTGGGATCACATCTATGGGGTTGGAGTCACATCTATGGGTCCAGCCCCACATCTCTGCCCCATAGCGTGCCCCACATGTGGGATTTGTCCTATAGGTTTGGGACTGGATCTATGGGTCTGGGGTCACACCTATGGCTCTGGGGCTGGATCTATGGGTCAGGGGCTGGGTCTATGGGTCCAGCCCCCCACATTGACCCCCGCCCCATATCTCTGCCCCACACCATGTCCATATTGCATTATGCCTCTGGGGTCACACCTATGGGTCTGGGGTCAGGTCTATGGGTCAGGGGCTGGATCTATGGGTCTGGAATCACATCTATGGGTCCTGCCCCATAGCGTGCCCCACATGTGGGATTTGTCCTATAGGTTTGGGACTGGATCTATGGGTCTGGGGTCACATCTATGGGTCTGGGGCTGGGTCTATGGGTCCAGCCCCCCACATTGACCCGTGCCCCACACCTCTGCCCCACAGCGTGCCCGGCGTGTGGGGCGCAGTTCGCGCTGGCGCGGGGCGGCTGTTTGCACCTGCAGTGCTCGCGCTGCCGACACCAGTTCTGCAGCGGCTGCCGGACCACGTTCCACCCCCGACATGTGGGGCGGGATCTATGGGGCGGGATCTATGGGGCGGGATGGGGGCTATGGGGCTGGATGGGGCTGGATGGGTTTCAATGGGTTCTATGGCTCTCTATGGGTTTCTATGGGGTCTATGGGTCTCTATGGGGTTCCACCCCCGACATGTGGGGCGGGATCTGTGGGGTGGGATCTATGGGGCGGGATGGGTTTCATTGGGTTCTATGGGTCTCTATGGGTTCTATGGGTTTCTATGGGGTCTATGGGTCTCTATGGGTCTCTATGGGGTTCCACCCCCGACATGTGGGGCGGGATCTATGGGGTGGGATCTATGGGGCGGGATGGGTCTCTATGGGCTCTATGGGTTTTGATGGGTCTCTATAGGTTTCTATGGGTTTCTATGGGGTCTTTATGGGATCTATGGGTCTCTATGGGGTTCCACCCCCGACATGTGGGGCAGGATCTATGGGGTGGGATCTGTGGGGCGGGATGGGGGCTATGGGTCTCTATGGGGCTGGATGGGTTTCTATGGGCTCTATGGGTCTCTATGGGTTTCTATGGGGTCTATGGGTGTCTATGGGTCTCTATGGGGTTCGACCCGCAACATGTGGGGCGGGATCTATGGGGCGGGATCTATGGGGCGGGATGGGTTTCATTGGGTTCTATGGGTCTCTATGGGTCTCTATGGGTCTCTATGGGTGTCTATGATTTTTCACCCCTGACATGTGGGGCGGGATCTGTGGGGCAGGATCTGTGGGGCGGGATGGGGGCTATGGGGCTGGATGGGTTTCTATGGGCTCTATGGGTCTCTATGGGTTTCTATGGGGTCTATGGGTGTCTATGGGTCTCTATGGGGTTCCACCCCCAACATGTGGGGCGGGATCTGTGGGGCGGGATCTGTGGGGTGGGATGGGGGCTATGGGTCTCTATGGGTCCCTATGGGTTCTATGGGTTTCTATGGGGTCTTTATGGGGTCTATGGGTCTCTATGGGGTTCCACCCCCGACATGTGGGGCGGGATCTATGGGGCGGGATCTATGGGGTGGGATGGGTCTCTATGGGTCCCTATGGGTCTCTATGGGTCTCTATGGGTCTCTATGGTCTCTATGGTCTCTATGGGTCTCTATGGGTCTCTATGGTCCCTATGGGTCCCTATGGGTCCCTATGGGTCTCTATGGGTCTCTATGGTCTCTATGGTCTCTATGGGTCTCTATGGGTCTCTATGGTCCCTATGGGTCCCTATGGGTCCCTATGGGTCTCTATGGTCTCTATGGTCTCTATGGGTCTCTATGGGTCTCTATGGGTCTCTATGGGTCCCTATGGGTCTCTATGGGTCTCTATGGTCTCTATGGTCTCTATGGTCTCTATGGTCTCTATGGGTCTCTATGGGTCTCTATGGTCTCTATGGGTCTCTATGGGTCTCTATGGGTCTCTATGGTCTCTATGGGTCCCTATGGGTCTCTATGGGTCTCTATGGGTCTCTATGGGTCTCTATGGTCTCTATGGGTCTCTGTGGGTCTCTATGGGTCTCTATGGGTCCCTATGGGTCTATGGGTCTCTATGGGTCTCTATGGTCTCTATGGTCTCTATGGTCTCTATGGGTCTCTATGGTCTCTATGGTCTCTATGGTCTCTATGGGTCTATGGGTCTATGGGTCAGTGTGTCGCTGTGGGTCTGACCCGTGTGCCCCACAGCGCTGCCCCACAGCGCGCTGCCCCCTGCTGGGCTCCCTGCACGCCCACCACCCCCGGCACTGCCTGTTCTTCCTGCGCGACTGGGACCCACAGCGGCTGCAGCGCCTCCTGCAGGTCACTTGGGGGGCGCTATGGGGCGCTATGGGGCCCTATGGGTCCCTATGGGTCCCTATGGGTCTCTATTGGTCTCTATGGGTCTCTATGGGGTCTCTATGTGGCTCTATGGGGACCCTGGGGGGGTCACTTGGGGGGCGCTGTGGGGCACATGTGGGGCTCTATGGGTCAGTTATGGGTTTCTATGGGTCCCTATGGGTCCCTATGGGTCTCTATGGGTTCCTATGGGTCACTTGGGGGTTTCTGTGGGGCACCTGGGGGTCACTATGGGTCTCTGTGGGGCACTTATGGGGCACTTGGGGGTCACTATGGGGCACATGGGGGTCACTATGGGTCTCTATGGGTCTCTATGGGTCAGTTATGGGTCTCTATGGGGCACTATGGGGTCACTATGGGCCCATAAGGGGCACTTATGGGGGGTCTATGGGTCACTTGTGGGTCAGTTATGGGTCAGCTGTGGGTCTCTATGGGTCTCTATGGGTCCCTATGGGTCTCTATGGGTCCCTATGGGTTTCTATGGGTCAGTTATGGGTACCTATGGGTCTCTATGGGTCACTTATGGGTCTCTGTGGGTTAGTTATGGGTCTCTGTGGGGGGTCTATGGGGCACTTATGGGTCACTTGGGGGTCAGTTATGAGCCCCTATGGGTCTCTATGGGTCATTTATGGGTCTCTATGGGTCAGTTATGGATCTCTATGGATCCCTATGGGTCAGTTATGGGTCCCTATGGGTCTCTATGGGTCAGCTATGGGTCTCTATGGGGGGTCTGTGGGGCACTTATGGGTCACTTGTGGGTCAGCTATGGGTCACTTATGGGTCTCTATGGGCCCCTATGGGTCTCTATGGGTCACATATGGGTCTCTATGGGGAGTCTATGGGTCACTTGTGGGTCAGTTATGGGTCAGTTATGGGTCCCTATGGGTCTCTATGGGTTATTTATGGGTCCCTATGGGTTTCTATTGGTCCCTGTGGGTCTCTATGGGTCTCTATGGGTCAATCTATGGGTCAATCTATGGGTCAGCCCCTCTCTCCCCACAGATGGGGAACGTCCCATTCACCACGGAGGCGCCGCCGGGAGCCTCAGGTGAGACCCACAAGTGTGGGGCTGGGGGGGGGGAGTCCATCTATGGGTCTGCCCCACACATTCTATGGGTCGCAGGCACTTGTGGGGTGATGGAGCAGAAGGAGACGGGGGAGGGGCTGCAGGACGCCCCATGTGGACGAGATGTGGGGCAGGGACAGGCCGGGATGTGCCGGTGAGTGGGGCCTATGGGGCGCTATGGGTCTCTATGGTCTCTATGGGTCTCTATGGGTCTCTATGGTCTCTATGGTCTCTATGGGTCTCTATGGGTCTCTATGGTCTCTATGGGTCTCTATGGGTCTCTATGGTCTCTATGGGCTCTATGGGTCTCTATGGTCTCTATGGTCTCTATGGGTCTCTATGGGTCTCTATAGGTCTCTATGGGTCTCTATGGGTCTCTATGGGTCTCTATGGGTCTCTATGGTCTCTATGGTCTCTATGGGTCTCTATGGGTCTCTATGGGTTTCTATGGGTCTCTATGGGTCTCTATGGGTCTCTATGGTCTCTATGGTCTCTATGGGTCTCTATGGGTCTCTATGGGTTTCTATGGGTCTCTATGGGTCTCTATGGGTCTCTATGGTCTCTATGGGTCTCTATGGTCTCTATGGGTCTCTATGGGTCTCTATGGGTCTCTATGGTCTCTATGGGTCCCTATAGGACTCTATGGGTCTCTATGGGTCTCTATGGTCTCTATGGGTCCCTATGGGTCTCTATGGTCTCTATGGGTCTCTATGGGTCTCTATGGTCTCTATGGTCTCTATGGGTCTCTATGGGTCTCTATGGGTCTCTATGGTCTCTATGGGTCTCTATGGGTCTCTATGGTCTCTATGGGCTCTATGGGTCTCTATGGGTCTCTATGGGTCCCTATAGTACTCTATGGGTCTCTATGGGTCTCTATGGTCTCTATGGTCTCTATGGGTCTCTATGGGTCTCTATGGGTCCCTATAGTACTCTATGGGTCTCTATGGGTCTCTATGGTCTCTATGGTCTCTATGGGTCTCTATGGGTCTCTATGGGTCTCTATGGTCTCTCTGGTCTCTGTCCTCCACGCTCTCTCTGGTCTCTGTGGGTCTCTATGGTCCCTGGGTCCTCCATGCTCTCTATGGTCCCTCTGGGTCCTCCACCGTCTCTATGGTCCCCGCGTCCCCCCCCGCCCCCCAGGTCTCACTACACCGAATACCTCGTTGGCCTCATCTGGTCCCGCCCCCTCGACCCCGCCCCCTTGTACACGTGGCCGGAAGTCCTGGCGGCCGCCGAGCGCCACCTCCCGGGGGGGCGCCCCCCCCAGGGGCCTGAAGAGACCGACGCTCAATACGGGCAGCGCCTCAGACACCTATTGGAGACCGAGGACCCCATCAAGCCCCGCCCCGACGACGCCTAAACGCGCTCTGATTGGCCGCTTCCCCTCCCGCGCCCGCGCGCTTTCATTCAATAAAGCACCGTGTGAACCGCTCTGCGCTCTGATTGGCCGCGCGCGTCCACCCCCTCGCGTTCCTATTGGCCGCCCCCTCGCTGAGGGGCGCCGATCGCTGATTGGCCGCGCCTTCCCGCGGTTGCGCTGATTGGCGGCGGCGCCGCGCGGGGCGGGGTGTTGCTGTGGCGAGCCGCGCTCTGATTGGCCGCCGCTCAGCGCTGGGGGGCGTGGCGACCGAGGTGATAAAAGGGGCGGGAGGGGCGGGAGCGCGCAGTCGAGCGGCGGCAGCGGCGGCGGGCGGGTCTCCCTTAATCAGCGATTAATCGGCGATTAATTAATGAATCGCGTTAATTAGCGGCTCGGCCAGCGCGGGACAAGCGGCGCTTGAGGCTCATTCATTAATTAAGGCGGTTTGGCGGCGTTAATTGGGGGTTAATTGGCGTTAATTGGGGGTTAATTGGCGGGTCAATGCGGAGCCGCTTCCCCTTTAAACCCTTTTATTCCCCTTTTAAACCTTTAACTCCGCGTTTTATCCCCTTTTAATTATTAATTAGCGCCTTTCCGCCTCTTGGCGAATTAATTATCGCTTAATTAGTCGATTAATTAATAGATTAATAGTTTAAAAGCGGGAGGGAGGGGGGGAAGCGGCAAAAAGCGGCAAAAAGCCCCAAATCGGCGTTTTTTGTCCCTTTAAAAGCGAATTTCTCGCTTTAAATCGTTCGCGTTATAATTAATTAGCGTTGTTTTAATTAATTAGCGCGGCTTTAGTTAATTAACGGCCGGTTTTAGTTGTTTAATGGGGGTTTTTAATGAGGTTTTAGGGCGTTAATTGGAGGCGCCGGTTCAGCCACTTAAAGGCGCTTTTAACACCAATTAATCAATTTAGGGGTTAATTAGTGCGGTTAATTAGCGGTTTATCGCCTAATTAGCGGGTTTATTGTTTAATTAGCGGGTTTATTGTTTAATTAGCGGGTTTGTGGGTTAATTTAAACCACTTGGTTCCTTTTAATGTTTAAATCGCCGCTTTAATTGGTAATTGCGGGTTAATTAATAATAATAGGAGTTAATTAGCGTTAAATTAGTGTAATTAATATAAGTATTAAATTATTATCTTGTAATTATAGTGAATTATTATATTAAATTATTAGAGTAAATTGTTATATTAAATTATTATAGTAAATTATATTACAACGTTATAACTTCAAGCCTTAGTTGCTCTAATTAACTCTAATTAGCTCTAATTAACTCTAATTAGCTCTAATTAGCTCTAATTAACTATAATTAGCTCAAATTAGCTCAAATTAACTATAATTATATCTAATTAACTCATATTAACTCTAAATATCTCTTATTAAATCTAATTAAATCTGATTAGCTCTAATTAACTCAAATTTAATTATATCCAATTAACTCGTATTAACTCTAATTAACTCGTATTAACTCGTATTAACTCGTATTAACTCGTATTAACTCGTATTAAATCTAATTAACTCGTATTACCTTTAATTAGCTCTAATTAGCTCTAATTAGCTCTAATTAACTCTATCTATAAGTATCTATAATTATCTCTTATTAACTCTAATTAACTCTAATTATCTCATATTAACTCTTATTAACTCTTACTAGTTCTAATTAGCTCTAATTAGCTCCAATTAACTCTAATTATCTCTAATTGGCTCCAATTAACTCTAATTATCTCTAATTAGCTCTAATTATCTCTTATTAACTCGTATTAACTCGTATTAACTCTATTTAACTAATTAGCTCTTATTAACTCTAATTAGCTCTAATTAACTCTTATTAACTCTAATTAACTTTAATTAACTCTAGTTCTATTAATTTTAAGTAACTTTAATTAACTTAATCAACCGTCATTCACTTTAATTAATTAAATCAATTGAATTCATTAAACTTGGGTGAATTTCCACCTCAAATCTTCAATTTTCACCTGAAATTTTCAATTTTCACCTAAAATATTCAATTTTTCACCTGAAATTTTCAATTTTCACCTGAAATTTTACATTTTCACCTGAAATTTTACATTTTCAACCTTAAATTTTCAATTTCCCCCTAAAATTTTCAATTTCCCCCGAAAATTCTCCATTTTGACCCAAAATTGTTCAAATTTCCCCCTAAAACTCCCAATTTTGCCTCAAGTTTCAATTTTCCTCAATTTCCTCAAAATCCTCAATTTCCGCCCAAAATTCCCGATTTTCCCTCAAAATTCTTCATTTTCATTTAAAACTTCAAATTTTCCCTTAAAATTCTTCATTTTCACTTAAAAATTCAAATTTTCCCCTAAAATTTTAAATTTCTCTTAAAATTCCAAATTCCCCAAAATTCCAAATTTTAACTTAAAATTTTAAATTTCCCCCAAAATTCCAAATTCCCCAAAATTCCAAATTTTCCCTTAAAATTTTAAATTTCCCCAAAATTCCAAATTCCCCCAAATTTCCATTTTCCCTTAAAATTTTAAATTTCACCAAAATTCCAAATTTTCACTTTAAATTTTAAATTTCACCAAAATTCCAAATTTTCCCTTAAAACTCCAAATTTCCCCCAAAACCCCAAATTCCCCAAAAACCCCAAATTCCCCCTAAACCCCCAAATTGCCCAAAACCCCCCAATTTCCCCCCAATTCCCCGCGTGTCCCCGCCCCCAGTTTCCCCCGATTTGGTTCATTTTGGGCTAAAAAGCGCCGTTCCCATGTTCTACTACCCCGAGGTCCTGCGGCACCGCTCCGGCTGCTTCGCCACCATCTGGTGCGTTTTGGGGCTAAAAGCCGCGATTTTGGGCAACGTGCGGCTGCGTTTTGGGGCTAAAAGTGGCGATTTTGGGTAACATGCATTTTGGGGTGAAATCGGCCGGTTTTGGTGCAGGTTGGCGGCCACGTGCAGCTGGCGCCTGCTGCCCCGCGACTACCTGCGCGTGGACGTGCCGCACACCTGGTAATTTGGGGCGAAAAGCCCCCATTTTGGGGCATTTTGGGGCGTTTCCAACTGGTCGGGGCCCTTTAAGGGATTGGGGAGGGGGGGGGGAAGGGGGAGGGGGCGTGGCTTGAGCACCGGCCACGCCCCCTCTTCCCATTGGCTCCCGAGGGGAGCCGCGTAACCGTCGCCCTGCCCCCTCGGGCTGCTGGCGCGGAGCCACGCCCCCTCAATAAGCCACGCCCCCTCCCTATGGGTCTCTATGGGTCCCCATTGGTCTCTATGGGTCTCTATGGGTCTCTATGGGTCTCTATGGGTCTCTATGGTCTCTACGGGGCTCTGTGGGTCCCTATGGGGCTCTATGCGGCTCTATGGGTCCCCATTGGACTCTATGGGGCTCTATGGGTCTCTATGGGTCTCTATGGTCTCTATGGGTCCCTATGGGTCTCTATGGGTCCCCATTGGACTCTATGGGTCTCTATGGGTCTCTATGGGTTCCCATTGGTGTCTATGGGTCCCCATTGGTCTCTATGGGTCTCTATGGTCTCTATGGGTCCCCATTGGTCTCTATGGGTCTCTATGGTTTCTATGGGTCCCCATTGGTGTCTATGGGTCTCTATGGGTCCCCATTGGTCCCCATTGGTGTCTATGGGTCCCCATTGCTCTCTATGGGTCCCCATTGGTGTCTATGGGTCTCTATGGGTCCCCATTGGTCTCTATGGGTCTCTATGGTTTCTATGGGTCCCCATTGGTGTCTATGGGTCTCTATGGGTCCCCATTGGTCTCTATGGGTCTCTATGGTTTCTATGGGTCCCCATTGGTGTCTATGGGTCTCTATGGGTCCCCATTGGTCCCCATTGATGTCTATGGGTCCCCATTGGTCTCTATGGGTCCCCATTGGTCTCTATGGGTTCCCATTGATGTCTATGGGTCCCCATTGCTCTCTATGGGTCCCCATTGGTTTTTACGGGTCCCTATGGGTCTCTATGGGTCCCCATTGGTGTCTATGGGTCCCCATTGGTGTCTATGGGTCCCTATGGGTCTCTATGGGTCTCTATGGGTCCCCATTGGTCCCCATGTGTCCCTCTCCTCTCTAACCCCTCCCCTTTCCCCCCCACCCCCCCCATTCCAGCGCGGCCGTGGCGGCCTTCGTGATTGGCCGCTCGGGCTGGGAGGCCCCGCCCCCTCCGGCCGGAGCTCCGCCCCCTCGCTGCTCCCTCTACCTGGCGGCCCTATTGCAACTGGGGCTGGTGAGGGTGCTGAGCCGGCAGTGCCACCGCCTGCTGGGTGCGCTATGGGGCGCTGTGGGGCGCTGTGGGGCGGGGGGTATCGGGGGTATGGGGGGTGTGGGCTCTATGGGTCCCTATGGGTCTCTATGGTCTCTATGGGTCTCTATGGTCTCTATGGTCTCTATGGGTTTCTATGGGTCTCTATGGGTCTCTATGGTCTCTATGGGTCTCTATGGGTCTCTATGGGTCTCTATGGGTCTCTATGGTCTCTATGGGTTTCTATGGGTCTCTATGGGTCTCTATGGTCTCTATGGGTCTCTATGGGTCTCTATGGTCTCTATGGGTCTCTATGGTCTCTATGGTCTCTATGGTCTCTATGGGTCTCTATGGGTCTCTATGGTCTCTATGGGTCTCTATGGTCTCTATGGTCTCTATGGGTCTCTATGGGTCTCTATGGGTCTCTATGGTCTCTATGGGTCTCTATGGGTCTCTATGGTCTCTATGGGTCCCTATGTGTCTCTATGGTCTCTATGGGTCTCTATGGGTCTCTATGGGTCTCTATGGTCTCTATGGGTCTCTATGGGTCTCTATGGTCTCTATGGGTCTCTATGGGTCTCTATGGGTCTCTATGGTCTCTATGGTCTCTATGGGTCTCTATGGGTCTCTATGGGTCTCTATGGTCTCTATGGGTCTCTATGGTCTCTATGGTCTCTATGGGTCTCTATGGGTCTCTATGGGTCCCTATGTGTCTCTATGGTCTCTATGGTCTCTATGGGTCTCTATGGGTCTCTATGGGTCTCTATGGTCTCTATGGGTCTCTATGGGTCTCTATGGTCTCTATGGGTCTCTATGGGTCTCTATGGGTCTCTATGGTCTCTATGGGGTCTATGGGTCTCTATGGTCTCTATGGGTCTCTATGGGTCCCTATGGGTCTCTATGGTCTCTATGGGTCTCTATGGTCTCTATGGGTCTCTATGGTCTCTATGGTCTCTATGGGTCTCTATGGTCTCTATGGGTCTCTATGGGTCTCTATGGTCTCTATGGGTCTCTATGGGTCTCTATGGGTCTCTATGGTCTCTATGGTCTCTATGGTCTCTATGGGTCTCTATGGGTCTCTATGGTCTCTATGGCTCCCTATGGGTCTCTATGGTCTCTATGGGTCCCTATAGGTCTCTATGGGCTCTAATCTATGGGTCCTGCCCCACAGATGACGTCACCCAGACCCTGGAGCGGCTGCACCGCGTGACCCCCATAGAGCCCCATATCGACATGAGCCCCCCAAAGAGGTGAGTGACCCACACATTGACCCATAGAGACCCATAGCGAGTCAATGGGGTCAATGGGATCAATGGGGTCAATGGGTCAATGGGGTCAATGGGTCAATGGGGTCAATGGGATCAATGGGGTCAATGGGGGTCAATGGGGGTCAATGGGGGTCAGTGTGCCCCATAGCGCCCCATAGCGCCCCACATCTCCCCCCATTTCCAGGCGCCACCTGGTTGCGGACGCTCAGGCCCTGATGGTGTCTCTGGAATTGGCCCCCGACCCACATTTCGGGGTTATGGGGCCGGCCCTGCCCAGCCCCACGGACATCCCGCAGGTGTGGGGCTGCCCCATAGATCCGCCCCATAGATCCGCCCCATAGATCCCCCAGAACCTGCCCATAGCCGCCCATAGATCTGACCCATAGCTCTGCCCCATAGATCCCCACACAGCCCCCATATCTGCCCCATAACCTGCCCCATAACCTCCCATAGATCTGCCCCATAACCACCCATATCTGCCCCATAGATCCGCCCCATAACCTGCCCCATAACCCCCCCATTTATGCCCCATAACCACCCATATCTGCCCCATAGATTTGCCCCATAACCTGCCCCATAACCTCCCATAGATCTGCCCCATAACCACCCATATCTGCCCCATAGATCTGCCCCATAACCTGCCCCATAACCCCCCCATTTATGCCCCATAACCACCCAGATCTGCGCCATAGATCCGCCCCATAACCTGCCCCATAACCTCCCACAGATCTGCCCCATAACCACCCATATCTGCCCCATAGATCCGCCCCATAACCTGCCCCATAACCCCCCCATTTATGCCCCATAACCACCCATATCTGCCCCATAGATCCGCCCCATAACCTGCCCCATAACTCCCCCATTTCTGCCCCATAACCACCCATATCTGCCCCATAGATCCGCCCCATAACCTGCCCCATAACTCCCGCATTTCTGCCCCATAACCACCCATATCTGCCCCATAGATCTGCCCCATAACCTGCCCCATAACCTCCCACAGATCTGCCCCATAACCACCCATATCTGCCCCATAGATCCGCCCCATAACCTGCCCCATAACTCCCCCATTTCTGCCCCATAACCACCCATATCTGCCCCATAGATCCGCCCCATAACCTGCCCCATAACCTCCCATAGATCTGCCCCATTACCACCCATATCTGCCCCATAGATCCGCCCCATAACCTGCCCCATAGCCCCTCCATTTCTGCCCCATAACCCTCATCTCTGCCCCATAGATCTGCCCCATAACCTGCCCCATAACCCCCCCATTTCTGCCCCATAACCCCTCATCTCTGCCCCATAGATCTGCCCCATAACCACCCATAGATCCGCCTCATAACCTGCCCCATAACCCCCCACACCTCTGCCCCACATCTCTGCCCCACAGCTGCGGCGGCTGCTGGAGGAGCCGCTTCCCCCCCTGGGTGAGCTCAGCCCCACAACTTATGGGGCAGGCGGGTCCCGCTATGGGGCTGGGACCCCCCTCTCATCCTGACCCCCAAGTGCGCCCCACAGCGCCCCCCGAAGCCATCACGCTGCGCGAGCCCGGACCCATAGCGGCCCCCCCCGGCCCCAGAGGTGGGGCCGGACCCACACTTGGGGGGCTGGACCCACACTTGGGGGGCTGGACCCATAGATGGGGGGTGGGACCCATAGATGGGGGTGGACACATGTGGGGCTGGACCCACACTTGGGGAGTGGGACCCATAGGTGTGGGGTGGGACTCATAGATAGGGGGGGACACATATGGGGCTGGACCCACACTTAGGGGGCTGGACCCATAGATGAGGGGGACACATATGGTCCTGGACCCACACTTGGGGGGTGGGACCCATAGATGTGGGATGGGACCTATAGATGGGGGTGGACACATATGGGGCCGGACCCACACTTGGGGGGCGGGACCCATAGATGGGGGGGAGACACATGTGAGGCTGGACCCACACTTGGGGGGGTGGGACCCATAGATTGGGGGGGGCACATATAGGGGTCTGGACCCACACTTGGGTGGCTGGATCCACACTTGGGGGGCGGGACCCATAGATGGGGGTGGACACATATGGGGCGGGACCCACACTTTGGGGGCGGGACCCATAGATGGCACATATAGGGGTCTGGACCCACACTTGGGGGGCGGGACCCATAGATGGGGGTGGACACATATGGGGCTGGACCCACACTTGGGGGGCGGGACCCACAATTCCGGGGGGGGGGGGCGAGGTGTGGGGCTGCCCCCCAGCTCCATGGGGTTTGGGGGGGATCTATGGGGCTGCCCCACGGATCTATGGGGCAGGAGGAGCTGCCCGAGGTGACGCCGCGGGAGCTGGAGCTGCTGGCGGAGGCCGAGGAGCTGCTGCCCTATGGTGGGGCGGCTATGGGGCAGCTATGGGGCAGCTATGGGGCTGGGGGACACTTGGGGGGCACTTATGAGCATCTATGGGGCACTTATGGGGCGCTTGGGGGCCGCTTATGGGGCATCTATGGGGCACTTGGGGGCAGTTATGGGGCAGCTATGGGGCACTTATGGGGTGTCTATGGGGCACTTGGGGGGTGTCTATGGGGCAGTTACGGGGCACTTGGGGGCAGTTATGGGGCACTTGGGAGTGTCTATGGGGCACTTATGGGGCGTCTATGGGGCACTTATGGGGCAGTTATGGGGCACTTGGGGGTGTCTATGGGGTACTTATGGGGTGTCTATGGGGCACATATGGGGTGTCTATGGGGCACTTATGGGTGTCTATGGAGCACTTGGGGGTCAGTTATGGGGCACTTGGGGGGCACTTACGGTGTGTCTATGGGGCACTTGTGAGGTGTCTATGGGGCACTTGGGGGTGTCTATGGGGCACTTACGGGGTGTCCATGGGGCACTTGGGGGGCACTTATGGGGTGTCTATGGGGCACTTGGGGGTATCTATGGGGCACTTGGGAGGCACTTATGGGGTGTCTATGGGGCACTTGGGGGGCAGTTATGGGGCACTTGGGGGTATCTATGGGGCACTTGGGGGGCACTTATGGAGTGTCTATGGGGCACTTGGGGGGCAGTTATGGGGCACTTGGGGGTATCTATGGGGCACTTGGGGGGCACTTATGGAGTGTCTATGGGGCACTTGGGGGGCAGTTATGGGGCACTTGGGGGTATCTATGGGGCACTTGGGGGGCACTTGTGGGGTGTCTATGGGGCACTTGGGGTGTCTATGGGGCAGCTATTGGGCACTTATGGGGCATCTATGGGGAACTTATGGGCATCTATGGGGCACTTATGGGGCTGGAGGACACTTGGGGGGCACTTATGGGGCTGGGGGGGTACTTATGGGGCAGGGAGCCCCCCCAGCCCCACGACGTCGCTGCCCCATAGTGGAGGAGATACCGGAGCTCCCACCACCGCCCCCCGGTGAGCACTTATGGGGCTGGGGGGTCACTTATGGGGCAGAATCAGGTCACTTATGGGGCAGAGAGGAGTCACTTATGGGGCAGAATTGCATCACTTATGGGGCAGACAAGGGTCACTTATGGGGCTGGGGCGTCACTTATGGGGCAGAATCACATCACTTATGGGGCAGGATCAGGTCACTTATGGGGCAGAATTGCGTCACTTATGGGGCTGGGGGGTCACTTAGGGGGCAGAATCAATTCATTTATGGGGCAGAATCACGTCACTTATGGGGCTGGGGGGTCACTTATGGGGCAGAATCGCATCACTTATGGGGCAGAATCAGGTCACTTATGGGGCAGAATCGCGTCACTTATGGGGCTGGGGGGTCACTTATGGGGCAGAATCGCATCACTTATGGGGCAGAATCAGGTCACTTATGGGGCAGAATCGCGTCACTTATGGGGCTAGGGGGTCACTTAGGGGGCAGAATCAATTCACTTATGGGGCAGAATCAGGTCACTTATGGGGCAGGGTGGGCCCACTTGTGTGTCACTTATGGGGCAGCCCTGCCCCCCATCTCCGCCCCACAGCTCCCGCCCCCCCCGAGGAGGCTCCTCCACCCCCCAAGGTGGGTTATGGGGCCGCTTGTGGGGCAGCGCTATGGGGCAGGACCCACCCAGACGGGGCCCCTGCCCCACAGCTGCCCCCCAAGCGCCGCCGCCCGCCCCACATGGACCCCCAGCCCCAGATCCCCCAGGAGCAGTTCCAGGCGCAGCTGCTGCGGCCCCACGGACACTGTGGGGCGCTGGTGAGCGGGGACCCAGGCGTCCGGGCCCCATAGATTTGACTGAGAAGGGACCCAGGAGTTCGGAGGATGAGGGACCCAGGAGTTCGGGCCCCATAGATTCGACCTCAGAGGGACCCAGGCGTCCGGGCCCCATAGATTGGACCAAGAAGGGACCCAGGAGTTCGGGCCCCATAGATTTGACTGAGGAGGGACCCAGGAGTTCGGGAGAGGAGGGACCCAGGCGTCCGGGACCCATAGATTTGACTGATGAGGGACCCAGGCGTCCGGGCCCCATAGATTTGACTGAGAAGGGACCCAGGAGTTCAGGCCCCATAGATTTGACTGATGAGGGACCCAGGCGTCCGGGCCCCATAGATTTGACTGAGAAGGGACCCAGGAGTTCGGGCCCCATAGATTTGACTTCAGAGGGACCCAGGTGTCCGGGCCCCATAGATTTGACTGATGAGGGACCCAGGCGTCCGGGCCCCACAGGTGCTGCTGGATCCGCCCTCCAAGCTCCGCCGCCCCCCAAGTGAACTGCTGGGAACCCCGACCTGCGGTGAGGACCCAGGAGTGCCCCAAGGGACCCAGGAGTGCCCCAAAGAGGGACCCAGGCGTCCGGGCCCCACACGCCCCATCTCTGCCCCATAGGTTGGCTGCCCCCCGAGCTCTGGGACTTATGGGGCAGATGCGCCCGTCCCGCCCCACGGCGCCCCACGGCGGCCCCAGAGCTGCCCAGCGAGGTGGAGGTGAGGACCCAGGCGTCCGGGAGGGACCCAGGAGTGCCCCAAGGGACCCAGGAGTCCGGGAGGGACCCAGGAGTGCCCCAAGGGACCCAGGAGTTCGGGCCCCACAGATCCTGCGGGAAGTGATGGAGCCGAGTCTGCCCGGGGCCGTGACGACGTCGGGTGAGCGACCCACAGATCTATGGGGCGCTGTGGGGCATATGGGCTCTATGGGTCCCTATGGGTCTCTATGGGTCTCTATGGGCTCTATGGGTCTCTATGGGTCCCTATGGGTCTCTATGGGTCTCTATGGTCTCTATGGGTCTCTATGGGTCCCTATGGGTCTCTATGGTCTCTATGGTCTCTATGGTCTCTATGGGTCCCTATGGTCTCTATGGGTCTCTATGGTCTCTATGGGGCTCTATGGGTCCCTATGGGTCTCTATGGGTCTCTATGGTCTCTATGGGCTCTATGGGTCCCTCTGGGTCTCTATGGGTCTCTATGGGCTCTATGGGTCTCTATGGGTCTCTATGGTCTCTATGGGTCTCTATGGGTCCCTATGGGTCTCTATGGGTCTCTATGGGTCTCTATGGTCTCTATGGGTCCATATGGGTCTCTATGGGTCTCTATGGGTCTCTATGGTCTCTATGGCTCTCTATGGGTCTCTATGGGTCTCTATGGGTCTCTATGGTCTCTATGGGGCTCTATGGGTCAATCTATGGGTCCCAATGGGTCTCTATGGGTCTCTATGGGTCCCAATGGGTCTCTATGGTGTCTATGGGTCAATCTATGGGTCCCAATGGGTCTCTATGGGTCCCCAGAACTGTCCCTGGAGCTCCCAGAGGAGGAACCGCGGCCCCTCCCCCCGGAGGAACTTCGGTGACGTCACAGGGGTCACGGGGTCACCCTAGGGGGGGGTCACGACCCCTCACGTGACCCCTTGACCTTTTAACCCCCCCCCCCAGCCCCCCCCCGCCCCTCCCCCCCCCCGCCCCTCCCCGAGCTGCCGGAAGCGCCGGAACCGGAAATGCCGCCCGGCCCCGCCCCCAACATGGCGGCCATGCGCAGGTCAGTGCCCCTGGGGCACTCCTGGGTCCCTCCCGAACTCCTGGGTCCCTATTTGGGTGCATTGGGGCACTCCTGGGTCCCTCCCGAACTCCTGGGTCCCTATTTGGGTCCATGGGGCACTCCTGGGTCCCTTGGGGCACTCCTGGGTCCCTCCTGAACTCCTGGGTCCCCTGGGGCACTCCTGGGTCCATGGGGCACTCCTGGGTCCATTGGGGCACTCCTGGGTCCCCCCCGAACTCCTGGGTCCCTATTTGGGTCCATTGGGGCACTCCTGGGTCCCTCTGGGGCACTCCTGGGTCCCTCCTGAACTCCTGGGTCCCTATTTGGGTCCCTTGGGGCACTCCTGGGTCCATGGGGCACTCCTGGGTCCCTTGGGGGCACTCCTGGGTCCATGGGGCACTCCTGGGTCCCTGGGGCACTCCTGGGTCCATGGGGCACTCCTGGGTCCCCAGGCTGCTCCTCTCGGCCGCCTCGGTCCCCGGCGGCTCCGATTTGGGGTCCCTGGTGCCCCCCGGGACCCCCCGCGGCGCCGTGGGGCGGCTGCTCAGCCTCTGCCTGGGTGAGTCCGTGGGGCAGCCCCACACCTATGGGGCAGCCCCACACTTATGGGTCCCAACCTATAGCTATGGGGCCCAAACCACACCTGTGGGTCTCAACCTATGTCTAAGGGTCTCACCCCCTATTTAAGGGTCCAGCCCCACACCTATGGGTCCAGCCCCACACCTATGGGTCTCAACCTATATCTATGGGTCCCACCCCATATCTATGGTTATCAACCTATATCTATGGGTCCCAAACCATATCTATGGGTCTCACCCCCTATCTAAGGGTCCTGCCCCATATCTATGGGTCCAGCCCCACACCTATGGGTCCCAAACCACATCTATGGGGCCCAAACCACACCTATGGGTCCCACCCCCTATCTAAGGGTCCTGCCCCATATCTATGGGTCCAGCCCCACACATATGGGTCCCGCCCCACATCTATGGGTCTCACCCTATATCTATGGGTCCTGTCCCACATCTATGGGTCTCACCCTATATCTATGGGTCCCGCCCCACATCTATGGGTCCCACCCCACATCTATGGGTCTCACCCCATATCTAAGGGTCCAGCCCCACATCTATGGGTCTCACCCTATATCTATGGGTCCCGCCCCATATCTAAGGGTCTCACCCCCTATCTAAGGGTCTCACCCTATATCTATGGGTCCCGCCCCACATCTATGGGTCCCACCCCACATCTATGGGTCCAGCCCCACACATATGGGTCCCAAACCACATCTAAGGGTCTCACCCCATATCTAAGGGTCCCGCCCCGCATCTATGGGTCTCACCCCATATCTAAGGGTCTCAACCTATATCTATGGGTCCAGCCCCACACTTATGGGGCAGCCCCACACATATGGGTCCCAAACCACATCTATGGGTCCCGCCCTATATCTAAGGGTCCCGCCCCACATCTATGGGTCTCACCCCATATCTAAGGGTCCAGCCCCACATCTAAGGGTCTCAACCTATATCTATGGGTCCCGCCCCATATCTAAGGGTCTCACCCCATATCTATGGGTCCTGCCCCACATCTAAGGGTCCCGCCCCGTATCTATGGGTCTCACCTTATATCTATGGGTCCAGCCCCACATCTATGGGTCCAGCCCCCCTAACCCCGCCCCCTCCGCAGAGCTCTGCGCCTCCCATTGGCTGCGCCTGGAGCAGTCCCCGGCCCTACGGACCAATCAGGATCCAGCTCCGCCCCCGCCCCATCCCCCATTAAACCGTTGCCACGGGAACGAGGCTCCGAATGGCGGGAAGGGGGCGGGGCTTGGGGCGGGGGGGGCGGGGCTGGGAGCGGGGGGGCGGGGCTACCGCTGGGGACGTGGCCAATGGGGGCGGGTTGGGCGGCAGCGCACGTGACACCCCCCCCCACACCCAAAATAAGGCACGTGACTCCTCCCCCGCTCACGTGATAAACACCCCCCCCACGCCCCCCCATTCCCGCCACCTGGAGGTCAAGCCCGAACTCCTGGGTCCCTTGGGGCACTCCTGGGTCCCCCCCGAACTCCTGGGTCCCCCATTTGGGTCCCTTAGGGCACTCCTGGGTCCCTCTCCCGAACTCCTGGGTCCCTGAGGCACTCCTGGGTCCCTTGGGGCACTCCTGGGTCCCCTCCCTGCACTATTAAACCCATTGGGGCACTCCTGGGTCCCTCTTGGGGCATTCCTGGGTCCCCCTCGAACTCCTGGGTCCCCCATTTGGGTCCCTTGGGGCACTCCTGGGTCCCTCCCGAACTCCTGGGTCCTTTGGGGCACTCCTGGGTCCCCTATTTGGGTCCCTTGGGGCACTCCTGGGTCCCTCTCCCGAACTCCTGGGTCCCCCATTTGGGTCCCTTGGGGCACTCCTGGGTCCCTGGGGCACTCCTGGGTCCCTCCCTGCACTATTAAGCCCATTGGGGCACTCCTGGGTCCCTCCCGAACTCCTGGGTCCCTATTTGGGTCCATTGGGGCACTCCTGGGTCCCCCCGAACTCCTGTGTCCCTTGGGGCACTATTAAGCCTTTTGGGGCACTCCTGGGTCCCTTCCCGAACTCCTGGGTCCCCCCCGAACTCCTGGGTCCCTCCCTGCACTATTAAACCCATTGGGGCACTCCTGGGTCCCCCCATTTGGGTCCATTGGGTCCCTCCTGGGTTCCCCCTCATTTAGTTCCCTTGGGGCACTCCTGGGTCCCTGGGGCACTCCTGGGTCCCTCCCTGCACTATTAAACCCATTGGGGCACTCCTGGGTCCCTCCCGCACTCCTGGGTCCTTCCCGAACTCCTGGGTCCCTATTTGTCCCTCCCCCCCCCCCCCCCCCCTCCTTCCCGGCTTCTCCAGGACCCTCCTGTGTCCCGCCCCCCCTACCCTGACCCCGCCCCCCTCCCCCTTTGACCCCGCCCCCCGTGGCCCCGCCCCCTCCCCCCGTGGCCCCGCCCCCCCCGGTGTCTTCCCGCGCGGCGCGCGCGGCCCGCGCAGAACTCCGCCCCCCCCGTGGCCCCGCCCCCTCCCCCCGTGGCCCCGCCCCCCCGGTGTCTTCCCGCGCGGCGCGCGCGGCCCGCGCAGACCCCGCCCCCGCCGCGATGCTCGCGCTGCTGCTGCTGCTGGGGGGGGCGGCGGCCCCTTCCCCACCCGACACACCCGCCTTCAGCCCCGAGGTGAGGGACCCAGGAGTGCCCCAATGGGCTTCATAGGGGAGGGGGGGACCCAGGAGTGCCCCAAGGGACCCAAATAGGGGACCCAGGAGATCGGGAGGGACCCAGGAGTGCCCCAAGAGGGACCCAGGAGTGCCCCAATGGGCTTAATAGGGGAGGGGGGGACCCAGGAGTGCCCCAATGAACCCAAATAGGGGACCCAGGAGTTCGGGAGGGACCCAGGAGTGCCCCAAGGGACCCAAATAGGGGACCCAGGAGTTCGGGAGAGGGACCCAGGAGTGCCCCAAGGGACCCAGGAGTGCCCCAATGGGTTTAATAGGGGAGGGAGGGACCCAAGAGGGACCCAGGAGTGCCCCAATGGGCTTAATAGGGGAGGGACCCAGGAGTGCCCCAAGGGATACAGGAGGGACCCAGGAGTTCGGGAAGGGACCCAGGAGTGCCCCAATGGGTTTAATAGGGGAGGGAGGGACCCAGGAGTGCCCCAAGGGACCCAGGAGTTCGGGGGGAGAGGCGGGGGGGGGTTAATAGGGGTTAAGGGAGGGACCCAGGAGTGCCCCAATGGGCTTAATAGTGCAGGGAGGGACCCAGGAGTTCGAGAGGGACCCAGGCGTTCGGGGATATGGGATCACATGACCGGGAAGGGACCCAGGCGTCCGGGAGGGACCCAGGAGTTCGGGGGGACCCAGGAGTGCCCCAATGAGTTTAGTAGTGCAGTAGAGGGACCCAGGAGTTCGGGAGGGACCCAGGAGTCCGGGAGGGGACCCAGGCGTTCGGGAGGGACCCAGGCGTCCGGGCCGTCCCCTCCCCCCCCGCCACGTCTCCTCTTTGTCCCGTTTTCCGCCGCTTTTCCCCCAATTCCCGCCCCTCCCCCCCCCGGGCCCGAATCCGCGGGATTTCACCCCAAAAACAACGCGGGGGGCGGGGGGAGGGACCCAGGAGTGCCCCAGGGACCCAGGAGTGCGGGAGGGACCCAGAAAGGGACCCAGGAGTTCGGGGGTGGGATCACATGACCGGGAAGGGACCCAGGAGTTCGGGAGGGGACCCAGGAGTACCCCAAGGGACCCAGGAGTTCGGAGGTGGGATCACATGACTGGGAAGGGACCCAGGAGTGCCCCAAGGGACCCAGGAGTTCGGGAGGGACCCAGGAGTACCCCAAGGGACCCAGGAGTTCGGGAGGGATGCATGTGATGGGGAAGGGACCCAGGAGTTCGGGGCTCGGATCACATGACCGGGAAGGGACCCAGGAATACCCCAAGAGACCCAGGAGTTCGGGAGGGGGGACCCAGGAGTTCGAGGGGGGACCCAGGAGTTCGGGGATGGGATCACATGACCAGGAAGGGACCCAGGCGTCCGGGAGGGACCCAGGAGTTCGGGAGGGACCCAGGAGTTCGGGGGGGGGGACTCAGGAGTTCGGGGGGGGACCCAGGAGTGCCCCAAGGGACCCAGGAGTTCGGGGGGGGACCCAGGAGTGCCCCAAGGGACCCAGGAGTTCGGGGGGGGGACTCAGGCATCCGAGGGGGACCCAGGCGTTCGGGGGGCGGGGTCACATGACCGGGCAGGGACCCAGGCGTCCGGGCCGCCCCCACGTTAATTACCAGCTGCTAATTCTGTCTCGCGTGTGGGCGGGGCCGCGGGGGAGGGGGCGGGGCCGGGGATTGGCCACGCCCCCCGGGGACCCGAGAGCGGGGGGAGAGGGCGGGGCCGGGGATTGGCCACGCCCCCTGGGACCCGGGAGGGGGCGGGGCCGGGGGCTTTGGCCACGCCCCCTGGGGACCCGGGAGCTGGGTGGGGGGGGCAAATGGGGGACCCAGGAGTTCGGGGGTGGGGGGGGGGGGGGGGGAGTTTAATAGGGATTAAGGGAGGGACCCAGGAGTGCCCCAAGGGACCCAGGAGTTCGGGAGGGACCCAGGAGTTCGGGAAGGGGGAGGGGGGGTGGGGGGGGGGTTTAATAGGGGTTAAGGGAGGGACCCAGGAGTGCCCCAGTGGGATTAATAGTACAGGGAGGGACCCAGGAGTGCCCCAATAGACCCAAGAGATCGGGAGGGACCCAGGAGTGCCCCAATGGACTCAAACCTTTGGGAAGGGACCCAGGAGTTCGGGAGGGACCCAGGAGTGCCCCAAGGGACCCAGGAGTGCCCCAATAGACTCAAGTGTCTGGGAGGGACCCAGGAGTGCCCCAATAGACCCAAAACTTTGGGGAGGGACCCAGGAGTGCCCCAATGGACCTAATAGTGCAGAGAGGGACCCAAGAGTTGGGGAGGGACCCAGGAGTGCCCCAATGGACTCAAACCTTTGGGGAGGGACCCAGGAGTTCGGGAGGGACCCAGGAGTGCCCCAATGGACCCAAGAGTTGGGGAGGGACCCAGGAGTGCCCCAATGGACTCAAGAGTTCGGGAGGGACCCAGGAGTGCCCCAATGGACCCAAGAGATCGGGAGGGACCCAGGAGTGCCCCAATAGACCCAAGAGATCGGGAGGGACCCAGGAGTGCCCCAATAGACCCAAGAGATCGGGAGGGACCCAGGAGTGCCCCAATAGACCCAAGAGATCGGGAGGGACCCAGGAGTGCCCCAATAGACCCAAGAGATCGGGAGGGACCCAGGAGTGCCCCAATAGACCCAAGAGATCGGGAGGGACCCAGGAGTGCCCCAATAGACTCAAACCTTTGGGAAGGGACCCAGGAGTGCCCCATGGGTCTAAGACTTCAGGAGGGACCCAGGAGTGCCCCAATGGACTCAAGGCTGTTGGGAGGGACCCAGGAGTGCGGGAGGGACTTGAGGCTTTGGGAAGGGACCCAGGAGTGCCCCAAGGGACCCAGGAGTGCCCCAATAGACTCAAGTGTCTGGGAGGGACCCAGGAGTGCCCCAATGGACTCAAACCTTTGGGGAGGGACCCAGGAGTGCCCCAATGGACTCAAACCTTTGGGGAGGGACCCAGGAGTGCCCCAATGGACCCAAGAGTTCAGGAGGGACCCAGGAGTGCCCCAATGGGCTTAATAGTGTGGGAGGGACCCAGGAGTGCCCCAATAGACTCAAGTGTGTGGGAGGGACCCAGGAGTGCCCCATGTGTCTAAGACTTCAGGAGGGACCCAGGAGTGCCCCAATGGACTCAAACCTTTGGGGAGGGACCCAGGAGTGCGGGAGGGACTTGAGGCTCGGGGGAGGGACCCAGGCGTTCGGGAGGGACCCAGGCGTTCGGGAGGGACCCAGGCGTGCCCCTTGCCCAGGCGTGGCTGCAGCGGTACGGGTACCTGCCCCCCGGGCGGCTGGCGCTGCGCTCGCCCCGCGCGCTGCAGGGGGCGCTGGAGAACATGCAGCGGTTCTACGGGATCCCCGTGACCGGCCGCGCCGACCCCAACACGCTCAGGTAGGACCCAGGAGTGCCCCATGGACCCAGGAGTGCCCCATGGACCCAGGAGTGCCCCAAATGGGACACAGGAGGGAGCCAAGAGGGACCCAGAGATCCCCATTGTTGGCATTGAGGGACCCAGGAGTGCCCCAGAGGGACCCAGGAGTGCCCCAAGGGACCCCAAAGATACACCAAAGGGACCCAGGAGTGCCCCAAGGGACATGGGAGGGACCCAGGAGTGCCCCACGGGATATGGGAGGGACCCATCAATGGCAATGAGGGACCCAGGAGTGCCCCTTGTGGACCCAGGAGTGCACCATAGATCCCTATAGTTGACACTTAGGGACCCAGGAGTGCCCCAAGGGACATGGGAGGGACCCAGGAGTGCCCCAAATGGGACCTAGAGGTCCCCATTATTGGCACTGAGGGACCCAGGAGTGCCCCAGGGGACCCCAAAGATACACCAGAGGGACCCAGGAGTGCCCCAAGGGACACAGGAGGGACCCATTAATGGCAATGAGGGACCCAGGAGTGCCCCAGGGGATATGGGAGGGACCCAGGAGTGCCCCAAAGGGACCCAGGAGTGCCCCAGGGGGCGCTGGAGAACATGCAGCGGTTCTACGGGATCCCCGTGACCGGCCGCGCCGACCCCAACACGCTCAGGTAGGACCCAGGAGTGCCCCATGGACCCAGGAGTGCCCCACGGGACACAGGAGTTCGGGGGGGACCCGGGAGTGCCCCATAATGGGAGCTAGAGATCCCCATTGTTGGAACTGAGGGACCCAGGAGTGCCCCAGAGGGACCCAGGAGTGCCCCAAGGGATATGGGAGGGACCCATTAATGTCACTGAGGGACCCAGGAGTGCCCCAAAGGGACCCATTGTTAATGCTTAGGGACCCAGGAGTGCCCCAAGGGACCCAGGAGTGCCCCATAGATCCCCATTGTTAATGCTTAGGGACCCAGGAGTGCCCCAAAGGGACCCAGGAGGGACCCATCAATAGCATTGAGGGACCCAGGAGTGCCCCAATGGACATGGGAGGGACCCAGGAGTGCCCCAAGGGATATGGGAGGGACCCATTAATGGCATTGAGGGACCCAGGAGCGCCCCAAAGGGACCCATTGTTAATGCTTAGGGACCCAGGAGTGCCCCAAGGGACCCCAAAGATACACCAGAGGGACCCAGGAGTGCCCCATTGATCCCCATTGTTAATGCTTAGGGACCCAGGAGTGCCCCAAGAGACATGGGAGGGACCCAGGAGTGCCCCAAAGGGACCCAAAGATGCACCAGAGGGACCCAGGAGTGCCCCATAGATCCACATCATTGGAACTGAGGGACCCAGGAGTGCCCCAGAGGGACCCAGGAGTGCCCCATAGATCCCCATTGTTAATGATTAGGGACCCAGGAGTGCCCCAGAGGGACCCAGGAGTGCCCCAAGGGACCCCAAAGATACACCAGAGGGACCCAGGAGTGCCCCAAGAGACACAGGAGGGACCCAAGAGGGACCCAGGAGTTCCCCATAGATCCCCATCATTGCAACTTAGGGACCCAGGAGTGCCCCAGAGGGACCCAGGAGTGCCCCATAGATCCCCACCATTGCCACTAAGGGACCCAGGAGTGCCCCAAATGAGACCCAGAGATCCCCATTGTTGGCACTGAGGGACCCAGGAGTGCCCCAGAGGGACCCAGGAGTGCCCCCAATGTGACCCAAGAGGGACCCCGGAGTGCCCGAAAGGGACCCAGGAGTGCCCCATAGATCCCCACCATTGCCACTACGGGACCCAGGAGTGCCCCAGAGGAACCCAGGAGTGCCCCTCCATGCATCTCTATCCCCACCCACAAGTGGGTGTCCAATGGGGGGGGGGGGTGTATGACCATGACCTTGACCTTTGACCCCAGGGCCATGCTCCGCCCCCGCTGTGGGGTCCCGGACCAGCTGGGGTCACAGGTCAAGGGCAACGTGCGCCGGAGACGCTTCGCCCTGCAGGGGGCGCGATGGCCCGGCCCCGAGGTCACGTACAGGTCAGCTGTGGGGCGCTATGGGGCGCTATGGGGCTCTATGGGCTCTATGGTCTCTATGGGTCTCTATGGGTCTCTATGGGTCTCTATGGTCTCTATGGGTCTCTATGGGCTCTATGAGTCTCTATGGGGCTCTATGGGTCTCTATGGGTCTCTATGGGTCTCTATGGTCTCTATGGTCTCTATGGTCTCTATGGGTCTCTATGGTCTCTATGGGTCTCTATGGGTCTCTATGGGTCTCTATGGGTCTCTATGGTCTCTATGGTCTCTATGGTCTCTATGGGTCTCTATGGGGCTCTATGGTCTCTATGGCTCTATGAGTGTCTATGGGTCTATCTGTGGGTCTATGGGTCTATGGATCTGTCTATGGGTCTATGGGGGTCTATGTGTCCATCTATGGGTCTGTGGGAGTCTATGGGGGTCTATGTAGCTCTATGAGTCCGTCTATGGGTCTATGCGTCCATCTATGGGCTCTATGGGTCTATGGACCTGTCTATGGGGGTCTATGGGTCTATGGGGGTCTATGGGTCCATCTATGGGTCCATCTATGGGTCTATGGGGCTCTATGGCTCTTTGGGGCTCTATGTGTCCATCTATGGGCTCTATGGGTCTATGTGGTTCTATGGTTCCATCTATGGGTCTATGGGTGTCTATGGCTCTATGGGTCTCTATGGCTCCATCTATGGGTCTATGTGTCCATCTATGGGCTCTATGGGTCTATGGGTCTCTATGGCTCCATCTATGGCCCTATGGGTCTATCTATGGGTCTGTGTGGCTCTATGGCTCCATCTATGGGTCTATGTGTCCATCTATGGGTCTATGGGTCTATGTGTCCATCTATGGGTCTATGGGGGTCTATGTGTCCATCTATGGGTCTCTATGGCTCCATCTATGGGTCTATGGACCTGTCTACGAGTCTATGGGTCTATGGGTCTCTATGGCTCCATCTATGGGTCTATGGGGGTCTATGGGGCTCTATGGGTCTATGGGTCTCTATGGCTCCATCTATGGCTCTATGGGGGTCTATGGGTCCATCTATGGGTCTATGGGGGTCTATGGCTCCATCTATGGGTCTATGGGTTCATCTATGGGTCTATGGGTCTATGTGTGGGTCTATGGGTCTATGGACCTGTCTATGGGTCTATTGGTCCATCTATGGGTCTGTGGGTCTCTATGGCTCCATCTATGGGTCTATGGAGGTCTATGGGTCTATGGGGCTCTATGTGTCCATCTATGGGCTCTATGGGTCTATGAGGGTCTATGTGTCCATCTATGGGTCTATGGGTCCGTCTATGGGTCTATGGGCTCTATGGGTCTATGGGTCTCTATGGCTCCATCTATGGGGGTCTATGGGGATCTATGTGTCCATCTATGGGCTCTATGGCTCAATCTATGGACTCTATGGCTCTGTCTGTTGGATCTATGGGTCCAGCCCCACACTTATGGGTCTGCCCCACAGCATCCAGAACTTCACGCCCAAGGTGGGCCGCGCGGGCACGTTCTCGGCCATCCGCCTGGGCTCTATGGGTCTCTATGGGTCTCTATGGGTCTAAGTGTCCATCTATGGTCTCTATGGTCTCTATGGGTCTCTATGGGTCTCTATGGGTCTCTATGGGTCTCTATGGTCTCTATGGTCTCTATGGCTCTATGGGTGTCTATGGGTCTATCTATGGGTCTATGGGTGTCTATGGGTTCATCTATGGCTCTATGTCTCCATCTATGGGTCTATGGGTCTATGTGTCTATCTATGGGTCTGTTGACTCTATGGGTCTATCTATGGGTCTGTGGGTCTCTATGGCTCCATCTATGGGTCTATGGGGGTCTATGGGTGTCTATGTGTCCATCTATGTGTCCATCTATGGACTCTATGGCTCTGTCTGTTGGATCTATGGGTCCAGCCCCACACTTATGGGTCTGCCCCACAGCATCCAGAACTTCACGCCCAAGGTGGGCCGCGCGGGCACGTTCTCGGCCATCCGCCGCGCCTTCGCCGCCTGGGCGGCCGCCGCCCCCCTGAGGTTCCGCGAGCTGCCCTATAGCGGCGCGGGGGGAGGGGCCTCCGGCTCCGCAGGCTCCGCCCCCCAGCCCGACATCCTCATCCTATTCGCCGAGGGTTTCCATGGCGACAGCGCCCCCTTCGACGGCCCTGGGGGGTTCCTGGCGCACGCCTATTTCCCCGGGCCCCACATCGGGGGGGACACGCACTTCGATGGGGCAGAACCGTGGACCGACCAGAACCAGGACCTCAGCGGTACGGTTCTAGATCAGTGATGATGGGGGTTCTAGATCAGTTATGGGGGTTCTAGAGCGGATACGGGGGTTCTAGAGCAGATATGGGGAGGTTCTAGCGCCATGGGTTGTTTCTAGAGAGGAGAGGGTGGGGAGGGGTGCTAGAGTCATGTGTGGGTTCTAGATGTGTCATTGGGGTTCTAGATGCGATATTGGGGTTCTAGACGTGTCATTGGGGTTCTAGATGCGTCATTCGAGTTCTAGGTGCGTCATTGGGTTCTAGATGTGTCATTGGGTTCTAGATGCGTCATTTGGTTCTAGATGCGTCATTGGGTTCTAGATGCGTCATTGGGTTCTAGATGCATCATTGGGTTCTAGATGTGTCATTGGGTTCTAGATGCGTCATTGGGTTCTAGATGCATCACTTGGTTCTAGATGTGTCATTGGGTTCTAGATGCATCATTGGGTTCTAGATGTGTGATTGGGTTCTGGGTGTGTCTTTGGGTTCTGAGTGTGTCATTGGGTTCTAGATGTATCACTGGGTTCTAGATGTGTCATTGGGTTCTAGATGCATCATTGGGTTCTAGATGTGTCATTGGGTTCTAGATGCATCACTTGGTTCTAGATGTGTCATTGGGTTCTAGATGTGTCATTGGGTTCTAGATGTGTGATTGGGTTCTGGGTGTGTCATTGGGTTCTAGATGTATCATTGAGTTCAAGATGCGTCATTGGGTTCTAGATGCATCATTGGGGTCTAGATGTGTCATTGGCTTCTAGATGCATCATTGGGTTCTGGGTGTGTCATTGGGTTCTAGATGCGTCGTTGGGTTCTGGGTGTGTCATTGGAGGCTCTAGAGTCATCATTGGGTTCTAGATGCATCATTGGGTTCTATAGTGGGTATGGGGGTTCTAGGGCAGGTATGGGAGGATATGGGGGGTTCCTGGCGCACGCCTATTTCCCCGGGCCCCACATTGGGGGGGACACGCACTTCGATGGGGCAGAACCGTGGACCGACCAGAACCAGGACCTCAGCGGTACGGTTCTAGATCAGTGACGGGGGTTCTAGATCAGTGATGGGGGTTCTAGAGCGGATTTGGGGGTTCTAGAGCAGATATGGGGGTTCTAGCGCCATGGGTTGTTTCTAGAGAGGAGAGGGTGGGGAGGGGTGCTAGAGTCATGTGTGGGTTCTAGATGTGTCATTGGGGTTCTAGATGCGATATTGGGGTTCTAGACGTGTCATTGGGGTTCTAGACGTGCCATTAGGGTTCTAGATGCGTCATTGGAGTTCTAGGTGCGTCATTGGGTTCTAGATGTGTCATTGGGTTCTAGATGCATCATTGGGTTCTAGATGTGTCATTGGGTTCTAGATGCATCACTTGGTTCTAGATGTGTCATTGGGTTCTAGATGTGTCATTGGGTTCTAGATGCATCATTGGGTTCTAGATGTGTGATTGGGTTCTAGATGTGTCATTGGGTTCTAGATGTGTGATTGGGTTCTGGGTGTGTCATTGGGTTCTAGATGTATCATTGAGTTCAAGATGCGTCATTGGGTTCTAGATGCGTCATTGGGGTCTAGATGTGTCATTGGCTTCTAGATGCATCATTGGGTTCTGGGTGTGTCATTGGGTTCTAGATGTGTCGTTGGGTTCTGGGTGTGTCACTGGAGGCTCTAGAGTCATCATTGGGTTCTAGATGCATCATTGGGTTCTATAGTGGGTATGGGGGTTCTAGGGCAGGTATGGGAGGATATGGGGGGTTCCTGGCGCACGCCTATTTCCCCGGGCCCCACATCGGGGGGGACACGCACTTCGATGGGGCAGAACCGTGGACCGACCAGAACCAGGACCTCAGCGGTACGGTTCTAGATCAGTGATGGGGGTTCTAGATCAGTGATGGGGGTTCTAGAGCGGATGTGGGGGTTCTAGAGCAGATATGGGGGGGTTCTAGCGCCATGGGTTGTTTCTAGAGAGGAGAGGGTGGGGAGGGGTGCTAGAGTCATGTGTGGGTTCTAGATGCGATATTGGGGTTCTAGATGCAATGTTGAGGTTCTAGGTGCGTCATTAGGGTTCTAGAGTCATCATTGAGGCTCTACATGGGACATTGGGGTGCGTCATTGGGTTCTAGGTGCGACAATGCGTTCTAGGGTCGCCATTGGGTTCTAGATGCTGCTTAGGGTTCTAGAGTGAGTGGTCATTGGTTCTAGATGCGAGTTTGGGTTCTAGGGTCGTCGTTGGGTTCTAGATGCGCCTTTGGGTTCTAGAGTCATCGATGGGGTCTAGAGTCATTATCGGGTTCTAGATGATGCTTTGGGTTTTAGAGTCGTCATTGAGTTCTAGATGGCGTTTTGGGTTCTAAATGGTGAATTGGGTTCTAGATGCGTCAATGGGTTCCAGATGACTCATTGGGATCTAGATACGTCAATGGGTTCTAGATACACCAATGGGTTCTAGAGTCGTCAATGGGTTCTAGATTATGCTGCGGGTTCTAGATGACACATTGGGTTCTAGGTACACCAATGGGTTCTGGATGATACTTTGGGTTCTAGAGTCGTCATTGGGTCCATTGATCCACAGTTGGGTTCTAGACCCATCATTGACTCCATTGACCCATAGTTGGATCCATTGCCCCATAGTTGGGTCCATTGCCCCATAGTTGGGTTCCAGACCCATAGTTGGGTCCATTGACCCCTAATTGGGTCCATTGACCCACAGTTGGGTCCATTGACCCACAGTTGGGTTCCAGACCCATCATTGACTCCATTGCCCCATAGTTGGGTGCATTGACCTATAGGCGGGTTCCTGACCCATCATTGACTCCATTGCCCCATAGTTGGGTCCATTGACTTATAGTTGGGTTCTAGACCCATAGTCGGGTCCATTGCCCCATAGTTGGGTCCATTAACCCATAGTTGGGTTCTAGACCCACCATTGACTCCATTGCCCCATAGTTGGGTCCATTGCCCCATAGTTGGGTCCATTGCCCCATAGTTGGGTTCTAGACCCCTCATTGACTCCATTGCCCCACAGTTGGGTCCATTGACTTATAGTTGGGTTCTAGACCCATCATTGACTCCATTGCCCCATAGTTGGGTCCATTGACCTATAGTTGGGGTCTAGACCCATAGTCGGGTCCATTGACCCACAGTTGGGTCCATTGCCCCATAGTTGGGTTCTAGACCCCTCATTGACTCCATTGCCCCACAGTTGGGTCCATTGACTTATAGTTGCGTTCTAGACCCATAGTCGGGTCCATTGCCCCATAGGTGGGTTCTAGACCCCCTAGGTGGGTTCTAGCCCCCCCCCTCTGCCCCATAACCCCCCAGGGCACGACCTGTTCCTGGTGGCCGTGCACGAGCTGGGCCACGCGCTGGGATTGGAGCATTCGAGCGACCCGTCGGCCATCATGGCGCCGTTCTACCAATGGATGGACACCGAGGCCTTCGTGCTGCCCGACGACGACCGGCGCGGCATCCAGCAGCTCTACGGTCGCTATGGGGCGCTATGGGGCTCTATGGGGCTCTATGGGGCTCTATGGGGCGCTATGAGGCACTATGGTGTCTATGGTCTCTATGGTCTCTATGGGTCTTTATGGTCTCTATGGGCTCTATGGTCTCTATGGGTCTCTATGGTCTCTATGGGGTCTCTATGGGGTCTCTATGGGTCTCTATGGTGTCTATGGGTCTCTATGGGTCTCTATGGTCTCTATGGGTCTCTATGGGTCTCTATGGTCTCTATGGTCCCTATAAGTCTCTATGGGTCTCTATGGTCTCTATGGGTCTCTATGGGTCTCTATGGGTTTCTATGGGTCTCTATGGTCTCTATGGTCTCTATGGGTCTCTATGGTCTCTATGGGTCTCTATGGGTCTCTATGGGTCTCTATGGGTCTCTATGGTCTCTATGGGTCTCTATGGTGTCTATGGGTCTCTATGGTCTCTATGGTCTCTATGGGTCTCTATGGGTCTCTATGGGTCTCTATGGGTCTCTATGGTCTCTATGGGTCTCTATGGTGTCTATGGGTCTCTATGGTCTCTATGGTCTCTATGAGTCTCTACGGTCTCTATGTGTCTCTATGGGTCTCTATGGTCTCTATGGGTCTCTATGGGTCTCTATGGTCTCTATGGGTCTCTATGGGTCTCTATGGTCTCTATGGTCTCTATGGTCTCTATGGTCTCTATGGGTCTCTATGGTCTCTATGGTCTCTATGGTCTCTATGGGTCTCTATGGTCTCTATGGGTCCCTATGGGTCTCTATGGTCTCTATGGTCTGTATGGGTCTCTATGGGTCTCTATGGGTCTCTATGGGTCTCTATGGTCTCTATGGTCTCTATGGGTCTCTATGGTCTCTATGGGTCTCTATGGGTCTCTATGGTCTCTATGAGTCTCTATGGTCTCTATGGGTCTCTATGGTCTCTATGGGTCTCTATGGGTCTCTATGGGTTTCTATGGGTCTCTATGGTCTCTATGGGTCTCTATGGTCTCTATGGGTCTCTATGGGTCTCTATGGGTCTCTATGGTCTCTATGGGTCTCTATGGTGTCTATGGGTCTCTATGGTCTCTATGGTCTCTATGGGTCTCTATGGTCTCTATGGGTCTCTATGGGTCTCTATGTTCTCTATGGGTCTCTATGGGTCTCTATGGTCCCTATGGGTCTCTATGGGTCTCTATGGGTCTCTATGGGTCTCTATGGTCTCTATGGGTCTCTATGGGTCTCTATGGTCTCTATGGGTCTCTATGGCTCTCTATGGGTCTCTATGGGTCTCTATGGGTCTCTATGGTCTCTATGAGTCTCTACGGTCTCTATGTGTCTCTATGGGTCTCTATGGTCTCTATGGGTCTCTATGGGTCTCTATGGTCTCTATGGTCTCTATGGGTCTCTATGGTCTCTATGGTCTCTATGGGTCTCTATGGTCTCTATGTGTCTCTATGGGTCTCTATGGTCTCTATGGTCTCTATGGCTCTCTATGGTTCTCTCTGGGTCTCTATGGGTCTCTATGGTCTCTATGGGTCTCTATGGTCTCTATGGTCTCTATGGGTCTCTATGGGTCTCTATGGGTCTCTATGCTCTCTATGGGTCTCTATGGGTCCAACCACCCCATTGACCCCCATTGACCCATTGACCCCATCGCCCTCATTGACCCCATTTCCCCCATTGCCCCCCATTGACCCCCATTGTTCCCGCCCCCCAGGCTCCGCCCCCGGCCCCACCTGGCCGCCCCTCCCCCCCGGCCCCACAGCCCCAGGTCCCCCCTATGGGCCCCGAATCTGCGACGGCGCCTTCGACACGGTGGCCATGCTGCGGGGGGAGATGTTCATCTTCAAGGTGGGACTTATGGGTCACAATGGGGGGGTGGGGACATGTGGGGCGCCCCACGGTGACCCCCACGTCCCACCCTGCCCCATAGGAGCGCTGGTTCTGGAGGGTCCGCGATGGGCGCGTCCTCCCGGGCCACCCACTCCCCATAGGGCAGTTCTGGGCCGGGCTGCCCCCCAGCATCAGCGCGGCCTACGAGCGCAAGGACGGCAAGTTCGTCTTCTTCAAAGGTGGGTGATATCGCGATATGTCGCGACGTATCGCGATATATCGCGATATATCGTGGCGATATGACGATATATGGGGTCGTATCGCGGCGATATGATGATATATTGGGTTGTATCGTGATGATATCGTGGCGATATGGCAATATATCGCGACATATGGTGGCGATATGACGATATATTGGGCCATATCGCGATGATATTGTGGCGATATAACGATATATTGCGATATATCGTGGCGATATGATGATATATTGGGTCGTATCGTGGCGATATGATGATATATTGGGTTGTATCGTGATGATATCGTGGCGATATGGCAATATATCGCGACATATGGTGGCGATATGACGATATATTGGGCCATATCGCGACGATATCGTGGCGATATGATGATATATTGGGTCATATTGTGGCGATATGATGATATATTGGGCCATATCGCGATGATATTGTGGCGATATAACGATATATTGCGCTATATCGTGGCGATATGATGATATATTGGGCCATATCGCGATGATATTGTGGCGATATAACAATATATTGCGATATATCGTGGCGATATGATGATATATTGGGCCATATCGCGATGATATTGTGGCGCTATAACGATATATTGCGATATATCGTGGCGATATGATGATATATTGGGCCATATCGTGATGATACCGTGGCGATATGACAATATGTTGGGTCATATAGTGGTAATATCATGATATATTGGGCCATATCGCGATGATATTGTGGCGATATGATGATGTATCATGACATATCGTGGCGATATGACGATATATTGAGTCGTATCGCGGCGACATGATGATATATTGGGCCATATCGCGATGATATCGTGACGATATGACGATATATTGGGTCATATTGCGGCAATATGACAATATATTGGGTCATATCATGGCGATATGACGATATATTGGGTCATATCACGACGATATTGTGACGATATGATGATATATTGGGTCATATGGTGGCAATATGATGATATATTGGGTTATATTGTGGCCATATCGTGACAATATGATGATATATTGGGACATATCGCGGCGATATGATGATGAATCAGGCCATATCGCGGCTATATCGTGATGATATCGTGACGATATGACGTTATATTGGGTCATATTGTGGCGATATGATGATATATCGGGCCATATCGCGACAATATGACAATATATTGGGTCAATATATGACAATATATGACCCCATGTGTCACGATATGGCCACGATATGACCCCATTTGTCACGATATGACCAACATACTCTTATATCGCCACTATATCGCCACTATATGGCCCCATACGTCACAATATCGCCACGATATGACCCCATATGTCACGATATGAGCAACAAACTTTCATATCGCCACTATATCGTGACTATATCGCCATGATATGACTCCTTATGTCGCGATATGGCCGCGATATGACCCAATAGACTGTTCTATCGCCACCATATCGCCACGATACGCCCCAATATGTCGCGATATGGCCGCGATATGACCCAATAGAGTGTTCTACCGCCACCATATCGCCACGATATGTCGCGATATGTCACGATATATCGCGATATGAACCCGTGTCCCCCCCCCCCCAGGTGACCGGCACTGGGTGTTCGCCGAGGCGGCGCTGGAGCCGGGGTACCCGCGCCCCCTGGGATCTATGGGGCGGGGGGTCCCCCCCGACGGGCTGGACGCCGCCATGCTCTGGCTGCCCAGCGGGAAGACTTACCTGTTCCGGGGGGACAAGTGGGTGACACCCCCCCCCCATTGACCCCCCATTGACCCCCCATTGACCCCCATTGTCCCCATTGACCCCCATTGACCCCATTGACTCTCATTGACCCCATTGACCCCATTGACCCCATTGACCCCCATTGATCTACATTGACCCCATTGACCCCATTGACCCCATTGTCTCCATAGACCCCCATTGACCCCCCCCATTGATCCCATTGACCCCCCTATTGATCCCATTGACCCCGTTGACCCCCATTGACCCCATTGACTCTCATTGACCCCATTGACCCCATTGATCCCCATTGACCCCATTGACCCCCATAGACCCCCATTGACCCCAATTGATCCCATTGACCCCCATTGACCCCATTGACCCCCCCATTGACCCCATTGATCCCATTGACCCCCATTGACCCCCATTGATCTACATTGACCCCATTGACCCCATTGCCCCCATTGATCCCCATTGCCCCCCATGTCCCCATTGTCCCCATTGACCCCATTGACTCCATTGACCCCAATGTCCCCATTGATCCCATTGACCCCAATTGATCCCATTGACCCATTGACCCCCATTGACCCCATTGCCCCTCATGTCCCCATTGACCCCATTGACCCCATTGACCCATTGACCCCCATCGCCCCCATTGCCCCCATGTCCCCATTGCCCCCATTGTCCCCATTGCCCCCCATGTCCCCATTGACCCCCATTGACCCCCATTGATCCCATTGACCCCAATTGATCCCATTGACCCATTCACCCCCATTGTCCCCATTGCCCCCATTGCCCCCATTGACCCCATTGCCCCCCATGTCCCCATTGCCCCCCATGTCCCCATTGTCCCCATTGCCCCCCATGTCCCCATTGCTCCCATTGACCCCATTGCCCCCCATGTCCCTATTGACCCCATTGCCCCCCATGTCCCCATTGCCCCCCATGTCCCCATTGCCCCCCATGTCCCCATTGTCCCCATTGCCCCCCATGTCCCCATTGCCCCCATTGACCCCCATGTCCCCATTGCCCCCATTGCCCCCCATGTCCCCATTGCCCCCCATGTCCCCATTGCCCCCATTGACCCCCATGTCCCCATTGTCCCCATTGCAGGTATTACCGGTTCAACGAGGACACGGGCGCCGTGGACCCCGATTACCCCAAGGACATGGGGGTCTGGGGGGGCGTCCCCGACAGCCCCCAGGGGGCGTTTGTGGGGCACGACGAGGGTGAGGGGACAGGGGGGGACATGGGGGGCAATGGGGACAATGGGGGCAATGGGGGTTATGGGGACATGGGGGGCAATGGGGGATATGGGGACATGGGGGACAATGGGGTCAATGGGGGGCTATGGGGGCAATGTGGGGATATGGGGGGCTATGGGGACAATGGGGGTGATGGGGGTTATGGGGGGTTATGGGGTTATGGGGCAAACGTGTGGGTCCTACTGGTGTCTGTTCTCCCCCCATTACCCCCCATTGACCTCCATTGATCCCCATTGATTCCCATTGACCCCCATTGACTCCCATTGACCTCCATTGACCCCCATTGACCCCATTGACCCCCATTGACTCCCATTGATCCCCATTGACCCCCATTGATTCCAATTGACTCCCATTGACCCCCATTGACCCCGTTGACCCATTGACCCCCATTGATCTCTATGAGTCTCTGGGTCCCATTGATTCCATTGACCCCCATTGACTTCTATTGATCTCTATGGGTGTCTATGGGTCCCATTGACCCCATTGACCCCATTGATCCCATTGACCCCCATTGACTTCTATTGATCTCTATGGGTGTCTATGGGTCCCATTGACCCCATTGACCCCATTGACCCCATTGATCCCATTGACCCCCATTGACTTCTATTGATCTCTATGGGTGCCTATGGGTCCCATTGACCCCATTGACCCCCATTGACCCATTGACCCCATTGACCCATTGACCCCATTGACTCCCATTGTCCCCATTGACTTCTATTGATCTCTGTGGGTGTCTATGGGTCCCATTGACCCCATTGACCCCAATTGACATCTATTGATCTCTATGGGTCCCATTGACCCCCCATTGAACCCCATTGACATCTATTGATCTCTATGGGTGTCTATGGGTCCAATTGACCCCCATTGTCCCTCATTGACCCCCATTGACTTCTATTGATCTCTATGGGTGTCTATGGGTCCCACTGACCCCATTGACCCCCATTGACTCCATTGCCCCCATTGATTCCCATTGACCCCCATTGATTCCATTGACCCCCATTGACTTCTATTGATCTCTATGGGTGCCTATGGGTCTCATTGATCCCCATTAACTCCCGTTGACCCCATTGATCTCTATGGGTCCCATTGACCCTATTGACCCCCACTGACCCCCACTGACATCTATTGATCTCTATGGGTGTCTATGGGTCCCATTGACCCTATTGACCCCATTGACCCCATTGATCCATATTGACCCCCATTGACCCCCGTTGCCCCATTGACCCCATTGACTCCCATTGACCACCATTGACTCCCATTGATCCCCATTGACTCCCATTGACCCCCATTGATTCCCATAGAGTCCCATTGATTCCCATTGACCCTCATTGATCCCCATTGACCCCCCATTGACTCTCATTGACCCCCATTGACCCCCATTGACTCCCATTGATCCCCATTGACCCCATTGATCCCCATTGACTCCCATTGACCCCCATTGATCCCCATTGACTCCCATTGACCCCATTGATCCCCATTGATCCCCATTGACCCCCAATGACTCCCATTGACCCCCATTGACCCCCATTGACTCCCATTGATCCCCATAGAGTCCCATAGAGTCCCATTGATCCCCATTGACTCCCATTGACCCCCATTGATCCCCATTGACTCCCATTGATCCCCATTGACCCCCATTGACTCCCATTGACCCCATTGATCCCCATTGATCCCCATTGACCCCCAATGACTCCCATTGACCCCCAATGACTCCCATTGATCCCCATTGATTCCCATAGAGTCCCATTGACCCCCATTGACTTCTATTGATCTCTATGGGTGTCTATGGGTCCCATTGACTCCCATTGACCCCATTGACCCCCATTGACCCCCATTGACTCCCATTGACCCCCATTGATCCCCATTGACTCCCATTGACCCCCATTGATCGTCATTGACCCCATTGCCCCCATTGATCTCTATGGGTCTCTATGGGTCCCATTGACCCATTGATCCCATTGACCCCATTGATCTCTATAGGTCCCATTGACTCCCATTGACCCCATTGATCTCCATTGAGTCCCATTGACTCCCATTGATTCCAATTGACTCCCATTGACCCCATTGCCCCCATTGCCCCCATTGACCCCATTGCCCCATTGACCCCATTGCCCCCATTGCCCCCATTACCCCCATTGCCCCCCATTGCCCCCCATCACCCCACTGACCCCCATGTCCCCCCCCCCCGCAGCCTTCACCTACTTCTTCAAGGGCTCCCTCTATTGGACGTTTGACAACCGCGCCCTCCGCGTGACCCCGGGCTCCCCCAAATCCAAATCCCTGCTCCGCGATTGGCTGAACTGCCCCGGCCCCTCCCCCCCGGAACCTCCTCCGCCGGCCAATCCCGACGACACCGACGTCATCGTCATCGCCGTGGGGGGCGGGGCCGGGGCGCTGGCCACGCCCCTGGCGCTCTTGGCTCTGATTGGTGGAGGGGCCGGGGCGCTGGCTCTGATTTGGTGGTACCGGGGACCCCCCAAAAAGCTCCTGAGGTGCCAGAGGAGCCTCCTCCCCCGGGTTTAAGCTCCGCCCACCCGGGACACGCCCACCGGGGGGGGGACACGCCCACCGGGACCAACGGCCAATGGGGAGGTGGGGGGGGGAAGGGGGGTCCCATCCCATTGACTCCATTGACCCCCATTGACCCCACTGACCCTATTGACCCCCATTGACCCCACTGACCCCACTGACCCCCATTGACCCATTAACCCCATTGACCCCATTGACTCCACTGACCCCATTGACCCATTGACCCCATTGACCCCATTGACCCCCATTGACCCATTGACCCCCATTGACCCCCATTGACCCCATTGACCCTATTGACCCTATTGACCCTATTGACCCCATTGACCCATTGACCCCATTGACCCCATTGACCCCATTGACCCTATTGACCCATTGACCCCATTGACCCCATTGACCCCCATTGACCCCCATTGACCCATTGACCCCATTGACCTTATTGACCCATTGACCCCATTGACCCCATTGACCCCCATTGACCCCATTGACCCATTGACCCCATTGACCCCATTGACCCCCATTGACCCCTATTGACTCATTGACCCCATTGGCCCCATTAACCCATTGACCCATTGACCCATTGACCCATTGACCCATTGACCCCATTGACCCATTGACCCCATTGACCCCATTGACCCCCATTGACCCATTGACCCCATTGACCCCATTGACCCCCATTGACCCATTGACTCATTGACCCCATTGACCCCATTGACCCATTGACCCATTGAGCCCATTGACCCCATTGACCCATTGACCCCATTGACTCCCATTGACTCATTGACCCCATTGACCCATTGACCCCCATTGACCCCATTGACTCATTGACCCATTGACCCCATTGACCCATTGACCCCCATTGGCCCCATTGGTCCCATTGGCCTCGCCCCCTTCCCCACCCCATATATGGTGCTCAGCCCCACCCCCTGGAATGGGGAAGGGGAGGGGGGAGCTTAGGGGGCGTGGCCATGCAAATGAAGGGGGCGGGGCCCATTGTATATAAGGGGGGGGGGGGTGGGGGGGGTGTTTTTTATGGCTATGGGGGGGGGGGGAGGGGCCCGATCCCGCCCCCCAAATCCTGCTGGCTCGGGATTGGTTGGGGGGAGCGAGGGGGGAGGGGCCTCCCCCTGTTGGGGGGGGGAGGGGGGGGATAATTAATTAATAATAATTATAATTATAATAATAATGATGAAAGAAATGAGTCGGAAAATGGTGATTGGGGAATGGGGGAGGGACCCCGGAGTGCCCCGAGGGACCCAGGAGTGCCCCATTGAGCCCCATTGTTAATGATTAGGGACCCAGGAGTGCCCCATAGATCCTCATAGTTGCCACTTAAGGACCCAGGAGTGCCCCAATGGACCCAAATAGGGGACCCAGGAGTTCGGGGGGGACCCAGGAGTGCCCCAAAGGACCCCAAAGATACACCAGAGGGACCCAGGAGTGCCCCATAGATCCCTATAGTTGACATTTAGGGACCCAGGAGTGCCCCAGAGGGACCCAGGAGTGCCCCAAATGGGACCCAGGAGTGCCCCATAGATCCCTATAGTTGCCACTTAGGGACCCAGGAGTGCCCCAAGGGACCCAGGAGTGCCCCAATGGACTCAAACCTTTGGGGAGGGACCCAGGAGTTCGGGAGGGACCCAGGAGTGCCCCAATGGACCCAAGAGTTCAGGAGGGACCCAGGAGTGCCCCAATGGGCTTAATAGTGTGGGAGGGACCCAGGAGTGCCCCAATAGACTCAAGTGTGTGGGAGGGACCCAGGAGTGCCCCAATAGACCCAAATCTTTGGGGAGGGACCCAGGCGTTCGGGAGGGACCCAGGAGTGCCCCATGTGTCTAAGACTTCAGGGAGGGACCCAGGAGTGCCCCAATGGACTCAAACCTTTGGGGAGGGACCCAGGAGTGCCCCAATAGACCCAAGAGATTGGGAGGGACCCAGGAGTGCCCCAATGGACTCAAACCTTTGGGGAGGGACTCAGGAGTTCGGGAGGGACCCAGGAGTGCCCCAATGCACCTGAACCTTTGGGAAGGGACCCAGGCGTTCGGGAGGGACCCAGGAGTGCCCCAATGGACTCAAACCTTTGGGGAGGGACCCAGGAGTTCGGGAGGGACCCAGGAGTGCCCCAATGGACCCAAGAGTTGGGGAGGGACCCAGGAGTGCCCCAATGGACTCAAACCTTTGGGGAGGGACCCAGGAGTGCGGGAGGGACTTGAGGCTCGGGGGAGGGACCCAGGCGTTCGGGAGGGACCCAGGCGTGCCCCTTGCCCAGGCGTGGCTGCAGCGGTACGGGTACCTGCCCCCCGGGCGGCTGGCGCTGCGCTCGCCCCGCGCGCTGCAGGGGGCGCTGGAGAACATGCAGCGGTTCTACGGGATCCCCGTGACCGGCCGCGCCGACCCCAACACGCTCAGGTAGGACCCAGGAGTGCCCCATGGACCCAGGAGTGCCCCACGGGACACAGGAGTTCGGGGGGGACCCGGGAGTGCCCCATAATGGGAGCTAGAGATCCCCATTGTTGGAACTGAGGGACCCAGGAGTGCCCCAGAGGGACCCATTGTTAATGCTTAGGGACCCAGGAGTGCCCCAAGGGACCCAGGAGGGACCCATCAATAGCATTGAGGGACCCAGGAGTGCCCCAATGGACATGGGAGGGACCCAGGAGTGCCCCACGGGATATGGGAGGGACCCATCAATGGCAATGAGGGACCCAGGAGTGCCCCTTGTGGACCCAGGAGTGCACCATAGATCCCTATAGTTGACACTGAGGGACCCAGGAGTGCCCCAAGGGACATGGGAGGGACCCAGGAGTGCCCCAAATGGGACCTAGAGGTCCCCATTATTGGCACTGAGGGACCCAGGAGTGCCCCAAGGGACCCCAAAGATACACCAGAGGGACCCAGGAGTGCCCCAAGGGACACAGGAGGGACCCATTAATGGCAATGAGGGACCCAGGAGTGCCCCAGGGGATATGGGAGGGACCCAGGAGTGCCCCAAAGGGACCCAGGAGTGCCCCAGGGGGCGCTGGAGAACATGCAGCGGTTCTACGGGATCCCCGTGACCGGCCGCGCCGACCCCAACACGCTCAGGTAGGACCCAGGAGTGCCCCATGGACCCAGGAGTGCCCCACGGGACACAGGAGTTCGGGGGGGACCCGGGAGTGCCCCATAATGGGAGCTAGAGATCCCCATTGTTGGAACTGAGGGACCCAGGAGTGCCCCAGAGGGACCCAGGAGTGCCCCAAGGGACAGGGGAGGGACCCATTAATGTCACTGAGGGACCCAGGAGTGCCCCAAGGGACCCAGGAGTGCCCCATAGATCCCCATTGTTAATGCTTAGGGACCCAGGAGTGCCCCAAGGGACCCAGGAGTGCCCCATAGATCCCCATTGTTAATGCTTAGGGACCCAGGAGTGCCCCAAAGGGACCCAGGAGGGACCCATCAATAGCATTGAGGGACCCAGGAGTGCCCCAATGGACATGGGAGGGACCCAGGAGTGCCCCAAAGGGACCCATTGTTAATGCTTAGGGACCCAGGAGTGCCCCAAGGGACCCCAAAGATACACCAGAGGGACCCAGGAGTGCCCCAAGGGACATGGGAGGGACCCAGGAGTGCCCCAAAGGGACCCAAAGATGCACCAAAGGGACCCAGGAGTGCCCCATAGATCCACATCATTGGAACTGAGGGACCCAGGAGTGCCCCATAGATCCCCATTGTTAATGATTAGGGACCCAGGAGTGCCCCAGAGGGACCCAGGAGTGCCCCAAGGGACCCCAAAGATACACCAGAGGGACCCAGGAGTGCCCCAAGAGACACAGGAGGGACCCAAGAGGGACCCAGGAGTTCCCATAGATCCCCATCATTGCAACTTAGGGACCCAGGAGTGCCCCAGAGGGACCCAGGAGTGCCCCATAGATCCCCACCATTGCCACTAAGGGACCCAGGAGTGCCCCTCCATGCATCTCTATCCCCACCCACAAGTGGGTGTCCAATGGGGGGGGGGGGGGGGGGGTGTATGACCATGACCTTGACCTTTGACCCCAGGGCCATGCTCCGCCCCCGCTGTGGGGTCCCGGACCAGCTGGGGTCACAGGTCAAGGGCAACGTGCGCCGGAGACGCTTCGCCCTGCAGGGGGCGCGATGGCCCGGCCCCGAGGTCACGTACAGGTCAGCTGTGGGGCGCTATGGGGCGCTATGGGGCTCTATGGTCTCTATGGTCTCTATGGGTCTCTATGGGTCTCTATGGGTCTCTATGGGTCTCTATGGTCTCTATGGGTCTCTATGGGTCTCTATGGGTCTCTATGGGTCTCTATGGTCTCTATGGGTCTCTATGGGTCTCTATGGTCTCTATGGTCTCTATGGTCTCTATGGGTCTCTATGGGTCTCTATGGGCTCTATGGTCTCTATGGGGCTCTATGGTCTCTATGGTCTCTATGGTCTCTATGGGTCTCTATGGGTCTCTATGGTCTCTATGGGTCTCTATGGGCTCTATGGTCTCTATGGGGCTCTATGGGGCTCTATGGTCTCTATGGCTCTGTGAGTGTCTATGGGTCTATCTGTGGGTCTATGGGTCTATGGATCTGTCTATGGGTCTATGGGGGTCTATGTGTCCATCTATGGGTCTGTGGGAGTCTATGGGGGTCTATGTAGCTCTATGAGTCCGTCTATGGGTCTATGCGTCCATCTATGGACCTGTCTATGGGTCTATGGACCTGTCTATGGGTCTATGGGGGTCTATGGGTCTATGGGGGTCTATGGGTCCATCTATGGGTCCATCTATGGGTCTATGGGGCTCTATGGCTCTTTGGGGCTCTATGTGTCCATCTATGGGCTCTATGGGTCTATGTGGTTCTATGTGTCCATCTATGGGTCTATGGGTGTCTATGGCTCTATGGGTCTCTATGGCTCCATCTATGGGTCTATGTGTCCATCTATGGGTCTATGGGTCTATGTGTCCATCTATGGGGTCTATGTGTCCATCTATGGGTCTCTATGGCTCCATCTATGGGTCTATGGACCTGTCTATGGGTCTATGGGTCTATGGGTCTCTATGGCTCCATCTATGGGTCTATGGGGGTCTATGGGGCTCTATGGGTCTATGGGTCTCTATGGCTCCATCTATGGCTCTATGGGGGTCTATGGGTCCATCTATGGGTCTATGGGGGTCTATGGCTCCATCTATGGGTCTATGGGTTCATCTATGGGTCTATGGGTCTATGTGTGGGTCTATGGGTCTATGGACCTGTCTATGGGTCTATTGGTCCATCTATGGGTCTATGGGTCTCTATGGCTCCATCTATGGGTCTATGGGGCTCTATGTGTCCATCTATGGGCTCTATGGGTCTATGAGGGTCTATGTGTCCATCTATGGGTCTATGGGTCCGTCTATGGGTCTATGGGTCTCTATGGCTCCATCTATGGGGCTCTATGTGTCCATCTATGTGTCTATGGTTCTATAGACCTGTCTATGGGTCTGTGTATGGGCTCTATGGCTCTGTCTGTTGGATCTATGGGTCCAGCCCCACACTTATGGGTCTGCCCCACAGCATCCAGAACTTCACGCCCAAGGTGGGCCGCGCGGGCACGTTCTCGGCCATCCGCCTGGGCTCTATGGGTCTCTATGGGTCTCTATGGGTCTAAGTGTCCATCTATGGTCTCTATGGTCTCTATGGGTCTCTATGGGTCTCTATGGGTCTCTATGGGTCTAAGTGTCCATCTATGGTCTCTATGGGTCTCTATGGGTCTCTATGGGTCTAAGTGTCCATCTATGGTCTCTATGGGTCTCTATGGGTCTCTATGGTCTCTATGGCTCTATGGGTGTCTATGGGTCTATCTATGGGTCTATGGGTGTCTATGGGTTCATCTATGGCTCTATGGCTCCATCTATGGGTCTATGGGTCTATGTGTCTATCTATGGGTCTGTTGACTCTATGGGTCTATCTATGGGTCTGTGGGTCTCTATGGCTCCGTCTATGGGTCTATGGGGGTCTATGGGTGTCTATGTGTCCATCTATGTGTCCATCTATGGACTCTATGGCTCTGTCTGTGGGATCTATGGGTCCAGCCCCACACTTATGGGTCTGCCCCACAGCATCCAGAACTTCACGCCCAAGGTGGGCCGCGCGGGCACGTTCTCGGCCATCCGCCGCGCCTTCGCCGCCTGGGCGGCCGCCGCCCCACTGAGGTTCCGCGAGCTGCCCTATAGCGGCGCGGGGGGAGGGGCCTCCGGCTCCGCAGGCTCCGCCCCCCAGCCCGACATCCTCATCCTATTCGCCGAGGGTTTCCATGGCGACAGCGCCCCCTTCGACGGCCCCGGGGGGTTCCTGGCGCACGCCTATTTCCCCGGGCCCCACATCGGGGGGGACACGCACTTCGATGGGGCAGAACCGTGGACCGACCAGAACCAGGACCTCAGCGGTACGGTTCTAGATCAGTGACGGGGGTTCTAGATCAGTGATGGGGGCTCTAGAGCGGATTTGGGGGTTCTAGAGCAGATATGGGGGTTCTAGCGCCATGGGTTGTTTCTAGAGAGGAGAGGGTGGGGAGGGGGTGCTAGAGTCATGTGTGGGTTCTAGATGTGTCATTGGGGTTCTAGATGCGATATTGGGGTTCTAGACGTGTCATTGGGTTCTAGATGCGTCATTGGAGTTCTAGGTGCGTCATTGGGTTCTAGATGTGTCATTGGGTTCTAGATGCGTCATTTGGTTCTAGATGCGTCATTGGGTTCTAGATGCGTCATTGGGTTCTAGATGCATCATTGGGTTCTAGATGTGTCATTGGGTTCTAGATGTGTCATTGGGTTCTAGATGCGTCATTGGGTTCTAGATGCATCACTTGGTTCTAGATGTGTCATTGGGTTCTAGATGCATCATTGGGTTCTAGATGTGTGATTGGGTTCTGGGTGTGTCTTTGGGTTCTGAGTGTGTCATTGGGTTCTAGATGTATCACTGGGTTCTAGATGTGTCATTGGGTTCTAGATGCATCATTGGGTTCTAGATGTGTCATTGGGTTCTAGATGCATCACTTGGTTCTAGATGTGTCATTGGGTTCTAGATGTGTCATTGGGTTCTAGATGTGTGATTGGGTTCTGGGTGTGTCATTGGGTTCTAGATGTATCATTGAGTTCAAGATGCGTCATTGGGTTCTAGATGCATCATTGGGGTCTAGATGTGTCATTGGCTTCTAGATGCATCATTGGGTTCTGGGTGTGTCATTGGGTTCTAGATGCGTCGTTGGGTTCTGGGTGTGTCATTGGAGGCTCTAGAGTCATCATTGGGTTCTAGATGCATCATTGGGTTCTATAGTGGGTATGGGGGTTCTAGGGCAGGTATGGGAGGATATGGGGGGTTCCTGGCGCACGCCTATTTCCCCGGGCCCCACATCGGGGGGGACACGCACTTCGATGGGGCAGAACCGTGGACCGACCAGAACCAGGACCTCAGCGGTACGGTTCTAGATCAGTGACGGGGGTTCTAGATCAGTGATGGGGGTTCTAGAGCGGATGTGGGGGTTCTAGAGCAGATATGGGGGGTTCTAGCGACATGGGTTGATTCTAGAGAGGATAGGGTGGGGAGGGGTGCTAGAGTCATGTGTGGGTTCTAGATGCGATATTGGGGTTCTAGATGCGATATTGGGGTTCTAGACGTGTCATTGGGGTTCTAGACGCGTCATTGGAGTTCTAGGTGCGTCATTGGGTTCTAGATGTGTCATTGGGTTCTAGATGCATCATTTGGTTCTAGATGTGTCATTGGGGTCTAGATGCATCATTGGGTTCTAGATGTGTGATTGGGTTCTGGGTGTGTCTTTGGGTTCTAGATGTATCGAGTTCAAGATGCGTCATTGGGTTCTAGATGCATCATTGGGTTCTGGGTGTGTCATTGGGTTCTAGATGCGTCGTTGGGTTCTAGGTGTGTCACTGGAGGCTCTAGAGTCATCATTGGGTTATAGATGCATCATTGGGTTCTAGATGTAGCATTGGGGTTCTAGATGCATCATTGGGTTTCTAGAGGCACGTGGGAGTTATAGAGTCGACATTGGGTTCTAGAGTCATCATTTGGGTTCTAGATGCATCAATGGGTTCTAGATGGTACTTTGGGTTCTAGATACGTCAGTGTGTTCTAGGTTATGCTTTGGGTTCTAGAGTCGTCATTGGGTTCTAGATGACGCATTGGTTCTAGATACACCAATGGGTTCTAGATGATAGTTTGGGTTCTAGATACGTCAATGGGTTCTAGATTGTGCTTTGGGTTCTAGATACGTCATTGGGTCCATTGCCCCATAGTTGGGCCCATTGACCCACAGTTGGGTTCTAGACCCATCATTGACTCCATTGACCCATAGTTGGGTCCATTGACCTATAGTTGGGTTCCTGACCCATAGTCGGGTCCATTGCCCCATAGTTGGGTTCTAGACCCATCATTGACTCCATTGACCCATAGATGGGTCCATTGCCCCATAGTTGGGTCCATTAACCCATAGTTGGGTTCTAGACCCACCATTGACTCCATTGCCCCATAGTTGGGTCCATTGCCCCATAGTTGGGTCCATTGACCTATAGTTGGGTTCCTGACCCATAGTCGGGTCCCTGACCCATAGTCGGGTCCATTGACCCACAGTTGGGTCCATTGCCCCATAGTTGGGTTCTAGACCCCTCATTGACTCCATTGCACAACAGTTGGGTCCATTGACCTATAGTTGGGTTCTAGACCCATAGTCAGGTCCATTGCCCCATAGTTGGGTCCATTGACCCATAGTTGGGTTCTAGACCCCTCATTGACTCCATTGCCCCATAGTTGGGTCCATTGACCTATAGTTGGGGTCTAGACCCATAGTTGGATCCATTGACCCATAGTTGGGTCCATTGCCCCATAGTTCGGTTCTAGACCCCTCATTGACTCCATTGCCCCATAGTTGGGTCCATTGCCCCATAGTTGGGTCCATTAACCCATAGTTGGGTTCTAGACCCCTCATTGACTCCATTGCCCCATAGTTGGGTCCATTGCCCCATAGTTGGGTCCATTGCCCCATAGTTGGGTTCTAGACCCCTCATTGACTCCATTGCCCCACAGTTGGGTCCATTGCCCCATAGTTGGGTCCATTGCCCCATAGTTGGGTTCTAGACCCCTCATTGACTCCATTGCCCCACAGTTGGGTCCATTGACTTATAGTTGGGTTCTAGACCCATCATTGACTCCATTGCCCCATAGTTGGGTCCATTGCCCCATAGTTGGGTCCATTGCCCCATAGTTGGGTTCTAGACCCCTCATTGACTCCATTGCCCCACAGTTAGGTCCATTGACTTATAGTTGCGTTCTAGACCCATAGTCGGGTCCATTGCCCCATAGGTGGGTTCTAGACCCCCTAGGTGGGTTCTAGCCCCCCCCTCTGCCCCATAACCCCCCAGGGCACGACCTGTTCCTGGTGGCCGTGCACGAGCTGGGCCACGCGCTGGGATTGGAGCATTCGAGCGACCCGTCGGCCATCATGGCGCCGTTCTACCAATGGATGGACACCGAGGCCTTCGTGCTGCCCGACGACGACCGGCGCGGCATCCAGCAGCTCTACGGTCGCTATGGGGCGCTATGGGGCGCTATGGGGCTCTATGGGGCTCTATGGGGCGCTATGGGGCACTATGAGGCACTATGGTGTCTATGGTCTCTATGGTCTCTATGGTCTCTATGGGTCTCTATGGTCTCTATGGTCTCTATGGTCTCTATGGGTCTCTATGGGTCTCTATGGTCTCTATGGTCTCTATGGGTTTCTATGGGTCTCTATGGGTCTCTATGGGTCTCTATGGTCTCTATGAGTCTCTATGGTCTCTATGGGTCTCTATGGTCTCTATGGGTCTCTATGGGTCTCTATGGGTCTCTACGGGTCTCTATGGGTCTCTATGGGTCTCTATGGGTCTCTATGGGTCCCTATGGGTCTCTATGGGTCTCTATGGTCTCTATGGGTCTCTATGGTCTCTATGAGTCTCTATGGTCTCTATGGGTCTCTATGGGGCACTATGGGTCTCTATGGTCTCTATGGGTCTCTATGGCTCTCTATGGTTCTCTATGGGTCTCTATGGGTCTCTATGGGGCACTATGGCTCTCTATGGTCTCTATGGGTCTCTATGGGTCCAACCACCCCATTGACCCCCATTGCCCCCATTGACCCTCATTGACCCCCATTGACCCCACTGACCCATTGCCCCATTGCCCCCCATTGACCCTCATTGTTCCCGCCCCCCAGGCTCCGCCCCCGGCCCCACCTGGCCGCCCCTCCCCCCCGGCCCCACAGCCCCAGGTCCCCCCTATGGGCCCCGAATCTGCGACGGCGCCTTCGACACGGTGGCCATGCTGCGGGGGGAGATGTTCATCTTCAAGGTGGGACTTATGGGTCACAATGGGGGGGTGGGGACATGTGGGGCGCCCCACGGTGACCCCCACGTCCCACCCTGCCCCATAGGAGCGCTGGTTCTGGAGGGTCCGCGACGGGCGCGTCCTCCCGGGCCACCCGCTCCCCATAGGGCAGTTCTGGGCCGGGCTGCCCCCCAGCATCAGCGCGGCCTACGAGCGCAAGGACGGCAAGTTCGTCTTCTTCAAAGGTGGGTGATATCGCGATATGTCGCGACGTATCGCGATATATCGCGATATATCGTGGCGATATGACGATATATGGGGTCGTATCGCGGCGATATGATGATATATTGGGTTGTATCGTGATGATATCGTGGCGATATGGCAATATATCGCGACATATGGTGGCGATATGACGATATATTGGGCCATATCGCGATGATATTGTGGCGATATAACGATATATTGCGATATATCGTGGCGATATGATGATATATTGGGTCGTATCGTGGCGATATGATGATATATTGGGTTGTATCGTGATGATATCGTGGCGATATGGCAATATATCGCGACATATGGTGGCGATATGACGATATATTGGGCCATATCGCGACGATATCGTGGCGATATGATGATATATTGGGTCATATTGTGGCGATATGATGATATATTGGGCCATATCGCGATGATATTGTGGCGATATAACGATATATTGCGCTATATCGTGGCGATATGATGATATATTGGGCCATATCGTGATGATATTGTGGCGATATAACGATATATTGCGATATATCGTGGCGATATGATGATATATTGGGCCATATCGCGATGATATTGTGGCGATATAATGATATATTGCGATATATCGTGGCGATATGATGATATATTGGGCCATATCGTGATGATATCGTGGCGATATGACAATATGTTGGGTCATATAGTGGTAATATGATGATATATTGGGCCATATCGCGATGATATTGTGGCGATATGATGATGTATCACGACATATCGTGGCGATATGACGATATATTGAGTCGTATCGCGGCGATATGATGATATATTGGGCCATATCGCGATGATATCGTGACGATATGACGATATATTGGGTCATATCACGACAATATTGTGACGATATGATGATATATTGGGTCATATGGTGGCGATATGATGATATATTGGGTTATATTGTGGCCATATCGTGACAATATGATGATATATTGGGACATATCGCGGCGATATGATGATGAATCAGGCCATATCGCGGCTATATCGTGATGATATCGTGACGATATGACGTTATATTGGGTCATATTGTGGCGATATGATGATATATCGGGCCATATCGCGACAATATGACAATATATTGGGTCAATATATGACAATATATGACCCCATGTGTCACGATATGGCCACGATATGACCCCATTTGTCACGATATGACCAACATACTCTTATATCGCCACTATATCGCCACTATATCGCCACTATATGGCCCCATACGTCACAATATCGCCACGATATGACCCCATATGTCACGATATGAGCAACAAACTTTTATATCGCCACTATATCGTGACTATATCGCCATGATATGACTCCTTATGTCGCGATATGGCCGCGATATGACCCAATAGACTGTTCCTATCGCCACCATATCGCCACGATACGCCCCAATATGTCGCGATATGGCCGCGATATGACCCAATAGAGTGTTCTACCGCCACCATATCGCCACGATATGTCGCGATATGTCACGATATATCGCGATATGAACCCGTGTCCCCCCCCCCCCAGGTGACCGGCACTGGGTGTTCGCCGAGGCGGCGCTGGAGCCGGGGTACCCGCGCCCCCTGGGATCTATGGGGCGGGGGGTCCCCCCCGACGGGCTGGACGCCGCCATGCTCTGGCTGCCCAGCGGGAAGACCTACCTGTTCCGGGGGGACAAGTGGGTGACACCCCCCCCCCATTGACCCCCATTGACCCCCCATTGACCCCATTGACCCCCATTGCCCCCATTGACCCATTGACCCCCATTGACCCCCATTGACCCCATTGACCCCCATTGACCCCATTGACTCTCATTGACCCCATTGACCCCATTGATCCCCATTGACCCCATTGACCCCCATTGATCTACATTGACCCCATTGACCCCATTGTCTCCATAGACCCCCATTTACCTCCATTGACCCCCCCCATTGATCCCATTGACCCCCCTATTGATCCCATTGACCCCGTTGACCCCCATTGACCCCATTGACTCTCATTGACCCCATTGACCCCATTGATCCCCATTGACCCCATTGACCCCCATAGACCCCCATTGACCCCAATTGATCCCATTGACCCTCATTGACCCCATTGACCCCCCCATTGACCCCATTGATCCCATTGACCCCCATTGACCCCATTGACCCCATTGATCCCCATTGACCCCAATTGATCCCATTGACCCCCATTGATCCCCATTGACCCCCATTGATCCCATTGACCCCCATTGACGCCATTGACCCCATTGACCCCCATTGACCCCATTGATCCCATTGACCCCATTGACTCCTATTGACCCCCATTGACCCCCATTGATCTACATTGACCCCATTGACCCCCATTGACCCCCATTAACTCCCATTGACCCCCATTGACCCCATAGACCCCCATGTCCCCACTGTCCCCATTGCCCCCATTGTCCCCATTGCCCCCATTGCCCCCCATGTCCCCATTGCTCCCATTGACCCCATTGCCCCCCATGTCCCCATTGACCCCATTGCCCCCCATGTCCCCATTGCCCCCCATGTCCCCATTGCCCCCATTGACCCCCATGTCCCAATTGTCCCCATTGCAGGTATTACCGGTTCAACGAGGACACGGGCGCCGTGGACCCCGATTACCCCAAGGACATGGGGGTCTGGGGGGGCGTCCCCGACAGCCCCCAGGGGGCGTTTGTGGGGCACGACGAGGGTGAGGGGACGGGGGGGACATGGGGGTCAATGGGGACAATGGGGGCAATGGGGGTTATGGGGACATGGGGGGCAATGGGGGATATGGGGACATGGGGGACAATGGGGTCAATGGGGGGCTATGGGGGCAATGGGGGGATATAGGGGGCTATGGGGACAATGGGGGTGATGGGGGTTATGGGGGGTTATGGGGTTATGGGGCAAACGTGTGGGTCCTACTGGTGTCTGTTCTCCCCCCATTACCCCCCATTGACCTCCATTGACCCCCATTGACCCCATTGACCCCCATTGACTCCCATTGATCCCCATTGACCCCCATTGATTCCCATTGATTCCAATTGACTCCCATTGACCCCCATTGACCCCGTTGACCCATTGACCCCATTGATCTCTATGAGTCTCTGGGTCCCATTGATTCCATTGACCCCCATTGACTTCTATTGATCTCTATGGGTGTCTATGGGTCCCATTGACCCCATTGACCCCATTGACCCCATTGACCTCATTGATCCCATTGACCCCCATTGACTTCTATTGATCTCTATGGGTGCCTATGGGTCCCATTGACCCCATTGACCCCCATTGACCCATTGACCCCATTGACTCCCATTGTCCCCATTGACTTCTATTGATCTCTGTGGGTGTCTATGGGTCCCATTGACCCCATTGACCCCAATTGACATCTATTGATCTCTATGGGTCCCATTGACCCCCCATTGAACCCCATTGACATCTATTGATCTCTATGGGTGTCTATGGGTCCAATTGACCCCCATTGTCCCTCATTGACCCCCATTGACTTCTATTGATCTCTATGGGTGTCTATGGGTCCCACTGACCCCATTGACCCCCATTGACTCCATTGCCCCCATTGATTCCCATTGACCCCCATTGATTCCATTGACCCCCATTGACTTCTATTGATCTCTATGGGTGCCTATGGGTCTCATTGATCCCCATTAACTCCCGTTGACCCCATTGATCTCTATGGGTCCCATTGACCCTATTGACCCCCACTGACCCCCACTGACATCTATTGATCTCTATGGGTGTCTATGGGTCCCATTGACCCTATTGACCCCATTGACCCCATTGATCCATATTGACCCCCATTGACCCCCATTGCCCCATTGACCCCATTGACTCCCATTGACCCCCATTGACTCCCATTGATCCCCATTGATTCCCATAGAGTCCCATTGATCCCCATTGACCCCCATTGACTCCCATTGATCCCCATTGATTCCCATAGAGTCCCATAGAGTCCCATTGACCCTCATTGATCCCCATTGACCCCCCATTGACTCTCATTTTCCCCCATTGACCCCCATTGACTCCCATTGATCCCCATTGACCCCCATTGACCCCCACTGACTCCCATTGACCCCCATTGACCTCCATTGAATCCCATTGACCCCCATTGACCCCATTGACTCCCATTGATCCCCATAGAGTCCCATAGAGTCCCATTGATCCCCATTGACTCCCATTGACCCCCATTGATCCCCATTGACCCCCATTGATCCCCATTGACTCCCATTGATCCCCATTGACCCCCATTGACTCCCATTGATCCCCATGGATCCCCATTGACCCCCAATGACTCCCATTGACCCCCAATGACTCCCATTGATCCCCATTGATTCCCATAGAGTCCTATTGACCCCCATTGACTTCTGTTGATCTCTATGGGTGTCTATGGGTCCCATTGACTCCCATTGATCCCATTGACCCCCATTGACCCCCATTGATCCCCATTGACTCCCATTGACCCCCATTGATCGTCATTGACCCCATTGCCCCCATTGATCTCTATGGGTGCCTATGGGTCCCATTGACTCCCATTGACCCCATTGATCTCCATTGAGTCTCATTGACTCCCATTGATTCCAATTGACCCCCATTGCCCCATTGACCCCATTTGCCCCATCGCCCCCATTACCCCCATTGCCCCATTGACCCCATTGACCCCATTGACCCCATTACCCCCATTGCCCCATTGACCCCATTACCCCCATTGCCCCATTGCCCCCATTGACCCCATTACCCCCATTGCCCCCCATCACCCCACTGACCCCCATGTCCCCCCCCCCGCAGCCTTCACCTACTTCTTCAAGGGCTCCCTCTATTGGACGTTTGACAACCGCGCCCTCCGCGTGACCCCGGGCTCCCCCAAATCCCTGCTCCGCGATTGGCTGAACTGCCCCGGCCCCTCCCCCCCGGAACCTCCTCCGCCGGCCAATCCCGACGACACCGACGTCATCGTCATCGCCGTGGGGGGCGGGGCCGGGGCACTGGCCACGCCCCTGGCGCTCTTGGCTCTGATTGGTGGAGGGGCCGGGGCGCTGGCTCTGATTTGGTGGTACCGGGGACCCCCCAAAAAGCTCCTGAGGTGCCAGAGGAGCCTCCTCCCCCGGGTTTAAGCTCCGCCCACCCGGGACACGCCCACCGGGGGGGGGACACGCCCACCAGGACCAACGGCCAATGGGGAGGTGGGGGGGGGAAGGGGGGTCCCATCCCATTGACTCCATTGACCCCCATTGACCCCATTGACCCATTGACCCCCATTGACCCCACTGACCCCATTGACCCATTGACCCATTGACCCCCATTGACCCATTGACCCCATTGATCCCCATTGACCCCATTGATCCCCATTGACCCCACTGACCCCAATTGACCCATTGACCCATTGACCCCATTGACCCCATTGACCCCCATTGGTCCCATTGGCCCTGCCCCCTTCCCCACCCCATATATGGTGCTCAGCCCCACCCCCTGGAATGGGGAAGGGGAGGGGGGGGCGTGGCCATGCAAATGAAGGGGGCGGGGCCCATTGTATATAGGGGGGGGGGGAGGGGGGTGTTTTTTATGGCTATGGGGGGGGGGGAGGGGCCCGATCCCACCCCCCAAATCCTGCTGGCTCGGGATTGGTTGGGGGGAGCGAGGGGGGAGGGGCCTCCCCCTGTTGGGGGGGGGGGGAGGGGGGGATAATTAATTAATAATAATTATAATTATAATAATAATGATGAAAGAAATGAGTCGGAAAATGGTGATTAGGGAATGGGGGAGGGACCCAGGAGTGCCCCGAGGGACCCAGGAGTGCCCCATTGAGCCCCATTGTTAATGATTAGGGACCCAGGAGTGCCCCATAGATCCTCATAGTTGCCACTTAAGGACCCAGGAGTGCCCCAATGGACCCAAATAGGGGACCCAGGAGTTCGGGGGGGACCCAGGAGTGCCCCAAAGGACCCCAAAGATACACCAGAGGGACCCAGGAGTGCCCCATAGATCCCTATAGTTGACATTTAGGGACCCAGGAGTGCCCCAGAGGGACCCAGGAGTGCCCCAAATGGGACCCAGGAGTGCCCCATAGATCCCTATAGTTGCCACTTAGGGACCCAGGAGTGCCCCAAGGGACCCAGGAGTGCCCCATAGATCCCTATAGTTGACACTTAGGGACCCAGGAGTGCCCCAAAGGGACCCCAAAGACACACCAGAGGGACCCAGGAGTGCCCCATAGATCCACATTGTTAATGCACAGGGACCCAGGAGTGCCCCAATGGGCTCAGTAGTGCAGGGAGGGACCCAGGAGTGCCCCAAGGGACCCAGGAGTGCCCCAGACCAACTCAAGTCGTTTATTGGGGGATCAAAAAGGGCCCAATTTGGGGCCCCAAAAACAGCGTCTCCGGATTTGCCCAAAATCGGGGAATTTCGGCCCAAAAATCGTCAGCGGCGCCGACGCCGGAAACCTGGGGGGAGGGGTCAAAGGTCACGGCCACGCCCCCGAGGGACCCAGGCGTCCGGGTGACCCCCAAGGGACCCAGGAGTGCCCCATTGATCCCCATTGTTAATGCACAGGGACCCAGGAGTGCCCCAAAGGGACCCTGGAGTGCCCCAAAAGGACCCAGGAGTGCCCCAAAAGGGACCCAGGCATCCGGGTGACCCCGAAAAGGGACCCAGGAGTGCCCCAAAAGGACCCAGGAGTGCCCCATTGATCCCCATTGTTAATGCACAGGGACCCAGGAGTGCCCCAAAAGGGACCCAGGAGTGCCCCAAAAGGGACCCAGGAGTGCCCCAAAAAGGGACCCAGGCATCCGGGTGACTCCAAAAGGGACCCAAGAGTGCCCCAAAAGGACCCAGGAGTGCCCCAAAAGGGACCCAGGAGTGCCCCAAAAAGGGACCCAGGCGTCCGGGCCACTCACCCCTCCCCCGCTTGGGCTTCTTGATCTTCTTCCTCTTGGGGGGCGGAGCTTCCTGTGGGCGTGGCCAGAAAGGGGCGGGGTTAGAGGGGGGTCCCGGAGGCCCCGCCCCCTCCTCTGGGGGATCTCTCACCTGATTGGTCGGATCCAGGAGGGCGCTGATGTCACCGAAGTGGGTGATGGTGTGGAGGTCCCGCCCCTCGAGGCTCCGCCCCTTCCGGTCCCGCCCCTTCCGGCCCCGCCCCAAGCGCAGCAGCAGCGACTCCTCCAGGCGGGTCCTGAGGACCCAGGCGTCCGGGACCCATAAGTGGCCCCATAGAGACCCATAGAGACCCCATAGTGACCCACAGAGACCTATAGACACCCCATAGGGACCCATAGAGACCCATAGAGGCCATAGAGACCCATAAGTGACCCCAGAGTGACCCATAGAGACCCATAGAGACCCCATAGTGACCCATAGAGACCCCATAAGTGACCCATAGAGACCCATAGAGACCCACAAGTGACCCACAAGTGACCCACAAGTGACCCCAGTGACCCATAAGTGACCCACAAGTGACCCGTAAGTGACCCCAGTGACCCATAGAGACCCATAAGTGACCCCCAGTGACCCATAAGTGTCCCATAGAGACCCATAAGTGCCCCCAGTGACCCATAAGTGACCCCATAGAGACCCATAAGTGACCCCAGTGACCTATAAGTGACCCATAAGTGCCCCATAAGTGACCCATAGAGACCCATAAGTGACCCATAGAGACCCATAAGTGGCCCCATAGTGACCCATAGAGACCCCATAGTGACCCACAGTGACCCATAGAGACCCCATAGTGACCCACAGGACCCATAGGGACCCATAGGGACCCCATAGTGACCCATAAGTGACCCATAGAGGCCCACAATTGACCCCAGTGACTCATAAGTGGCCCCATAGTGACCCATAGAGACCCATAAGTGACCCCCAGTGACCCCATAAGTGCCTCATAGTGACCCATAGAGACCCGTAAGTGACCCATAGTGACCCATAGACACCCATAAATTGACCCCAGTGACCCATAAGTGACCCCATAGAGACCCATAAGTGCCCCATAAGTGCCCCATAGAGACCCATAAGTGACCCCAGTGACCTATAAAGTGACCCATAGTGACCCATAGAGACCCATAAGTGCCCCATAGTGACCCATAGAGACCCATAAGTAACCCAGTGACCCATAAGTGACCCCCAGTGACCCATAGGTGTCCCATAGAGACCCATAAGTGACCTCATAGAGCCTCATAAGTGACCCCATAGTGACCCATAGAGACCCCATAGTGACCCATAGAGACCCCATAGTGACCCCATAGAGTCCTATAAGTGCCCCCAGTGACCCCAACTGACCCATAAGTGCCTCCCAATGACCCATAAGTGCCCCATAGCGCCCCATAACCGCCCCATAGTGCCCCATAAGTGGCCCCATAGCGCCCCCCAAGTGCCCTAAAGACCCCCCCCAACCCCCCTTCCCCACCCCCCATAGCACCCCATAACCGCCCCATAGCTGCCCCATAGCGCCCCATAGCGCCCCCCAAGTGACCTGTGGGTCAGGGCGGGGGAGGGGCGGGCCCCGCCCCCCCGGCTGCTCCTCGGGCCCCCTCCCCCAACTCCACTTGTAGGTCGCGGATCAGGGCCGAGCTCAGCGCCCCACGGAGCCGCAGCCGCTTGGGGGGCTGCCCCATAGAATCTATGGGGCAGAGATATGGGGTAGGGGTCAGGAGGGACCCAGGAGTTCGGGAGGGACCCAGGAGTGCCCCAGGGGACCCAGGAGTGCCCCACGGAGCCGCAGCCGCTTGGGGGGCTGCCCCATAGAATCTATGGGGCACAGATAGTGGGGGTGGGGGGGGGAGGGACCCAGGAGTTTGGGAGGGGACCCAGGAATACCCCAAGGGGACCCAGGAGTTCGGGAGGGGACCCAGGAGTGCCCCATGGAACCGCAGCCACTTGGGGGGCTGCCCCATAGAATCTATGGGGGGCAGAGATATGGGGGTGGGGTCAGGAGGGGACCCAGGAGTTCGGGAGGGACCCATGAGTTCGGGAGGGACCCAGGAGTGCCCCAAGGGACCCAGGAGTGCCCCACGGAGCCGCAGCCGCTTGGGGGGCTGCCCCATAGAATCTATGGGGCAGAGATATGGGGGTGGGGGTCAGGAGGGACCCCAGGAGTTCGGGAGGGACCCAGGAGTGCCCCAAGGGACCCAGGAGTGCCCAACGGAACCGCAGCCGCTTGGGGGGCTGCCCCATAGAATCTATGGGGCAGAGATATGGGGTGGGGGTCAGGAGGGACCCAGGAGTTCGGGAGGGACCCAGGAGTGCCCCCATGGGACCCAGGAGTGCCCAACGGAACCGCAGCCACTTGGGGGGCTGCCCCATAGAATCTATGGGGCAGAGATATGGGGTGGAGGTCAGGAGGGACCCAGGAATACCCCAAGGGACCCAGGAGTTCGGGAGGGACCCAGGAGTGCCCCAATGGACCCAAATAGGGGACTCAGGAGTTCGAGAGGGACCCAGGAGTGCCCCAAGGGACCCAGGCGTCCGGGCCCCACTCACCGTGGGTCACGGGGACCAATCGGGGGGGACGTAACGTTTCCCGCCCCCCAACCCCGGGGGCTTCGCTGGCGCCGCCTCCTCCTCCTCCTCCTATTGGCCGAGGGGGAGCTGTCAATCAAACCTCACGCACCAATGGGAGACAAGGGACCCAGGAGTGCCCCAAGGGACCCAGGAGTGCCCCAATGGACCCAAATAGGGGACCCAGAGTTCGGGAGAGGGACCCAGGAGTGCCCCAAGGGACCCAGGAGTGCCCCAATGGACCCAAATAGGGGACCCAGGAGTGCCCCAAGGGACCCAAATAGGGACCCAGGAGTTCGGGAGGGACCCAGGAATGCCCCAAGGGACCCAAATAGGGACCCAGGAGTGTCCAAGAGGGACCCAGGAGTGCCCCAATGGACCCCAAATAGGGACCCAGGAGTGCCCCAAGGGACCCAGGCGTCCGGGCCCCCCCAAGTTCACCTGTGTGGCCGCCATGTCCGTGGGGCGGGGCCGGAAGCTCAAGGGGGTCGTTGGCGTCTGCAAAGTGACAGACAGCTGTCAATCATCCCCAAGAGGGACCCAGGAGTGCCCCACGGGACCCAGGAGTTCGGGGGGGACCCAGGAGTGCCCCAAGGGACCCAGGAGTTCGGGGGGGACCCAGGAGTGCCCCAAGGGACCCAGGCGTCCGGGACTCACCCCCTCCCCCCTGTGGCCGCCGCCCGCAGCAGCTTCTCAATGTGGTAACGGAGCCGGCGCTCCAGGGGGCGGAGCTTCTCCAGCACCTGGACCAATAGGAACCATGGAGACCCATGGAGACCCATAGGGACCCATAGGGACCCATAGAGACCATAGAGACCATAGAGACCCATAGAGACCCATAGAGACCCATAGGGACCCATAGAGACCATAGAGACCCATAGAGACCATAGAGACCATAGAGACCATAGAGACCCATAGAGACCCATAGAGACCATAGAGACCCATAGAGACCCATAGAGACCCATAGAGACCATAGAGACCCATAGAGACCCATAGAGACCCATAGAGACCATAAAGACCATAGAGACCATAGAGACCCATAGAGACCCATAGAGACCCATAGAGACCCCCCTTGGCCACCCCCCCAACCACCCCCGTGGCCCCCGCCCCCTCTCTTGGCCACGCCCCCTCCACCCCCCCCCACTGCCCACCTCCCTCAACCACCCCACTTGGCCACGCCCCCCACTACCCCCATTGGCCACCCCACCAACCACCCCCATTGGCCACACCCCCAGCACCCCCCCCAACCACCCCTCCTTAACCACGCCCCCCTCTCTCCCTTGGCCACGCCCCCCCCAGTCCCCCCCCTTGCCCACCTCCCCAACCACCCCCATTGCCCACGCCCCCCTCTACCCCCATTGGCCACGCCCCCTCAGTCTCCATTGCCCACGCCCCCCTCTACCCCCATTGGCCACGCCCCCTCAGTACCCATTGGTCACACCCCCCCACCACCCCCTTGGCCACGCCCCCTCTGTCCCCATTGGCCACTCCCCCCCACCACCCCCCAATCAACCCCATTGGCCACCCCCCCACCCCCCTTATCCCCCCCCACGTGGCCACGCCCCCTTCCCTTAGCCACGCCCCCTCCCCTTTCCCTTGGCCACCCCCCTATCCTCCCCCCTCCCGGCGCCCCCCCCGTGGCCCCGCCCCCCCCGTGGCCCCGCCCCCCGTGGCCCCCGCCCCTCACCACGCGCGCTCTCCAGCAGCCTCCCGCGCTCCTCGGCCCCGCCCCAGCGCCTTTCCCGCCATTTTGCGGCCCAGCAGCAGCGCCACGTCCCCCAGGTACTGCAGGAGCCCCTGAGCCCGCAATTCCAGCACCGCCAGCCCCTGCGACACCGACAGGGGACCCAGGGAGTACCCCTGAGGGACCCAGGAGTACCCCGGGGGACCCAGGAGTGCCCCTTCGCCTCACTTTACGTGTTTCCAAGCGGCCGCTTCGCACCTTCCGAAGCGTTTCCCGCCCGTGCGCCGCCACCACTGAGACCTACGAGGGGTTTAATGGTTAATCGACACATTTAAAGCGCTTTTAATTGGTTTTTAGGGGGTTGGGGGCACTTACTTGCTCGGAGAGAGCGCGGAGAAGCGCGGCGGCTTCGGCCATGGTGGAAATGGCGTGAGGGGAAAGCGGCAGCCAATGGGAGAGCGCGGTGGGGTGAGGGACAGGCGCGCTGGCCAATAGGAGCGCGGGGGATCAGCGCGGCGGCCAATGGGAGGGGGGGGCGGCGCGGCCCGCCCGCCGCGCTGAGGGGCTGAGGGACGGGCGCGCCGGCCAATGGGAAGGCGGCGCCGCGCGGCGGCGGCCAATAGGAGTGGGGGGGGGTCGGCGCGGCCCGCCCCCGCGTTGCAGCGCTGAGGGACATGCGCGCGGGCCAATAGGGGCGCGGCGGTTCGGCGCGCCAGCCAATGGGAGGGAGGGGGGGGGCGGCGCGACCCGCCCCTGCGCTGAGGCGCTGAGGGACGGGCGCGCGGGCCAATGGGAAGGCGGCGCCGCGCCGCTGCGGCCAATAGGAAGGCGGAGAGGGCGGGGAAAGGCGTTGCGCACCCCCCACGCATCAAGCGCGCCGGGGGGCGGGGAAAGGGGGTGAGTGACGCGCGGCTCAGCCAATCAGAGCGCTGCCACCGCCCCGCCGCGCTCAGGATGTCGCTAAACCCCCCGCAAAGCAACAAAAAGCCCCAAAAAGCCGTCAAATGTGGCTCGAACGCCGCGAATTCCCCTCAAAATCATCCCCGGTCGCTTCCAATTGACCCGAAGCTCCTGAAATTCGCCCTAAAAACGGCCGGAGAAGCGAAAAAGGCGCCGCCGAGGCGGGGAAAGCGAGCGGACCAATCAGAGCGCGGCGCCGCCACGCTTCAGCCAATAGGAAGGCGCGGGGGCGGTGTCTCCCCTCCCACTCCCCCCCCCCAGGCGCTGCCGCTGAGGCGCAACCGCGCTGGCCAATCAGAGCGCGGCGCCGCTTCAGCCAATAGGAATGCGGAGGGGGCGGGGCGCCCACGCCGCGGCGGCGCCTTATATGGGCAAAGCGCGCTGGCCAATCAGGTGTAAGGAAAGGGAGCGGGGGGGGGGGGGCGCGGCGCGGATGGGCGGGCGAAGGGGATGATTGACGCGCGTCTCAGCCAATCAGCGCAGCGAAAGCACTCGAGGGGCTTAAAATCCTTGTTAAAGCGCTCGATTGGCGCCAAAATTGGAGGGGGGGGGGGAGGGGAGGATTTTGGGGTGAAATCAAGGGGTTTTGGGGGTGGAAAAGGGGGCGTGGTCAACGCCGCCCCCCCCGGTCGCGGAGGGGGGGGCTGCGGCTGCGCCGTTCCCGCCGGTGGGAGGAGGGGGGGGGGGGGAGGATGGGGGGGTGGTGGGGGGCGGGGCTTGTCGAGGGGGGGGCTCCGCCCCCTCGCTTGTCGCGGGGGGGTTGGGGGGTGGAGGGGGCGGGGTTGGCGGAGGCTCCGCCCCCTCGCTGGCGAAGCTCCGCCTCTTCCTGTTCCTTGCGGCGCCGCTCGCGTTCCCGCGCCCGGGCGGCGCGTTCCGCCTGTTTCTGGATGAACTGACCCACGGGTTGACCCATAGAGAGACCCCATAGGGACCCACGGGGACCCATAGGGACCCATAGAGACCCATTGGGACCCATAGAGAACCATAGGGACCCCTAGAGACCCATAGGGACCCAAGGGAACCATAGGGACCCATAGAGACCCATAGAGGACCATGGGACCCATAGAGACCCATAGGAACCCATAGTGACCCATAGAGACCATAGAGACCCATAGAGCCCCATAGAGGACCATAGAGACCATAGAGACCCATAGAGACCCATAGAGACCCATAGAGACCCATAGAGACCATAGAGACCCATAGAGACCCATAGAGACCCATAGAGACCATAGAGACCCATAGAGACCCATAGAGACCATAGAGACCCATAGAGACCCATAGAGACCATAGAGACCAATAGAGACCCATAGAGACCCATAGAGGAACCCATAGAGACCATAGAGACCATAGAGACCCATAGAGACCCAATAGAGACCCATAGAGACCCATAGCGCCGCATAGCGCCCCATAGCGCCCCATAGCGCTTTGGCCCCCGCCCACCTGCGTGTCGGTCAGCGGCAGCCAATAGATGCACGGCGCCGCCTTGGTCTTGCGGAACAGATCGTCCAATAAGCTTGGCCGGGGGCTCCTCGGGGGGCTTCTCTGTGATTGGACGAGCCCTTAGCCCCGCCCCCTCCCCCTAAGCCCCGCCCCCTCCCCCTCTAAACCCCGCCCATTGACCCCAAACCCCGCCCACTCCCCCCCTAACCCCCGCCCCCCCATTCATCCCTATGGCCCATTGAACCCTATGGGAACACGTGGCCACGCCCCCTTTCCCTAAGCCCCCGCCCCCTTTTCCACCATTAACCCCCATTCATAACCCCCCATTCATGACCTTAGAAACCCCCCCACGCTCTGGCCACGCCCCCATTGGCCACGCCCCTTCAAGCCCCGCCCCATATAAGCCCCGCCCCCTATAAGCCCCGCCCCCTTCCCCCCCTATTCCCCATATAGACCCCCATTCATCCCCCCCATTGGGACCCATTGAGGACCCATTGGGGACCCATAGAGACCCACTGGGACCCCATAGAGACCCCCCCCCATTCAAGCCCCGCCCCTTTAAGCCCCTCCCCATTCAAACCACGCCCCCCCATTCAAGCCACGCCCCCTTTTCCCCCCTATTCCCCATATACCCCCCCCATATAGACCCCCATTGGGACCCATAGAGACCCATTGGGAACCATTGGGACCCATAGAGACCCATTGGGACCCATAGAGAACCCCCCCCCATTCAAGCCCCGCCCCCTTTAAGCCCCGCCCCATTCAAGCCACGCCCACTTCTCCCCCTTCATTCCCCATATAGACTCCCATTCATCCCCCCATTGGGACCCATTGAGACCCATTGGGACCCATAGAGACCCATTGGGACCCCCCCTCCCGCTCTGGCCACGCCCCCCTTTCAAGCCCCGCCCCCTATAAGCCCCGCCCCCTTCAAGCCACGCCCCTTTCCCCCCCCATTCCCCATATAGAGCCCCATACAGACCATCATATAGACCCCCATTGGGACCCATTGGGACCCATAGACGACCCATTGGGACCCATAGAGACCCATAGAAACCCCACCCCCCTTTAAGCCCCGCCCCCTTTAAGCCCCGCCCCCCTAAGCCCCGCCCCTTTCCCCCCCATATTCCCCATATAGACCCCCATTCATTCCCCCATTGGGACCCATTGGAACCCATAGAGACCCATTGGGACCCCCCCCCCCTTCAAGCCCCGCCCCCCCAGCCCCCAGCAATCACCTTTCTTGTCGGGCCGCCCCTCCCGGTTGCCCGCCCCCTGTCTCCTCCGGGCATGCTCTTGATTGGCTGATGGGCCGGGGCGGGGGGGGGCGGTGCCGCGCGGGAGGGGGCGGGGCTGCGGCGGGAGGAGGGGGCGGGGCCGGCGGCCGGAAGGGGCGGGGCCTTGTCCCGGTCCCACTCGCGCTCCCCCCGCGCCCGTTCCCTGCCGCTCCTGCTCCCGCTCGCGCTCCGCCCACTGCCCCGCCCCCCGGGGGGCGGAGCTTCCGGGGGACACGCCCCCGCCCCCCAGGGACGAGGAGGAGGGGGCGGGGCCTAAGGGAGGGGGCGGGGCTTCCAGAGGGGGAGGGAGGAGGGGGGGAGGCCACGGTGGAGGTTGAGCTGGGGGGAGAGGGGGAGGGGTGATGGGGGACACATTGGGAACCATTGGGACCCATAGAGACCCATTGGGACCCATAGAGACCCATAGGGACCCACAGAGACCCATAGAGACCATAGAGACCCATTGGGACCCATAGAGACCCATAGGGACCATAGAGACCCATAGAGAACCATAGAGACCCATAAGAGACCCATAGAGACCCATAGAGACCATAGAGACCCATAGAGACCCATAGACCCATAGAGACCCATAGAGACGCATAGAGACCCATAGAGACCCATAGAGACCCATAAAGACCATAGAGACCCATAGAGACCATAGAGACCCCATAGAGATCATAGAGACCCATAGGGACCCATAGAGACCCATAGAGACCCATAGAGACCCATAGAGACCCATAGAGACCATAGAGACCCATAGAGACCATAGAGACCATAGAGACCCATAGAAACCCATAGAGACCCATAGAGCCCATAGAGACCCATAGAGACCCATAGAGCCCATAGAGACCCATAGAGCCCATAGAAACCCATGTAACCCCCCAGAGCCCGTGCCCCCGCAGGCCCCGCCCCCTGCCCCATAGCCTGCCCCATAGATCGCCCCACACCTCGTCCTGGGTGGCGAAATCGGCCGCCAGCACCTTGGGTTGCTCTGGGGCCATTTGACCCCATGGAGCGCGTTGCGCGTGGCCACGGCCTCCTCCACAGACTCGTACTTGGGGGGCAGAGATGTGGGGTGAGACCCATAGCGCTGCCCCATAGCGGGGATACATAGGGGTGACCCATAGGGACTCAGAGGTTGACCCATAGAGAGACATAGGGAGCCATAGGGAGCAATAGGTTGAGACATAGTGACCCATAGATTGACCTATAGTGACCCCATAGATTGACCCATATTGACCCATAGGAACCCATAGGGACCCATAGTGACCCATAGTGACCCATAGAGACCCATAATGACCCACAGCGACCCATAGAGACCCACATAGTAACCCATAATGACCCATAGTGACCCATAGAGACCCACAGTGACCCATAGATTGACCCATACAGACCCATATATTGACCCATATTGACCCACAGTGACGCATAGATTGACCTATATTGACCCATACAGACCCATATATTGACCCATAATGACCCATAGGGACCCATAGATTGACCCACAGTGACCCATAGACTGACCCATAAAGACCCATATATTGACCCCTATTGACCCATAGGGACCCATAGAGACCCATAGATTGACCCACAGTGACCCATATTGACCCATATTGACCCATAGATTGACCATAGTGACCCATAATGACCCATAGAGACCCACAGTGACCCATAGATTGACCCATACGGACCCATAAAGACCCATAGAGACCCATAGATTAACCCACAGTGACCCATCGACTGACCCATAGGGACCCAGAGTGACCCACAGTAACCCACATCTGCCCCATAGCTGCCCCACATCCCGCCCCACAAGTGCCCCATATCACCCCCATTTCCACCCCCAATATCTCCCATTCCCACCCCATATCCACCCCATATTCACCCCACACCTCCCCCAGACCCCGCCCCATAAGTACCCCAACCCCTGCCCCATAGATGCCCCATAAGTGCCCCACATCACCCCCCATTTCCACCCCACATATCTCCCCATTCCCACCCCATATCAACCCCATTTCTCCCCCACATCTTCCCCATTGTCTGCCCCACATCTGCCCCATAGCTGCCCACAAGTGCCCCATATCACCCCATTTCCACCCCACATATCTCCCCATTCCCACCCATATTCACCCCACACCCTCCCCCACACCCTGCCCCATAAGTACCCCACATGCTGCCCCATAGCTGCCCCAGAGCTGCCCCATAAGTGCCCCATATCACCCCCATTTCCACCCCACATATCCCCCCATTCCACCCCATATTCACCCCACACCTCCCCCACACCCTGCCCCATAAGTACCCCACACCCTGCCCCATAGCTGCCCCATAAGTGCCTCACATCACCCCCAATTCCACCCCACATATCTCCCCATTCCCACCCCATATCAACCCCATTTCTCCCCCACATCTTCCCCATTGTCTGCCCCACATCCTGCCCCATAGCTGCCCCACAAGTGCCCCCATATCACCCCCATTTCCACCCCACATATCTCCCCATTCCCACCCCATATTCACCCCACACCTCCCCCACACCCTGCCCCATAAGTACCCCACATGCTGCCCCATAGCTGCCCAGAGCTGCCCCATAAGTGCCCCATATCACCCCCATTTCCACCCCACATATCCCCCATTCCCACCCCATATTCACCCCACACCTCCCCCACACCCTGCCCCATAAGTACCCCACACCCTGCCCCATAGCTGCCCCATAAGTGCCTCACATCACCCCATTTCCACCCCACAGATCTCCCCATTCCCACCCCATATCAACCCCATTTCTCCCCCATATTCGACCGCCACACACCACCCCACATCCTGCCCCATAGCTGCCCCACAAGTGCCCCATATCACCCCCGATTTCCACCCCACATATCTCCCCGATTCCCACCCCATATCAACCCCATTTCTCCCTATATTCACCCCACACACCACCCCACACCCGCCCCATAGCTGCCCATAAGTGCCCACATCACCCCCATTTCCACCCCCAATACTCCCCATTCCCACCCCATATCGACCCCATATTCACCCCACACCTCCCCAGACCCCTCCTCCACCCCCTGCCCCACACCCGCCCCATAGCTGCCCCATAGCTGCCCCATAAGTGCCCCACATCACCCCCATTTCCAACCCCAATATCTCCCCATTCCCACCCCATATTCACCCCACACCTCCCCCAGACCCTCCCCCACCCCTGCCCCACATCTGCCCCACATCTCCCCACATACGGTGGCGTAACAATGGGACTTGATGCGGTCGATCCAGAACTCGTCGCGGCGCAGCCGCCCGGTGCGGCCGAGCAGCTCCTGCAGCTGCCCCAGCGTGAACGGGCGCACCTGCAGTGGGGAGATGTGGGGCAGATGTGGGGCAGGTGTGGGGCAGGATGTGGGGCGGGGTCTGGGGGAGGTGTGGGGTGAATATGGGGTGGATATGGGGTGGGAATGGGGAGATATTGGGGGTGGAAATGGGGGTGATGTGGGGCACTTATGGGGCAGCTATGGGGCAGGATGTGGGGCAGGATGTGGGGTGGGTGTGGGGGAAGGTCTGGGGGAGGTTTGGGGTTGATATGGGTGGAAATGGGGTGAAAATGGGGTTGATATGGGGCACTTGTGGGGCAGCTATGGGGCAGGATGTGGGGCAGCTATGGGGCAGACAATGGGGAAGATGCAGGGTGAATATGGGGGAGAAATGGGGTTGATATGGGGTGCAAATGGGGGTGACATGGGGCACTTATGGGGCAGCTATGGGGCAGCTATGGGGTAGCTATGGGGCAGAGTGTGGGGTGCAGTTCGGGAAGGTGTGGGGTGAATATGGGGTGGGAATGGGGAGATATTAGGGGTGGAAATGGGGGTGATGTGGGGCACTTATGGGGCAGCTATGGGGCAGGGTGTGGGGTACTTGTGGGGCAGGGTCTGGGGAGGTGTGGGGTGAATATGGGGTGGATATGGGGTGGGAATGGGGGGATACGTGAGGTGGAAATGGGGTCGATATGGGGCACTTATGGGGCCAGATGTGGGCAGCTATGGGGCAGGATGTGGGGCAAAACAATGGGGAAGATGTGGGGTGAATGTGGGGGAGAAATGGGGTTGATATGGGGTGCAAATGGGGGTGATATGGGGCACTTATGGGGCAGCTATGGGGCAGCTATGGGGCAGAGTGTGGAGTGGGGTCTGGGGGAGGTGTGGGGTGAATATGGGGTGGATATGGGGTGGGAATGGGGAGATATTGGGGGTGGAAATGGGGGTGATGTGCGGCACTTATGGGGCAGCTATGGGGCAGGATGTGGGGCAGCTATGGGGCAGACAATGGGGAGGATGTGGGGGAGAAATGGGGTTGATATGGGGTGGAAATAGGGGGAGATTTGGGGTGGAAATGGGGTCGATATGGGGCACTTATGGGGCGGGATGTGGGGCAGCTATGGGGCAGACAATGGGGAAGATGTGGGGTGAATATGGGGGAGAAATGGGGTCGATATGGGGTGGGAATGGGGAGATATGTGGGGTGGAAATGGGGGTGATGTGGGGCACTTATGGGGCAGCTATGGGGCAGGGTGTGGGGCACCTATGGGGCAGGGTCTGGGGGAGGTGTGGGGTGAATATGGGGCGGATATGGGGTGGGAATGGGGAGATATTGGGGGTGGAAATGGGGGTGATGAGGGGCACTTATGGGGCGGCTATGGGTCTCTATGGGTCTCTATGGGTCTCTATGGTCTCTATGGGTCTCTATGGGTCTCTGTGGGTCTCTATGGGTCTCTATGGTCTCTATGGGTCTCTATGGGGCACTATAGGTATCTATGGGATACCTATGGGGCACTATGGGTATCTATGGGTCTCTATGTGTCTCTATGGGTCAATCTATGGGTCGCTATGGGTCAATCCATGGGTCTCACCAGGTTGCAGAGGTGCACGATGTGTCTCTATGGCTCACTCTATGGGTCTCTATGGGTCACTCTATGGTCTCTATGGTCACTCTATGGTCTCTATGGGCCTCTATGGGTCAATCTATGGGTCAATCTATGGGTCAATCTATGGGTCTCACCAGGTTGCAGAGGTGCACTATGTGTGTCTATAGCTCACTCTATGGTATCTATGGGTCACTCTATGGTCTCTATGGTCACTCTATGGTCTCTATGTGTCTCTATGGGTCAATCTATGGGTCGCTATGGGTCAATCTATGGGTCTCACCAGGTTGCAGAGGTGCACGATGTGTCTCTATGGCTCACTCTATGGTATCTATGGGTCACTCTATGGTATCTATGGGTCACTCTATGGTCTCTATGGTCACTCTATGGTCTCTATGGGTCTCTATGGGCCAATCTATGGGTTGCTATGGGTCAATCTATGGGTCTCACCAGGTTGCAGAGGTGCACGATGCGGCTGGGGCGCTGCCGGGGGGGGGAGGGGCGCGTTCCCGCCCTCACGGGCTCATCCACGGGCAGCGAGAACCCCCGGGGGGGGCGGGGCGGGGGGGCGGAGCCTGCGGGCGACAACCAATCACCATCAAGCACCCCCCTTAACCCCGCCCACCCCCTTAAACCCAATTGGTTCTCAATGGGTTTCAATGGGGTTTAAACCCCCCCCCCAATTCACCCACTTTTCTTAATGGGCGGCTCCGGGGGCGTGGCCTCGGCGCTGGGGGGCGGGGCTTGAGCGCCGGGGGGCGTGGCCTCGGCGCCACTCCCCCCCCCCCCCACTGTGGGCTCCTCCCCGCCGTTCTCCGCACCAATCACCTGCAAGGACCAGTCGGACCAATCAGAGCGAAGGGGGGCGTGGCCAGCCCGTCGCTAGGGAAGCGTGAAGGCGCCGCCGGCCAATCAGAGCGAAGGGGGCGTGGCCGGGGACTCACCTGGGTGACGGTTCTAATGATCTTCAATGGGGGGGGGGGTGCTGGACCCGCCCCCCGGGGGCTCCGCCCCTTCGCTGACGTCATCAAGCCCCTCCCCCTGCTCGGAGGGGGGGGGTGGGAGGTCCGGGGGGGGGGTCGTTGGCCCCTCCCCCCGCTCCCCCCCCCATTTTGATCTCGGGGATCAGGCTCTGGAAGAGAGGGGGCGGGGCTTGGGGGGCGGGGCTTGTGGGGGGCGGGGCTTGGGGAGAGGGCGGGGTTTAAAGGGAGTGGGCGGGGCTTGGGGCCCATTGATCTCTATGGGAGGGGAGGGGGTCAATGCGTGTCCGGTGGGCGGGGCTTTGGGTCCATTGATCTCTTATGGGGGTAATAGGGATGACTGGAGGGGCGTGGCTTGTGGTGGGCAGGGCTTGGGGCCCATTGATCTCTATGGGAGGGGTGGGAGCCAATGGGTGTCTATGGGGGTAATAGGGATGATGGAGGGGGCGTGGCTTTTGGTGGGCGGGGCTTGGGGCCCGATTGATCTCTATGGGAGGGGTGGGAGCCAATGGGTGTCTATGGGGGTAATAGCGATGAATGGAGGGGGCGTGGCTTTTGGTGGGCGGGGCTTGGGGCCCATTGATCTCTATGGGAGGGGTGGGAGTCAATGGGTGTCTATGGGGGTAATAGGGATGAATGGGGGGGCGGGGCTTAAGGGTGGTGGGCGGGGTCAGGGCTTTGTGGGCGGGGCTTAGACCTTGTGGGCGGGGCTTAGAGCTTATGGGTGGGTCTTAGACCTTGTGGGCGGGTGCTTAGACCTTATGGGTGGAGCCAGTGACCTGTGGGCGGGGCTTAAGCCCTGTGGGGGTGGGTCTGAGCATTGTGGGCGGGGCTTAGAGTTGGTGGGCGGGGCTTAGACCTTGTGGGTGGAGCTTAGAGCTTATTGGTGGGTCCTTAGCAGCTTGTGCGTGGAGCTTAGAGCTGGTGGGCGGGGCTTAAGCCCTTGTGGGCGGGCGCTTAAACCTGTGGTGGGCGGGGCTTAGAGCTTATAGGTGGGGCTTAAACCTGGTGGGCGGGGCTTAGAGCTGGTGGGTGGGTCCTATGACCTTGTGGGCGGGGCTTAAACCTCGGTGGGCGGGCTTAGAGCTCCAGGGCGGGGTCTGGGCTTTATGGGCGGGGACTTAGACCTTGTGGGTGGGGCTTAGACCTTGTGGGCGGGGCTTAGACCTTGTGGGCGGGGCTTAGACCCGTATGGGTGGGTCTTAACCCTTGTGGGTGGAGCTTAAGACCGGTGGGCGGGGCTTAGAGCTTGTGGGTGGCTCTTAGAGCTTGTGGGTGGAGCTTAGAGCTCGTGGGTGGGGCTTAGACCTTGTGGGCGGGGCTTAGACCTTGTGGGCGGGGCTTAGACCTTGTGGGCAGAGCTCAGAGCCTAATGGGGTGGGGGCTTAGAGCTTGCTGGGCGGGGGCTTAGAGATCTGAGGTGGGGGTCTGAGCTATTATGGGTGGGGGCTTAGACCTTGTGGGCGGGTCCTGTAACCTGTGGGTGGGGCTTAAACCTCGTGGGCGGGGCTTAGAGCTCCGGGGGTGGTCTCGGGGCTCGGTGGGCGGGGGCTTAGGGCGGGTGGGCGTGGCTTAGGGGGGTGGGCGGGGCACCTTGAGCGAAGTCGGGTGGTGATGCTGATGCTGGGGCGCTTGGGGGCGCTGGCCGTGCTGGAGCCCCAGCGCCGCTTCCGGCCCCCCCCCGCCACGGGGCTCCGCCCACTTCCGGCTCCGCCCCTTGGCTCCTGCTGGGGGGGGGTGGAGCCAAAGGTTAAGCCACGCCCCCCTTCATCTCAACCCCCATTACCCCAATAGACCACCCATTAAGCCCCACCCCTCTCCAATAGGATCAATGGGCCAAAAGCCACGCCCACCACAAGCCACGCCCCCCATTCATCCCTATTGCCCCCATAGACACCCATTAAGCCCCGCCCCCTCCCATAGAGATCAATGGACCACAAGCCACGCCCCTCCATTCATCTCTATTACCCCCATTCATCCCCATTACCCCCATAGACACCCATTAAGCGCACGCCCCCTCCCATAGAGCATCAATGCACCCCAAGCCCCGCCACCACCAAGCCACGCCCTCCATTCATTCCTATTAACCCCATAGAGATCAATGGCCCTTAAGCCCTGCCCCCTCTGCTAAGCCCCGCCCACCCATTCATCCCTATTACCCCCATAGACACCCATTAAGCCACGCCCCCTCCCATAGGGATCAATGGACCTCAAGCCCGCCCACCACAAGCCACGCCCCCTCCATTCATCCCTATTACCCCCATAGAGATCAATGGCCCTTAAGCCCCGCCCACCACAAGCCACGCCCCCCCCATTCATCCCTATTACCCCCATTCACCCCCATTACCCCCATAGACACCCATTAAGCCACGCCCCCTCCCATAGGGATCAATGAACCTCAAGCCACGCCCACCCCAAGCCACGCCCCCTCCATTCATCTCTATTACTCCCCCTTCATCCCTATTACCCCCATACAGATCAACAGACCTTAAGCCCCGCCCACCACAAGCCACGCCCCCTCCATTCATCCCTATTACCCCCATAGAGATCAATGGACCCTAAGCCCCGCCCACCACAAGCCACGCCCCCGTCCATTCATCGCCTACTACCCCCATAGAGATCAATGAAAACCAAGCCACGCCCACCAATTTAAGCTCACACCCCGTCCATTCATCCCTATTACCCCCATAGAGATCAATGGCCCCTTAAGCCCCGCCCCCTCTGCTAAGCCCCGCCCCCTCCATTCACCCCTATGGCCCGCATTACACCCCCCCAGGCCCCTCCCACCCCAGGCCCCGCCCCCTCAACCCACGTGACCAATCAGGGCGATCTTCCTCTTGACGGCCTTGGGCTGGGCGGGGCTCTGGGGAGAGATGGGAGGGGCCAATGGGAAGGGGGGGCGGGGCCAGGGGGTGACGTCAGAGCCGAGGGGGCGGGGCCTGCGGGAGGCTCCGCCCCCTCCTCCCCATTCATTCAACAAGCCACGCCCCCCCCCTTTGCCCCGCCCCCTCCCCAACACTTCCCATTTGATCCCATTGGTCACCGTGGGGCTGCCCCATAAGTTGGGGGGCCCGAGAGTCCAGGGGGTGGAGTTGCTGCCCCATAAGTGACACTGGAAGTCCGTGGGCTGCCCCATAAGTGACTTGGGGGTCTCAGGAGTCCATTGGCTGCCCCATAAGTTGGGGGGCTGGAGATCTATGGGTTGCCCCATAAGTTGGGGGGTGTGGAGATCCATAGGTGTGCCCATAAGTGACTTGGGGGTCTCAGGAGTCCATAGGGTGCCCCATAAAGTTGTGGGTCTGGAGATCTATGGGGTGCCCCATAAGTTGGGGGGCTGGAGATCCATAGGGTGCCCCATAAGTGACTTGGGGGTCTCAACAGTCCATTGGCTGCCCCATAACTTGTGGGTCTGGAGATCCATAGGGTGCCCCATAAGTAACTTGTGGGTCTGGAGATCTATGGGGTGCCCCATAAGTTGGGGGGCTGGAGATCCATAGGGTGCCCCATAAGTGACTTGGGGGTCTCAAGAGTCCATTGGCTGCCCCATAACTTGTGAGTCTGGAGATCCATGGGGCGCCCCATAAGTTGTGGGTCTGGAGATCTATAGGATGATAGGATGCCCCGTAAGTCACTTGTGGGTCTGAAGAGTCCACTGGCTGCCCCATAAGTTGGGGGTCTGGAGATCTATAGGGTGCCCCATAAGTTGGGGGTCTCAGGAGTCCATGGGTTGACCCATAAATTGGGGGTCTGGAGATCTATGGGGTGCCCCATAAGTGACTTGGGGGTCTCAGGAGTCCATGGGCTGCCCCATAAGTTGTGGGTCTGGAGATCTATGGGGTGCCTCATAACTTGTGGGTCTGCAGATCCATGGGGTGCCCCATAAGTTGTGGGTCTGAAGATCTATGGGATGCCCCGTAAGTCGGGGGGCTGAAGATCCATAGGGTACCCCATCAGTGACTTGTGGGTCTGAAGATCCATGGGGTGCCCCATAAGTGACTTGGGGGTCTCAAGAGTCCATTGGCTGCCCCATAACTTGTGGGTTTGAAGATCTATGGGGTGCCCCGTAAGTGACTTGAGGGTCTCAGGTGTCCATTGGCTGCCCCATAACTTGTGGGTCTGAAGATCCATGGGGTGCCCCATAACTTGTGGGTCTGAAGATCCATGGGGTGCCCCATAAGTTGGGAGTCTAGAGATCCATGGGGTGCCCCATAAGTGACTTGGGGGTCTCAATAGTCCATTGGCTGCCCCATAACTTGTGGGCCTGAAGATCTGTGGGGTGCCCCATAAGTGACTTGGGGGTCTCAAGAGTCCATTGTGTGCCCCATAAGTTGTGGGTCTGAAGATCCATGGGGTGCCCCATAAGTGACTTGGAGGTCTCAATAGTCCATTGGCTGCCCCATAACTTGTGAGTCTGGAGATCTATGGGGTGCCCCATAACTTGTGGGTCTGGAGATCCATGGGGTGCCCCATAACTTGTGGGTCTGGAGATCTATGGGGTGCCCCATAACTTGTGGGTCTGGAGATCCATGGGGTGCCCCATAAGTTGTAGGTCTGAACATCTATAGAAGACCCCATAACTTGTGGGTCGGGAGATCCATGGGGTGCCCCATAACTTGTGGGTCTGGAGATCCATGAGGTGCCTCATAAGTTGTAGGTCTGAAGATCTATAGAAGGCCCCATAAGTTGGGGGTCTGGAGATCCATGGGGTGCCCCATAAGTGACTTGGGGGTCTCAGGAGTCCACTGGCTGCCCCATAACTTGTGCGTCTTGAGATCTATAGTATGCCCCATAACTTGTGGGTCTGGAGATCCATGGGGTGCCCCATAACTTGTGGATTTGGAGATCCATGGGGTGCCCCATCAGTGACTTGTGGGTCTGAAGATCTATAGGATGCCCCATAAGTTGGGGGTCTGGAGATCTATGGGCTGCCCCATAAGTGACTTGGGGGTCTGGAGATCCATAGGGTGCCCCATAAGTGACTTGGAGGTCTCAGGAGTCCATTGGCTGCCCCATAACTTGTGCGTCTGGAGATCTATAGGGTGACCCATAACTTGTGGGTCTAGAGATCCATGGGGTGCCCCATAACTTGTGGGTCTGGAGATCCATGGGGTGCCCCATAAGTGACTTGTGGGTCCGGAGATCCTTATGGTGCCCCATAAGTGAATTGGGGGTCTCAGGAGTCCATTGGCTGCCCCATAACTTGTGGGTCTGGAGATCCATGGGGTGCCCCACAAGTGACGTTGGGGGCACTTGTGGGTCCCAGAGCTTCTTGTGGGTCACAAACTTGTGGATCGCGCATGTTCTTGAGTGGCTCCATGGGGTCCCGGCTATGGGGCAGCCCCATAAGTGACGACTTGTAGGTCCCAGGAGGCCTTGAGATGTTCTGTGCCCCATAACTTGGGGGTCGCGAAGCTTCTCTGGGTGTGGGGCAGCCCCATAAGTGCCAACTTATGGGTCCCAAATGGTCCGTATTGTGCCGGGCGCCCCATAACTTGGGGGTCCCAGGAGGTCTTGAGATGTTCTGTGCCCCATAACTTGGGGGTCGCGGAGCTTCTCTAGGTGTGGGGCAGCCCCATAAGTGCCAACTTATGGCTCCCAAACGGTCCGTATTGTGCCGGCGCCCCATAACTTGGGGGTCGCGGAGCTTCTCTAGGTGTGGGGCAGCCCCATAAGTGCCAACTTATGGGTCCCAAATGGTCCGTAGCATGGTGGGTGCCCCATAACTTGGGGGTCCCGGAAGGTCCATGGGGGGGGGGGGCGGTGGGTGCCCCATAACCAGGTGTGGGGCAGCCCCCCAAGTGAGACGTTGGGGGTCCGGGAGCTCCGTGGGGCGGCGCTGGGGTGCCCAAAAGAGACACGTTTGGGGGTGGGGGGGGGGGGCGCTATGGGGCGCCCCCCAAGTTGGGGGGCGCGGGGGAGGGGGTCCGGGAGGGACCCACGGCGCCGTGGGGTGCCCCACAAGTAGTTGTGGGGCGGCCCCATAAGTTGGGAACGGAGGGGGGAGGGGGGGCTGAGGTGGATGTGGGGCACCCCATAAGTGCGGGGCGCGGCGTAATCGAGCCCCATAGATTTGAGGGCGCCCCATTAACCAACCCCGAATGTGTGGGGTGAGCCCCATAAGTCAGCCCCATAGATTCTGGGCAAACCATGAGTGCGCCCCATAAGTGTGGGGTGAGCCCCATAAGTGTGGGGCGAGCCCCATAATTGAGCCCCATAACTCAGCCCCGTAGATTCTGGGCAAAACCTGAGTGCGCCCCATAAGTGTGGGGTGAGCCCCATAAGTGTGGGGCGAGCCCCATAAGTGAGCCCCATAAATAGGGGGGCGCCCCATAACTCAAGCCCGTAGACCCACAAATGAGCCCTGTAACTCAGCCCCATAGATTCCGGGCGCCCCCCCTGAGGGAGCCCCATAAGTGTGTGGCGCCCCATAAGTGTGGGGTGAGCCCCATAAGTGTGGGGCGAGCCCCATAAGTAACACCCATGCACGGGGGGCGCCCCATAACTCACGCAGCTAAAACCCGGCGCGCCCCACAACTCGGCCCCATAAGTGTGGGGCAGCCCCATAACAAGCCCCGTTATGGCCCCCGGCGCTATGGGGCGCCCCATAAGTGGGTTGATAAAGCTGGCGGCGCTATGGGGCGCCCCACAAGTGACCCCCCCCCCCCCCCCCCCTGCCCCACACTTGGGGGGTGGGTTGGTGCCCCTGCCCCACACTTGGGGGGCGTTACCTGTGGGTCTGGGGGTCGCTCGGGGGGGGTCGAGCCCCCCGGCCCGGGGGGGGGTCCCGGTTCCGTGGGCACCGGCGGCTCCTCGCTATGGGGCAGAGGAATCAGTGGGGCTGGCCCCATAGATGCTGCCCCCCCAGCCCCATAGATCCCCCCCACAGCCCCATAGATTTGGCCCCTTTGCTGGGGGTGGCGCACACTTGGGGGTCCTGCCTCATAGATCCCCCCCCCAGCCCCGTAGATCCAGCCCTAGCGCCATAGATCCTGCCCCATAGATCCACCCTCAGCCCCATGGATCCTGCCCCACATCTCCCCATAGAACCCCCCATAGGACACACTGTACATCTTGCCAGCCCCATAGATCCCCCCAGACCCATAGATTCCCCCCAGCCCCATAGATACATCCCCAGCCCCATAGATACACTCTCAGCCCCACAGATTGACCTCCAGCCCCATAGATCCATCCCCAGCCCCATAGATCCATCCCCAGCCCCATAGATTCCCCCCCAGCCCCATACATCCAGCCCCATAGATCCATCCCCAGCCCCATAGATTCCCCCCCAGCCCCATACATCCAGCCCCATAGGTCCATCCCCAGCCCCATAGATCCAGCCCCATAGATCCAGCCCCACAGATACCCCCCCAGCCCCATAGATCCAGCCCCATAGATCCCCCCCCAGCCCCATAGATCCCCCCCCAGCCCCACAGATCCAGCCCCACAGATCCCCCCCAGCCCCATAGATCCCAGCCCCACAGATCCAGCCCCACAGATCCCCCCCAGCCCCACAGATCCAGTCCCATAGATTCAGCCCCGTAGATCCCCCCCAGCCCCACGGATTCTCTCTCAACCCCATAGATGCCCCATAGATCCCCCACATCCCATCCCCACATCCCCCCCACATCCCATCCCCACATCCCAGCCCCATAGATCCCCCCCACCCCATAGATCCAGCCCAGCCCCATAAATCCATCCGCAGCCTCATAGATCCATCCCCAGCCCCATAGATTTGCTCAGCCCCATAGATCCCCCCAAGCCCCATAGATCCCCCCCAGCCCCACATCCCAGCCCCACAGATCCCCCCCAGCCCCATAGATCCCCCCCAGCCCCACATCCCAGCCCCACATCCCAGCCCCATAGATCCTCCCCCAGCCCCACAGATCCAGCCCCATAGATCCCCCCCTAGCCCCATAGATCCTCCCCAGCCCCACATTCAGTCCCATAGATCCATCCCCAGCCCCATAGATCCCCCCTAGTCCCACAGATCCAGCCCCATAGATCCCAGCCCCATAGATCCCCCCCAGCCCCATAGATCCATCCCCAGCCCCATAGATCCCCCCCTAAGCCCCATAGATTCGCTCTCAGCCCCATAGATCCCCCCCAGCCCCATAGATCCATCCCCAGCCCCATAGATCCCCCCCATCCCCACATCCCAGCCCCATAGACCCAGCCCCATAGATCCCAATCTCATAAATCCATCCCCAGCCCCATAGATCCCCCTCAGCCCCATAGATCCCCCCTAGCCCCATAGATCCATCTCCAGCCCCATAGACCCAGCCCCATAGATCCCCCCCATCCCCACATCCCAGCCCCATAGACCCAGCCCCATAGATCCCAATCTCATAAATCCATCCCCAGCCCCATAGATCCCCCTCAGCCCCATAGATCCCCCCTAGCCCCATAGATCCATCTCCAGCCCCATAGACCCAGCCCCATAGATCCCCCCCATCCCCACATCCCAGCCCCATAGACCCAGCCCCAGCCCCACAGATCCCAGCCCCATAGATCCCCCCCATCCCCACATCCCATCCCCACATCCCAGCCCCATAGATCCCCCCCAGTCCCACATCCCAGCCCCATAGATCCCCCCAACCCCACATCCCAGCCCCACAGATCCAGCCCCATAGACCCAGCCCCATAGATCCCCACATCCCATCCCCACATCCCAGCCCCATAGATCCCCCCCCACCCCATAGATCCCCCCATCCCCACATCCCATCCCCACATCCCAGCCCCACAGATCCCAGCCCCATAGATTCGCTCTCAGCCCCACAGATCCCCCCCCCGCCCCACACTTGTGGGTCTCACCCCCCCGCCATCCCCGCTCCTATTGTGCGGCCCGGCGGGCGGGCGGGGCGGCCATCTTGGCCGCTCCCCACAATGCACCGCGCCGCGCGGGGGGCGGGGCCGGGCCGGGGGGGGGGTGTGGCCAAGGGGGGGTGTGGCCAATGGGGTGGGGGGAAGGGGGCGGGGTTTGGGGAGGGGGCGTGGCCTGGAGGGGCGGGGGGGGGGGGGGGGGAAGACCCCGTAGACCCAATAGAGACGCTATAGAGCTCAATATAGAGCGCAGATACAACCTATAGGGACCCATATGGAGCCTATAGAGCCCCACACAGGGCCCATACACCCCCCTATAGATCCTATAGACACCCCGTTCCCTACAGACCCCCATATAGATACCATAGACCCCCATATAGACCCCATAGACCCCCCATATATATCCTATAGATCCCCCATTCCCTATAGATCCCCCAATAGACCCCCATATAGATCCCATAGACCCCCATATAAATCCCATAGACCCCCCCTTCCCTATAGAGCCCCATATAGACCCCATAGACCCCTCATTCCCTATAGAGCCCCGTATAGACCCCATAGACCCCCCTATAGATCCCATACACCTCTATAGACCCCATAGACCCCCATATAGACCCCATAGACCCTCCATTCCCTATAGACCCCAATATAGATCCCATAGACCCCCCCTATAGATCCCATAGACCCCCCATTCCCTATAGATCCCATAGGCCCCCATCTAGACCCCATAGACCCCCCCATCCCCTATAGAACCCCACACAGAACCTATAGACTCCCCCATCTCCTATAAACCCCCATATAGAACCTATAGATCCCCCCATAGATCCCATAGACCCCCCCCATCCCCTATAGACCCTCATATATCCCCTATAGACCCCAATATAGAGCCCTATAGACCCCCCCCATCGCTTATAGACTCCGCTATAGACCCCATAGACCCCCTATAGAGCCCCATAGATCCCCTATAGAGCCCCATAGAGCCTCCTATAGGGCCCCTATACACCCCCCAGCCCCCATGGCCATCTCTATAGAACCCTATGGACCCTATAGACCTCCCTATAGAGCCCCATACAGCCCTCACCCCCTATAGAACCTATGGGCTCTGCCATAGACCCCCATAGATCCCCCCCGTCCCCTATAGAGCTTCTTACAGCCCCTCCTATACCTGCACCCCCTATAGACCCCATAGGGGCCCTATAGACCCCATAGGCGCCCCATAGACCCCCCGAGTCCCTATACACCCCACTAGAGACCCTATAGAGCCCCCATAGAGCTCCCTATAGCGCTTAGAGACCCCCCTATAGAGCTCTACGCTCCCTATAGACTCCGCTATAGATCCTATAAACCCCTATAAGCGCCCACAGCCCCTATAGACTCCCTATACACACCTATAGCCCCTATACACCCCTATAGACACCTACAGGCGCATAGACCCCCTATAGACCCCCATAAAGCCACATAGTCCCTATAGAAGCCCTATAGAAGCCCTATAGACACCCCTAGACCTCCTTATAGTCCCCATAGGCCCCATAGAAGCCCATAGACCCCCTATAGCCCCCATAGCTCCTATAGAGCCCCATAGACCTCCCTATAGACCCCCATAGACCTCCCTATAGTCCCTATAGACCGCCAAAGACCTCCCTATTGACCCTATAGACCCCCACAGACCTCCCTATAGACCCCCATAGACCTCCCTATAGACCCTATAGCCCCCATAGCCCCTATAGATCCCCCTATAGGCTCCCACAGACCTCCCTATAGTCCCTATAGACCCACATAGACCTCCCTATAGACCTCCATAGACCCCCATAGACCTCCCTATAGACCCTATAGACCCTATAGACCCCCTATAGACCCCGTGCTCACCTGCTGTGCTGGGGGCTGCTGGGACCCTCGGGGGCCTCCTGGGGACATGGGGACACAGCTCCAGTATGGACCAGTATGGGCCAGTATGGGCCATAGGGACCCATAGGGACCATAGAGACCCATAGAGCCCCATAGAGCCCCATAGGAACCCATAGGGACCCATAGAGACCCATAGAGACCCATAGAGACCATAGAGACCATAGAGACCATAGAGACCCATAGAGACCATAGAGACCCATAGAGACCATAGAGACCCATAGAGACCCATAGAGACCCATAGAGACCCATAGAGACCATAGAGACCCATAGAGACCCATAGAGACCCATAGAGACCCATAGAGACCATAGAGACCCATAGAGACCATAGAGACCCATAGAGACCCATAGAGACCCATAGAGACCATAGAGACCATAGAGACCCATAGAGACCCATAGAGACCCATAGAGACCATAGAGACCCATAAAGATCCATAGAGACCATAGAGCCCCATAGAGACCATAGAGACCCATAGACACCCATAGAGACCCATAGACACCCATAGAGACCATAGAGACCCATAGAGACCCATAGAGACCATAGAGACCCATAGAGACCCATAGAGACCCATAGAGACCATAGAGACCCATAGGGACCCATAGAGACCCATAGAGACCATAGAGACCCATAGAGACCATAGAGACCCATAGAGACCCATAGAGACCCATAGAGACCATAGAGACCCATAGAGACCATAGAGACCCATAGAGACCCATAGGGTCCCATTGGCCCCGTTACCTTCTGGCTGGTGGGCGTGGCCGGCGGGGAGGGCGACGCCCCCCGGGAGGAGTGGGCGGAGCTTGGCGGTGAGTGGGCGGAGCCTGGCGAGCGCTGGCCCCGCCCCTCAGGCTCCGGCCCCGCCCCCGGGGAAGGGGGCGGGGTCTCCTTGGTGAGCACGGGGGGCGGGGCTTCTTCTGGTGGGGGGCGGGGCTCGGGGCTCTGGCCAATGGGAGGAGGGGAGGGGGAGGTGGGCGGGGCTTGGGGGGGCTCAGGCTCCGCCCCCCGGGGGGGTTCTTCTTCCTCTTCTTCTTCCTCTTCCTCCTCCTCTTCCTCTTCTTCCTCCTCGGGGGCGGGGCTTGGGGGGCCACGCCCCTTCCGGCCCGGCGGAGGCTCCGCCCCCTCGGGGAGGGAGGGGGGGGGAGGGGGAGCCGGGCTGGAAAGGGACCAAAATGGACCCAAATCCGCCCAAATTGGCCCCAAAATGGAGCAAAATGGCCTCAAATTGACCCAAAATGGACCAAAATGGACCAAAATTCACTCAAATTGACCCAAAATCCCCCAAAAATGACCCAAAACTGCCCAAAATTGACCTAAAAATCACCCAAAATTGACCCAAACTTCCCCAAGTTTCCCCAAAAATTGTCCCAAAATTGGATCAAATGACCCAAAATTGCCCAAAATTGACCCAAAATGGATCAAAATTCACCCCAAGTTCCCCCATAATTTGACCCAAAATTGCCCCAAAATGCATCAAAATGGACCAAAATTGACCCAAAATTGATCAAAATTGCCCCAAAATTGACTCAATTTCACCCAAAATTGCCCCAAAATTGCCCAAAATTGACCCCAAATTGACCCAAAATTGACCCAAAATTGACCCAAAATTGACCCAAAATTGCCTCAAATTGCCCCAAAATTGTGCAATATTGACCCAAAATCCCCCAAATTGACCCAAAATCCCCCCAAAATTGACCCAAAAATGATCAAAATTAACCCAAGTTCCCCCAAAATTGACCCAAAACTGCCCAAAATTGACCCAAAATCCCCCCAAAATTGCCCAAAAAATGCCCCAAATTGACCCAAAATCCCCCAAAATTGACTCAAATTGACCCAAAATTTGACCCAAAATTGCCCCAAAATGACCCAAAATTGCCCCAAAATGACCCAAAATGACCCAGAATTGCCTCAAATTGACCCAAAATTGACCCAAAATTGTGCAAAATTGACCCAAAATTGTGCAAAATTGACCCAAAATCCCCCCAAATTTGACCCAAAATTGCGCAAAATTGTGCAAAATTGACCCAAAATCCCCCAAAATTGACCCAAAATCCCCAAAATTGATCCAAAATTGACTCAAATTGCCCCAAAATTTGACCCAAAGTTGCCCAAAAATGACCCAAAATTGCCCCAAAATGGCCCCAGAATTGCCCCAGAATTGCCCCAAAACTGTGCAAAATTGACCCAAATCGACCAAAATTGATCCAAAATTGACCCAAAACGGATCAAAATTGACCCAAAAATCACCCAAAATTGACCCAAAATTCCCCAGTTCCCCCCAAAATTGACCCAAAATTGCCCCAAAATTGACCCAAAATTGCCCAAAATTGACCCAAAATTTGTCCCAAAATGCATCAAAATGGACCAAATTTGACCCAAAATTGCCTCAAATTGCCCCAAAATTGACCCAAATTGACCAAAATTGATCCAAAATTGACCCAAAATGTACCCAAAATGGCCCCAAAATCCCCAAAATGGCCCCAAAATCCCCCAAAATTGACTCAAAATGGATCAAAATTGACTCAAAATTGTGCAAAATTGACCCAAAATCCGCCCAAAATTGACCCAAAATTGACCCAAAATCCCCCTCAAAATTGCCCCAAAATTGCCTCAAATTGCCCAAAATTGACCCAAAATTGACCCAAAATTGCCCCAAAATGGATCAAATTGACCCAAAATTGACTCAAATTGCCCCAAAATTGCCCAAAAATAACCCAAATTGCCCCAAAATGACCCAAAATTGCCCCAAAATTCCCCCCAAATCGACCTAAAATTCCCCAAATTGACCCAAAATCGCCTCAAATTACCCCAAAATTGACCCAAAATTGTGCAAAATTGACCCCAAATTCAGCAAAATTGCCCAAAATTGACCCAAATTGACCCAAAATCTCCCAAAATTAAATCCCCCTGAAAATGCCCCAAAATCGCCTCAAATCGCCCAAAAACCCCCAAAAAACTCCCCCCAAAAACCCCCCAAAACCCCCCAAATTGCCCCAAAACCCCAAAATCCCCCAAAAACCCCCCAAACCCCCCAAAATTGCCCAAAACCCCCCAAATCCGCCCCATTTCCTACCTGTGCCCGCGCCCTCTTCTCCTTCCCCGCCTCGTCGCCCAAATCGCCGCTTTTCGCCGCTTTTTTTGGGTTAAAAAACCATCATTTTGCTTCCCCCGCTTCCCCCCCCCTGAAAATTCACATTTTTGACGCCGCCCGCCGCTTTTTTTGCCCAAAAACGCCCTTTTTCGCCCCAAAATTCACCTTCGGCTTCGCGCTGCTGCAGCAGCTCCTGTTGCTTCTCCAGGTATTGCTTGATGAAGCTGTTTTGACTCATTTCCTCCCCCATCTTGGGGTAAAAAACGGCGATTTTGGGGTTTTTAGGGTGGGCGCAACGTGGGGGAGGGGGGGGGAGTGTTTTTTGGGGGAAAACCCCTCGATTTTGGGGCATTTTGGGCCGTTTGGGGGGTTTTTGCACCTGCGAGTTGGGCTGGAAGGTGCCGTGGGGGGTGGAGTGTTTCTGTAGGTTCTCCAGCATCAGCGCCTGTTTTGAGGTAAAAAATCACCATTTTGGTTAAAAAAACCACATGGGAAGCGTTAAAACCACTTAAATTCACCCAAAATGTGAAGAAACGGCGAAAAAATGGGGAAAATCGGGCGAAAAATGGGCGAAAAGCGACAAAAATCGGGCGCAAAAGCCCCGTGAGGATTTCCCGCCAAAATGGGGCCAAATTGGTGTTTTTAGCCCAAAAATGCGGATTTTGACTCAAATTTGGGCTCAAAATGGTGATTTTTAGGGTTAAAATACGGGTTTGAACTAAAAATCGCTATTTTTACCTCAAATTCCCCCTCAAATTGCCCAAAATTCACCATTTTCCCCCCAAATCTCCTCATTAAACCCCATTAAGTTCCCCCATTAAACCCCAATTTTCCTCACAAATTGCCCAAAATCCTCATTTTTTTACGCCAAAAATCACCATTTTAACCCTAAAAATCACTATTTCCACCAAAAATCACTATTTTTACCTCAAACCCCCACCCAAATTGCCCAAAAATCACCATTTTCCCCCCAAACCTCCTCATTAAACCCCATTAAGTTCCCCCCATTAAACCCCAAATTTCACCCCAAATTCCCTCACAAATTGCCCAAAACCCCCATTTTTCACCCCAAAACCCACCATTTTAACCCTAAAAATCACTATTTCCACCAAAAATCGCTATTTTTACCTCAAATCCCCCCCATTTTACCCAAAAACCCCCATTTTCCCCCCAAATCTCCTCATTAAACCCCATTAAGTTCCCCCCATTAAACCTCAAATTTCACCCCAAATTCCTTCACAAATTGACCAAAACCCCCATTTTTCACCCCAAAAACCACCATTTTAACCCTAAAAATCATTATTTTCACCAAATATCCCCATTTTTACCTCAAATTCCCCCCCAAATTGCCCAAAATTCACCATTTTCCCCCCAAATCTCCTCATTAAGCTCCCCCCATTAAACCCCAAATTTCACCCCAAATTCCCTCACAAATTGCCCAAAATCCCCATTTTTCCCCCCAAAAACCACCATTTCACCCCTAAAAACCACTATTTCCACCAAAAATCTCCATTTTCACCTCAAACCCCCCATTTCCCCCCCAAACCCCCATTACCCCTCCTCAATTTACCCCCAAATCTCCCCAAAACCTCATTTCCCCCCCAAAAAAACCCATTTTCACCCCCATTTTACCCAAAAACCCCCATTTTTACCCCAAACCGCCTATTTTTACCTCATAAACCCCCCCCTTCCCCCCCCCCCCCCCCCCGCGCAGGCGCTTTGGCGGGAAAACGGCGGCGCATGCGCAGTCGCCCCCCCCATATCCCTCAATACACCCCCCCCTATCTACCGCATTTTTTAACCGATTTCGCCCGTTTTTGCCCCATTTCGCGCTCACCCCTCGCAGCCGCTTGACCAGCGCGCTCTTCTGGCCGCTCTTGGCCAGGCCGCGCTGCTCCAGCGCCGCTTTCAGGTCCGCGACGCGCAGCAGATGCAGCGGCCGCCCGTCCAGAGTCACCTCCTCCCCGTCCGCCATCTTCGCCTCCTTCCGCCGCCGCTTCGGGTGTTTCCGCCGCTCTTCGGCTCCTTCCGCCGCCGCTTCGGGTGTTTCCGTCACTCTTCGGCTCTTTCCGTTACTTCTCGGCCGCTTCGGCTCTTTCCGCCTCCGCTTCGGCTCTGGGGTGGGATTCAAACCGCCTCCGCGCTCCCATTGGCTACTCATCGTGTCAATCACCCTCAGCGCACCGCGACGGCGGGGGAGAGGGGCGGACCCAAGCGTCTCCGCCCTCCCATTGGCTACTCATCGCGTCAATCCCCTTTAGACCGCCGCGATTGGCTCCCGAGCCGCGCGGGCGAGGGATCCGCTTCAAACCGCCTCCGCGCTCCTATTGGCCGCGCGTCGCGTCACTCAGCTTTAGAGCGCCGCGATTGGCTGTGGAGGCGGGCGGGCGCTCAGCGCGCCGTAGCACCTCCCCGCGCGGCGATTGGTTGGGCGTGATGTCAGTCTTCGCGCCGCGCGTTGCGATTGGGCGAGGCGCGGCGAGCCGCGCGGCGATTGGCTAGCACCGCCGCGCCGCCCCGCCTTTCTTCTCGCTGAGGCGGCCGCGGGGATGGCGGCGCTGCGGGGCGGCGGGTCGGGCCGCTCGGGGTCCGAAGGGGCAAGCGGAGGGTCCGGAGGTTCAAGCGAAGCCCCCGGAGCCGCTTATGGGAACGGGTTGGGCCCCGGGGAGGGCGCGGAGGAAGCGGCGGGGGTGCGGGGGGTGTCGGGGAGCGGTTTGGGGAGCCGGGGGGGGGGCGGGTTAATGGCGGCCAACGGGGGAGCGAACGCGGCGAGCGGAGGAGCCGCTGTTGTAGGGCAAGGGGGGTCGGTTTTGGGGGTGCCGGCCCCCCCGCAGCAGCCTCAAGGGGTTCAAGAGAGCGGGGAGGAGCTGGAAGAAGAAGCGGCCTTAGGGGAAGGGGACGCGGGGGATTCGGCCATTGAGGACCCGGTGAGGAGATGGGGGAAGGGGGGGGGGGGTCACGTGGGAGGGTCACGTGGGGGGGGCAAAGGGGGGGGCAATGGGAGTTAATGGGGATCAATGGGGGTTAATGGGGGGCAATGGGAGTCAATTGGAATCAATGCAACTCAATGGGGGTTAATGGGGGGCAATGGGGGGGAATGGGGGCAATGGGGGTGAATGGGGATCAATAGGACTCAATGGGGGCTAATGGGGGTTGATGGGGTCAATGGGGGTTAATGGGGATCAATGGGAGTTAATGGGGTCAATGGGGGTTAATGGGATCAATGGAGGCAATGGGAGTTAATGGGGATCAATGGGGGTTAATGGGAGTCAATTAGAGTCAATGGGGGTTAATGGGGATCAATGGGGGGCAATGGGGTCAATGGGAGTTAATGGGGATCAATGCGGGTTAATGGGGATCAATGGGGGTTAATGGGAGTCAATTGGAGTCAATGGGGGGCAATGGGAGTCAATTGGAATCAATGGGACTCAATGGGGGTTAATGAGGGTTAATGGGGATCAATAGGATCAATGGGGGTTAGTGGGAGTCAATTGGAGTCAATGGGGGCTAATGGGGATCAATGGGGGTTAATGGGAGTCAATTAGAGTCAATGGGGGTTAATGGCGATCAATGGGGGTTAATGGAGGGCAATGGGGGTCAATTGGAATCAATGGGGGGCAATGGGATCAATGGGGGTTAATGGGAGTCAATTGGAATCAATGGGAGCTAATGGGGGGAATGGGGTCAATGGGGGTTAATGGGGGGAAATGGGTTCAATGGGGGTTAATGGGGGAAATGGGGTCAATGGGGGTTAATGGTCAATGGGATCAATGGGGATCAATGGGGGGGAATGGGATCAATGGGGGTTAATGGGATCAATGGGGGTTAATGGGGATTAATGGGAATCAATGGGGGGCAATGGGTTAATGGGAGTTAATGGGGATCAATGGGGGTTAATGGGAGTCAATTGGAATCAATGGGAGTTAATGGGATCAATGGGGGGCAATGGGGTCAATGGGAGTTAATGGAGATCAATGGGGGTTAATGGGGATCAATGGGGGTTAATGGGAGTCAATTGGAGTTAATGGGGGTCAATGGGGGCAATGGGAGTCAATTGGAATCAATGAGGATCAATGGGACTCAATGGGGGTTAATGGGGGGGAATGGGATCAATGGGGGTTAATGGGAATCAATGGGAGGGAATGGGGTCAATGGGGGTTAATGGGGGGAAATGGGGTCAATGGGGGTTAATGGGATCAATGGAGATTAATGGGGATCAATGGGGGGCAATGGGTTAATGGGAGTTAATGGGGATCAATGGGGGTTAATGGGAGTCAATTGGAATCAATGGGAGTTAATGGGGTCAATGGGGGTTAATGGGATCAATGGGGTCAATGGGAGTTAATGGGGATCAATGGGGGTTAATGGGGATCAATGGGGGTTAATGGGAGTCAATGGGGGTTAATGGGGATCAATGGGGGGCAATGGGAGTCAATTGGAGTCAATGGGGGTTAATGGGGATCAATGGGGGGCAATGGGAGTCAATTGGAGTCAATGGGGGTTAATGGGGATCAATGGGGGGCAATGGGAGTCAATTGGAATCAATGGGAGTTAATGGGGTCAATGGGGGTTAATGGGATCAATGGGGGGCAATGGGGGCAATGGGAGTCAATTGGAATCAATGGGGGTTAATGGGGATCAATGGGGATAAAGGGGAATAATGGGGGGCAATGGGGATTAATGGGGGCAATGGGAATCAGTTGGAGGCAATGGGGTCAATGGGGGTTAATGGGAATTAGTGGGGGGGAATGGGAGTCAATGGGGGTTAATGGGGGGGAATGGGGTCAATGGGAAGCAATGGGGGTTAATGGGGGTCAGTGGGAAGCAATGGGGGTTAACGGGGGGCAATCAGGTCAATGAGATCAATGGGGGTCAATTGGAATCAATGGGGTCAATGGGAATTAATGGGGGTCAGGGGGGTCAATGGGGGTTAATGGGGGTCAATGGGGATTAATGGGGGTCAATGGGGATTAATGGGGGTCAATGGGGAGCAATAGGGGGCAGTGGGGTTAGTGGGAGTTAATGGGGATCAATGGGGGTTAATGTGGGGGAATGGGATCAATGGGGGGCAATGGGGGTCAATTGGAATCAATTGGGGACAATGGGGTTAATGGGGGGGAAGGGGGTCAATGGGAGTTAATGGGGATCAATGGGGCTTAATGGAGGGGAATGGGGTCAATGGGGGGCAATGGGAGTCAATTGGAATCAATGGGGGGCAATGGGGTTAATGGGGATCAATGGGGGTTAATGGGATCAATGGGGGTCAATGGGAAGCGATGGGGGTTAGTGGGGGGCAATGGGGTCAATGTGATCAATGGGGGTTAATGGGAGTGAATTGGAATCAGTTGGGGGCAATGGGGTTAATGGGGATCAGTGGGGGGCAATGGGTCAATGGGGGTTAATGGGAGTTAATGGGGATCAATGGGGGCTAATGGGGGGGAATGGGATCAATGGGGGCAATGGAGTCAATGGGATCAATGGGGACAGTGGGGGTCAATGGGGGTTAATGGGGCGCAATGCGGGTCAATTGGAATCAATTGGGGTCAATGGGGTCAATGGGAATTAATGGGGGGGAATGGGGTTAATGGGGATCAATGGGGCTTAATGGAGGGAAATGGGATCAATGGGGGACAATGGGAGTCAATTGGAATCAATGGGGGTCAATGAGAGTTAATGGGGTTATTGGTGGGCAATGGGGATCAATGGGGGTTAATGGGGATCAATGGGGTGCAGTGGGGGTCAATTGAAATCAATGGGACTCAATGGGGTTAATGGGGGGGAATGGGATCAATGGGTGTTAATGGGGGGCAATGAGACTCAATGGGGAGCAATGGGGCTTATGGGGATCAATGGGGTGCAGTGGGAATCAGTGGGGTCAATGGGGGGGAAGGTCCCTCCCCCCCTGACCCCTGTGACCCCCCATAACCCCCCATGCCCCCCCCAACCCCCATGCCCCCCATAACCCCCCATACCCCCCCAACCCCCATAACCCCCCATGCCTCCCCTGCCCCCATAACCCCCCCAACCCCCATAACCCCCTCTGCCCTCCATGACCCCCCCTGCCCCCCATAACCCCCCATGCCCCCCAGGAGCTGGAGGCCATCAAGGCGCGGGTGCGGGAGATGGAGGAGGAGGCCGAGAAGCTCAAGGAGCTGCAGAACGAGGTGGAGAAACAGATGAACATGAGCCCGCCCCCCGGCAACGGTGAGACACGCCCCCCTGGCCACGCCCCCAAGCCCCTGGCCACGCCCCCTCACCCCAAACCCCGCCCCCTCACTTCAAACCCCACCCCCTGTGTCTTAAACCCCACCCCTGCGTTCCCACCCATTGCAATCCAGGCCACGCCCCCTGCGGCCCAGGCCCCGCCCCCTATGAACTGAGGGGTCACTGGGTTGAACTGGGGGATCACTGGTTGGACTGGTTTGAACTGGGGGGGTCACTGGTTTGAACTGGGGGAGTCACTGGTTTCAACTGGGAGTCACTGGGATGAACTGGGATGAACTGGGGGGGTCACCGGATTGAACTGGTTTGAACTGGTTGAACTGGGGGGGTCACCGGGTTGAACTGGTTTGAACTGGGGGGGTCACTGGTTGAACTGGTTTGAACTGGGGGGTCACTGGTTTAAACTGGGGGGGTCACCGGGTTGAACTGGTTTGAACTGGAAGTCACTGGGATCAACTGAAGGGGTCACCGGGTTGAACTGGTTTGAACTGGGGGGGTCACCGGTTTGAACTGGGGGGGTCACTGGGTTGAAATGGGATGAACTGGGGGGGTCACCGGGTTGAACTGGTTTGAACTGGGGGGGTCACTGGGTTGAACTGGGATGAACTGGGGGGGTCACTGGGTTGAACTGGTTTGAACTGGGGGAGTCACCGGATTGAACTGGTTTGAACTGGGGGGGTCACCGGGTTGAACTGGTTTGAACTGGGAGTCACTGGTTTGAACTGGGGGGGTCACTGGTTTGAACTGGGGGGGTCACCGGGTTGAACTGGTTTGAACTGGGGGGGTCACCGGGTTGAACTGGTTTGAACTGGGGGGGTCACCGGCTTGAACTGGGAGTCACTGGTTTGAACTGGGAGCCATTGGGATGAACCGGGAGCCCCTGGGCCACTCCCCCCCCCCCCCCCCCGCTTCCCCCTAAGCCCCGCCCCTTCCCCCTCAACCAATTGCAAGCCGAGGGGGGCGTGGCCTCTAACAAGCCCCGCCCCCCAGCCGGCCCAGTCATCATGTCCCTGGAGGAGAAGATGGAAGCAGATGCTCGTTCTATATACGTAGGAAACGTACGTATTTTGGGGCGAAACCCTTCGATTTTGGGTTCGGCGGGTTCGGGGCGACGTGAAGAAGCTCGTTAACTAACGAAGGTGTTAATTAGGTGGATTACGGCGCCACGGCCGAGGAGCTGGAGGCGCATTTCCACGGCTGCGGCTCCGTCAACCGCGTCACCATCCTGTGCGACAAGTACAGCGGGCACCCCAAAGGGTGGGTGTGACGTCACTGGTGATGTCATTGATGACGTCAGCGCGTCGGGGAGGGTGATGAGGATTAATTAGGGGTGTTAATTAAGCAGGTTTGCGTACATTGAGTTCTCGGATAAGGAGTCGGTGAGGACGTCGATGGCGCTGGATGAGTCGCTGTTCAGGGGGAGGCAGATCAAGGTGGGGCAATGGGGGCGATGGGGGTGATGGGGACAATGGGGGCGATGGGGACAATGGGGACAATGGGGGCAATGGGGACAATGGGGGCGATGGGGGCAATGGGGACATTGGGGTCAATGGGGATCAATAAGAGTCAATAGGAGTCAATGGGAGTTAATGGGGATCAATAAGAGTCAATGGGGGTCAATGGGAGTTCAATGGAAGTCAATGGGAGTTAATGGGAGTCAATGGGGATCGATAGGAGTCAATAGGAGTCAATGGGAGTTAATGCGGATCAATAAGAGTCAATGGGGGTCAATGGGGCTCAATGGGAGTCAATAGGAGTCAATGGGGTCAATGGGAGTTAATGGGGGACAATGGCGACAATGGGGATCAATGGGAGTCAACAGAAATCAATAGGAATAAATGGGGGTCAATAGGAATCAATTGGAATCAATGGGGGGCAATGGGATCAATGGGGTCAATGGAAATCAATGGGGGTCAATGGAAATCAATGCATGTCAATGGGGCAATGGGGATCAATGGGGTCAATGGGGATCAATGGGGGTCTATGGGGTTAAATTGGCGACAATGGGGGTGAATGGGGATCAATGGGAGTTAATGAGGGTCTATGGGGTCAATAGGATCAATGGGAGTCAATAGAAATCAATAGGAACCAATGGGGGGCAATGGGAGTCAATGGGGCAATGGGTTAATGGGGTCAATAGAAATCAATGGCGGTCAATGGGGTCAGTGGGGTTAATGGGGATCAATGGGGGACAATGGGGTCAATGGGAGTCAATGGGGTCAATAGAAATCAATGCACATCAATGGGGGTCAATGGGGATCAATAAGACTTAATAGGACTTAAACGGAGTTAATAGGACTTAATGAGGCTTAATGTGGATCAGTAAGAGTCAATGGGGTTCAATGGGGCAATGGGATCAATGTTACTCAACGCACATCAGTGGGGTCAATGGGATCAATGGGATCAATGGGGACAATGGGGTCAATGGGTCAATGGGGACAATGGGATCAATGGGGTCAATGGGGATCAATGGGGGTCAATGGGTCAGTGGGTCAGTGGGATCAATGGGGGTCAATGGGAGCCAGTGGGACTCAATGGGTCAACAAGAGTTAATGAGAGTTAATGTGGGTTAATGGGGTCAATGGGTCAATGAGGTCAATGGGTCAATGGAAATCAATAGGTCAACGGAGGTCAATGGGGTCAATGAGAATCAATGGGGTCAATGGGAGTCAATGTGGATCAATGGGGGTCGGTGGGTCAATGGGATCAATGGGGTCAATGGGGGTCAATGGTGTCAATGGGGGTCAATAGATCAATGGGGGTCAATGGGAGTTAATAGCGCTGGTGTAATCAATGGGGGTCTATGGGGTTAAATTGGGGTCAATGGAAATCAATGCACATCAATGGGGGTCAGTGGGGTTTATGGGGTCTATGGGGGTCAATGGGGTCAATGGGGGTTAATGAGGTCAATGGGGTCAATGGCTTAATGAGGTCAATGGGTCAATGGGGTCATTTGGGGTTAATGGGATCAGTGGGGTCAATGGCTCAATGGGGGTCAATGGCTCAATGGGTCAATGGGGTCAATGGGATCAATGGAGTCAATGGGGTCAATGCCTCAATGGGATTAATGGGTCAATGGGATTAATGGGTCAATGGGATCAATGGGGTCAATGGGGGTCTATGGGGTCAATGGGGATCAATGGTGTCCCCCCCAGGTGATCCCCAAGCGCACCAACCGGCCCGGCATCAGCAGCACGGACCGGGGGTTCCCGCGGGGCCGTTTCCGCGGGAGGGGCGGGGCCCACGGCGCCCGCACCCGCTTCTACGCCGGCTACCGGCCCAGGGGGCGGGGCTACAGGTGAGCCGCGCTCTCATTGGCTGGAGACACCCGGGGGAGGCTCCGCCCACACACCCCCCCCCCCCCCCCCTCCACCACCCGCCCCATTGGGTACAGGGATATAATGAGGGGGATGGGGGGTGTTGGCTCCGCCCACTGTGTGTTCATTGGGTGCAGGGGAGGCTCCGCCCTCTGTGCGCTCATTGGTTGAAGCGGGGGCTCCGCCCACTGCGATAATAGGGTGGAATGGGGGGATGGAGGTTGCGGCCACTGAGCGCTGATTGGGTGGAGCGGGGGCTCCGCCCACTGCGCTCCCATTGGCTACAGTGGGGGCTCCACCCACTGCGCGCTCATTGGGGGGAGTAGGGGGGTGGAGGCTCCGCCCCCTGTGCTGTCATTCGTTGCAACGGGGGGCAATGGAGGCTCCACCCCTTGCGCTCTCATTGGCTGCAATGGGGGGGGATGGAGGCTCCACCCACTGCACTCTCATTGGCTGCAGTGGGGGGCAATGGAAGCTCCACCCCCTGCACTCTCACTGGTTGCAATGGGGGGCAATGGAGGTTCCGCTCCCTGCGCTCTCATTGGCTGAAGTGGGGGGCCATGGAGGCTCCACCCACTGAGCTCTCATTGGCTGCAATGGGGGGGGATGGAGGCTCCACCTCCTCTGCTCTCATTGGCTGCAATGGGGACTCCACCCACTGCACTCTCATTGGCTGCAATGGGGGGCAATGGAGGCTCCACCCACTGCCCTCTCATTGGCTGAAGTGGGGGGCAATGGAGGCTCCACCCCTTGCGCTCTCATTGGCTGAAGTGGGGGGGGGGGATAGAGGCTCCGCCCACTCCACTCTCATTGGCTGAAGTGGAGGGGGATGGAGGCTCCACCCACTGCCCTCTCATTGGCTGAAGTGGGGGGGGGATGGAGGCTCCACCCACTGCCCTCTCATTGGCTACAATGGGGGGCAATGGAGGCTCCGCCCGTTGCACTCTCATTGGCTGCAGTGGAGGCTCCACCCACTGCCCTCTCATTGGCTACAATTGGGGAGGATGGAGGCTCCACCCCCTGCGCTCCCATTGGCTGCAGTGGAGGCTCCACCCATTGCCCTCTCATTGGCTACAATTGGGGGGGATGGAGGCTCCACCCACTGCACTCTCATTGGTTGCAATGAGGGCTCCGCCCACCGTGTTCTCATTGGCTGCCGGGGGGGGGGAGGGGGGCGTGGCCTCACTTTGGCGCCAATTCCCAACCCTTTCACTCCCACTCCATTGTCTCTATGGGGTGGGCGTGGCCTCGAAGGGGAGGGGGCGTGGCCTCCTAAGCCCCGCCCCCTCCCCTAACCCCGCCCCTTTCTTCCCGCAGGGGCCGCGCCCGCGCCACCTCCTGGTACAACCCCTATTGACACCCCCCCCTCCCCCCCTTTACACTCATTAATTAATTAACCGCTTCATTAACCCCGCCAGGTGGTCACCCCCCCCCCCCCCCCCCACCAATGGGCGTGGCCACGCCCCCTCCCGCCCTGGCCACGCCCCCTTCCCCCCTCTCCTCCAATCCCCTTTGAGTCTCTTTATCGTTGCAGGTGGCGCCAGGAGCCGCGACCGGACCAGGGGGGCGGGGCCTGGGGAGGAGGGGGCGGGGCCACGGGAGGAGGGGGCGGGGCCTCCAGGAAGGGGGCGGGGGGGCGGGGCCTGAAGGGGAATAAAGAGTCCGAGGGGGGGTATGAAACCCTGGTGATTTTGACCCAAAACCCCATCGTTTTCCCCCCAAAATCCACGCGGTTTTTTCCCCTCCCCCGATTTGACCCCATTTGACCATTTTTCGACCCATTTCTCGGGGTGGTTTTCACTCGTTTCGCCCCTTTTTGGGCGATTCGGGTGGATTCGGCTCTTTCCGGGTCCCTGGGGGGGGGTTCGGGGCTCTTCGGGTGTTTCCGGAGCCGTTCGGGTCTTTCCGGGGCCGTTCGGGTCCCTTCGGGTCTTTCCGGGGCCGTTCGGGTGTTTCCGGCGCCGTTCGGGTCCCTTCGGGTCCTTCCGGGGCCCTTCGGGTCTTTCCGGGGGGGGGTGCGGGTGTTTCCGGAGCCCTTCGGGTCCCTTCGGGTCTTTCCGGCGCCATTCGAGTCACTTCGGGTGTTTCCGGGGGGGGGATTCGGGTCCCTTCGGGTGTTTCCGGCGCCGTTCGGGTCCCTTCGGCTATTTCCGGAGCCCTTCGGGTCTTTCCGGGGGGGGGGGGGGTTCGGATGTTTCCGGCGCCGTTCGGGTCCCTTCGGGTATTTCCGGGGGGGGGTTCGGGCGCTTTCGGGAGCGCTCGGGACTCGGGTCCCATTCGGCTCCACTCGGGTCCCTTCGGCTCCACTCGGGTCCCATTCGGCTCCACTCGGGTCCCTTCGGCTCCACTCGGTGCCCGTTCGGCTCCACTCGGGTCCCATTCAGTTCCCATTCGGCTCCACTCGGGTCCCTTCGGCTCCACTCGGTTCCCATTCGGTTCCCATTCGGCTCCACTCGGTTCCCATTCGGTTCCCATTCGGCTCCACTCGGGTCCCATTCGGTTCCCATTCGGCTCCACTCGGGTCCCTTCGGCTCCACTCGGGTCCCATTCGGCTCCTCTCGGTTCCCATTCGGTTCCCTTCGGCTCCACTCGGGTCCCTTCGGCTCCATTCGGCTCCACTCGGGTCCCTTCGGGTGTCTTCGGCTCCACTCGGGTCCCTTCGGGTCCCTTCGGGTCCCATTCGGCTCCACTCGGGTCCCTTCGGGTCCCTTCGGAACCACTCGGGTCCCTTCGGCTCCGTTCGGCTCCACTCGGGTCCCTTCGGGTCTCTTCGGCTCCTTTCGGCTCCTCTCGGCTCCCCCCCCCATGGACTGGTTCCACTGCAACCGCTGCTTCCTCCAGCGCGGCTCCCGCTTCTCCGTCACCAGCTGCGGCCACGTCCTGTGCGAGCGCTGCGGGGCCGCCGGTACGCCCCCAAAACCCCCGAAAACCCCCAAAAACACCCCAAAAACCCCCAAAAACCCCCCCAAAAACCCCAAAAACCCCCTTAAAACCCCCCAAAAACCCCCAAAAACCCCCAAAAACCCCTTAAACACCCCCCCCCCCCCCCCGCCCCCGAGCGGGGGAAGCGGGAAAAGGGGTTAAAAAGGGGTAAAAATGGGGTTTTGGGGGCGATTTAAGCGTTGAAATGATTTTAGAAAAGGGTTGAGCGGCGGTTTATACCCTAAAATGGGGAAAAAAGGGGATTTTGAGTCGTTTTAAAGGCGAAAATGAGTAAAAAATGGGGGTTTTACCTCAGGTTAAAAATGGCGGGAAAATGGGGTCCCGCCTCAATTTAAACCCTAAAATGAGCAAATAAAGGGATTTTAATTCATTTTAAACACAAAAATGACCAAAAAAAAGGTATTTTAGTGCATTTTAAACCATAAAATGAGTAAAAAAGGGGATTGTGTGTCATTTTAAACTAATAAAGTGACTAAAAAAGGGGTTTTACCTCAGTTTGAAAATGGAGGGAAATGGGTTCGTGACTTAATTTAAATCCTAAAATGAGCAAATAAAGGGATTTTAATTCATTTTAATCACCAAAACGACTCAATAAAACAATTTTAATTTGTTTTAAACCCTAAAATGAGGAAAAAAGGGCATTTTGTGTCATTTCAAACTAATAAAGTGACTGAAAAAAGGGGTTTTACCTCAGGTTAAAAATGGTGGGAAATGGGTTCCCGCCTCAATTTAAACCCTAAAATGGCCAAATAAAGGGATTTTAATTCATTTTAATCACCAAAATGACCCAAAAAAGGGATTTTAGTGCATTTTAAACCATAAAATGAGTAAAAAGGGGGATTTTGTGTCATTTTAAACTAATAAAGTGACTAAAAAAGGGGTTTTACCTCAGTTTAAAAATGGAGGGAAATGGGTTCGTGACTTAATTTAAATCCTAAAATGAGCAAATAAAGGGATTTTAATTCATTTTAATCACCAAAACGACTCAATAAAACAATTTTAATTCGTTTTAAACCCTAAAATGAGGAAAAAAGGGGATTTTGTGTCATTTTAAACTAATAAAGTGACTAAAAAAGGGGGTTTTACCTCAGGTTAAAAATGGAGGGAAATGGGTTCCCGCCTCAATTTAAACCCTAAAATGGCCAAATAAAGGGATTTTAATTCATTTTAATCACCAAAACGACTCAATAAAACAATTTTAATTCGTTTTAAACCCTAAAATGAGGAAAAAAGGGCATTTTGTGTCATTTTAAACTAATAAAGTGACTAAAAAAGGGGGTTTTACCTCAGTTTAAAAATGGTGGGAAATGGGTTCCCGCCTCAATTTAAACCCTAAAATGGCCAAATAAAGGGATTTTAATTCATTTTAATCACCAAAACGACCCAAAAAAGGGATTTTAGTGCATTTTAAACCATAAAATGAGTAAAAAAGGGGATTTTGTGTCATTTTAAACTAATAAAGTGACTAAAAAAGGGGGTTTACCTCAGTTTAAAAATGGAGGGAAATGGGTTCGTGACTTAATTTAAATCCTAAAATGAGCAAATAAAGGGATTTTAATTCATTTTAATCACCAAAACGACTCAATAAAACAATTTTAATTTGTTTTAAACCCTAAAATGAGGAAAAAAGGGCATTTTGTGTCATTTTAAACTAATAAAGTGACTGAAAAAGGGGGTTTTACCTCAAGTTAAAAATGGTGGGAAATGGGTTCCCGCCTCAATTTAAACCCTAAAATGGCCAAATAAAGGGATTTTAATTCATTTTAATCACCAAAATGACCCAAAAAAGGGATTCTAGTGCATTTTAAACCATAAAATGAGTAAAAAAGGGGGTTTTGTGTCATTTTAAACTAATAAAGTGACTAAAAAAGGGGGTTTACCTCAGTTTAAAAATGGAGGGAAATGGGTTCGTGACTTAATTTAAATCCTAAAATGAGCAAATAAAGGGATTTTAATTCATTTTAATCACCAAAACGACTCAATAAAACAATTTTAATTCGTTTTAAACCCTAAAATGAGGAAAAAAGGGGATTTTGTGTCATTTTAAACTAATAAAGTGACTAAAAAAAGGGGTTTTACCTCAGTTTAAAATTGGAGGGAAATGGGTTCCCGCCTCAATTTAAACCCTAAAATGGCCATATAAAGGGATTTTAATTCATTTTAATCACCAAAACGACTCAATAAAACAATTTTAATTCGTTTTAAACCCTAAAATGAGTAAAAAAGGGGATTTTGTGTCATTTTAAACTAATAAAGTGACTAAAAAAGGGGTTTTACCTCAGTTTAAAAATGGAGGGAAATGGGTTCGTGACTTAATTTAAATCCTAAAATGAGCAAATAAAGGGATTTTAATTCATTTTAATCACCAAAACGACTCAATAAAACAATTTTAATTCGTTTTAAACCCTAAAATGAGGAAAAAAGGGGATGTTGTGTCATTTTAAACTAATAAAGTGACTGAAAAAAGGGGTTTTACCTCAGGTTAAAAAAGGCGGGAAAACGCTTTCCCGCCTATTTTAAGCTCGAAAAGCCCCAAAAAGTGGCGTTTTCGGCCCAAATTGGGTCCCCTGGGGGTCGTGACCCCCATGGGGGGGTGGGGGACCCTCAAAACGGGGGATTTTGGGGCGTTTTGGGGCGTTTTGGTGAGTTTGGGGGTCTCCGCAGGGCGCTGTGTGGTGTGTGGGGAGCAGAGCCGCCTGCTGCCCGTGGGGAGGCAGGTGGGTGATCACGTGACCCCTGTGACCCCCATTGACCCATTGACCCCCATTGATCCCCATTGATCCCCATTGACCCCATTGACCCCCATTGACCCCATTGACCCCCATTGATTCTCATTGACCCCCATTGACCCCCATTGATCCCATTGACCCCTATTGATCCCATTGACCCCATTGACTCTTACTGATCCATGTTGGCTCTCCATTGATCCCATTGACCCCATCGACCCCATTGACCCCATTGATCCCATTGATCCCCATTGACCCCATTGACCCATTGACCCCATTGACCCCATTGACCCCCATTGATTCTCATTGACCCCCATTGACCCCCATTGATCCCATTGACCCCCATTGACCCCCATTGATCCCATTGACCCCGTTGATCCCCATTGACTCCATTAATCCCATTGACCCCATTGTCCCCATTGATCCATTGACCCCATTGATCCCCATTGACTCCCATTGATTCCCATTGATTCCCATTGATTCCAATTGAGTCCCATTGCCCCCCATTAATTCCTATTGCCCCTCATTGACCCCCATTGCCCCATTGCCCCCATTGCCCCCATTGCCCCATTGACCCCCATTGCCCCATTGCCCCCATTGCCCCCATTGCCCCATTGACCCCCATTGCCCCCATTGCCCCATTGACCCCCATTGCCCCCATTGCCCCCATTGCCCCCATTGCCCCATTGACCCCCATTGCCCCCATTGCCCCCATTGCCCCATTGCCCCCATTGCCCCCATTGCCCCCATTGTCCCCATTGCCCCATTGACCCCATTGATCCCCATTGTTCTCCCCCAGCTCCATCCCAACCAGCGCCGGTTCTTCTCCAGCCCCACGGACACGGCCACACGGGCCCTGATGCAGCTGTCACAGGTACGGGACATGGGGACAATGGGGACATGGGGACAATGGGGGCAATGGGGACAATGGGAGCAATGGGGACAATGGGGGCGATGGGGGTGATGGGGTCAATGGGTCAATGGGGGTCAATGGGGTCAATGGGGGTCAATGTGATCAATGGGGACAATGGGGGCGATGGGGACTATGGGGGTCAATGGGGTCAATGAGGGTCAATGGGGGTCAACGGGGGTCAATGTGGATCAATGGGGTCAATGGGTCAATGGGCTCAATGGGGATAATGGGGTCAATGGGATCAATGGGGTCAATAGGAGTCAATGGGGTCAATGGGGTAAATGGGGTCAATGGGGTCAATGGGTCAATTGGAATAATTGGGTCAATGGGGTCAATGGGATCAATGGGATCAATGGGGGGCAATGGGGGTCAATGGGATCAATTGGGGTCAATGGGGGGCAATGGGGTCAATGGGGGTCAATGGGGTCAATTGGTCAATGGAGGTCAATGGGGGCAATGGGAGTCAATGGGGTCAATTGGTCAATGGGGTCAATGGGGTGCAATGGGGTAAATGGGGTCAATGGGACAATGGGGACAATGGGGGTTGATGGGGGCAATAGGGAAAATGGGGTCAATGGGGGTCAATGGGTCAATGGGGCAATGGGGTCAATGGGGTCAGTGGGTCAATGGGACAATGGGGTCAATGGGTCAATGGGGTCAATGGGTCAATGGGTCTATGGGGTCAATGGGGTCAATGAGTCAATGGGAGTCAATGGGGTTAATGGGTCAATGGGTCAATGGGGTCATATGAGGTCAGTGGGTCAATGGGGTCAATGGGTCAATGGCTCAATGGAGGCAATGGGTCAATGGAGGCAATGGGGTCAATGGGGTCAGTGGGTCAATGGGACAATGGGGTCATATGAGGTCAGTGGGTCAATGGGGTCAATGGGTCAATGGGGGCGATGGGGGTCAATGGGATCAATGGGTCAGTGGTCAATGGGGTCAGTGGGTCACTGGTCCCTGGTCCCTGTCCCGTGCAGACGTGGCGGTTCCAGCGCGCTCAGGCCGAGCTGCGGGTGACGCGGCTGCGCGAGGCGGCTGAGAGAGCACAGAGAGACCTGCAGGAGGCACAGCGGTGGGACCCATAGATTGACCCATAGGGACCATAGGGACCATAGAGACCATAGAGACCATAGAGACCATAGAGACCCATAGAGACCATAGAGACCCATAGAGACCCATAGAGACCATAGAGACCATAGAGACCATAGAGACCCATAGAGACCCATAGAGACCCATAGAGACCATAGAGACCATAGAGACCCATGGAGACCATAGAGACCCATAGAGACCCATAGAGACCCATAGAGACCCATAGAGACCATAGAGACCCATAGAGACCCATAGAGACCCATAGAGACCATAGAGACCATAGAGACCCATAGAGACCCATAGAGACCCATAGAGACCATAGAGACCATAGAGACCCATAGAGACCCATAGAGACCCATAGGGACCCATAGGGAGCCATAGAGACCCATAGAGACCCATAGAGACCCATAGAGACCATAGAGACCCATAGAGACCCATAGAGACCCATAGAGACCCATAGAGACCATAGAGACCATAGAGACCCATAGGGACCATAGAGACCATAGAGAGCCATAGAGACCATAGAGACCCATAGAGCCCCATAGGGACCCATAGAGACCCATAGAGACCATAGAGACCATAGAGACCATAGAGACCCATAGAGACCCATAGAGACCATAGAGACCCATAGAGACCATAGAGACCCATAGGGACCCATAGAGACCATAGAGACCATAGAGACCATAGAGACCCATAGAGACCCATAGAGACCATAGAGACCCATAGAGACCATAGAGACCATAGAGACCATAGAGACCCATAGAGACCATAGAGACCATAGAGACCCATAGAGACCCATAGAGACCATAGAGACCCATAGAGACCATAGAGACCATAGAGACCCATAGAGACCATAGAGACCATAGAGACCATAGAGACCCATAGAGACCCATAGAGACCCATAGAGACCATAGAGACCCATAGAAACCCATAGAGACCCATAGAGACCATAGAGACCCATAGAGAGCATAGAGACCATAGAGACCCATAGAGACCCATAGAGACCCATAGAGACCCATAGAGACCATAGAGACCATAGAGACCCATAGAGACCATAGAGACCATAGAGACCCATAGAGACCCATAGAGACCATAGAAACCCATAGAGACCCATAGAGACCATAGAGACCCATAGAGACCCATAGAGACCCATAGAGACCATAGAGACCATAGAGACCCATAGAGACCATAGAGACCCATAGAGACCCATAGAGACCATAGAGACCCATAGAGCCCATAGAGACCATAGAGACCATAGAGACCATAGAGACCCATAGAGACCCATAGAGACCATAGAGACCCATAGAGACCATAGAGACCATAGAGACCCATAGAGACCCATAGAGACCATAGAGACCATAGAGACCCATAGGCACCCATAGAGACCCATATGGGCGCCATATTGGGAGGGTCCCCCCCATTTTTGGAGTCCTTCCCCCCACTTATGGGTCTCTGTCCCCCCAGGGAGCTGCAAACGCTACGGCGGGAGAACGCGGAGCTGCGGCGGGCACAGGTACCCATAGATTGACCCATAGATTGACCCATAGAGACCCATAGAGACCCATAGAGACCATAGAGACCCATAGAGACC
>NC_137575.1:104637-175466 GCF_963082525.1 Nesoenas mayeri | reverse complement strand
GGCGCTGGCCGTGCTGGAGCCCCAGCGCCGCTTCCGGCCCCCCCCGCACGGGGCTCCGCCCACTTCCGGCTCCGCCCCCTTGGCTCCTACTGAGGGGGGTGGAGCCAAAGGTTAAGACACGCCCCCCTTCATTCAACCCCATTACCCCAATAGACCACCCATTAAGCCCCACCCCCTCCCATAGGGATCAATGGGCCACAAGCCACGCCCCAAAAGCCACGCCCCCCATTCATCCCTATTGCCCCCATAGACACCCATTAAGCCCGCCCCCTCCCATAGAGATCAATGGACCACAAGCCACGCCCCCTCCATTCATCTCTATTACCCCCATTCATCCCCATTATCCCCATAGACACCCATTAAGCCACGCCCCCTCCCATAGAGATCAATGCACCCCAAGCCCCGCCCACCACAAGCCACGCCCCCATTCGAATCAATGGCGCTTAAGCCCCGCCCCCCATTCACCCCTATTATCCCTATAGACGCTCATTAAGCCACGCCCCCTCCCATAGAGATCAATGGACCCCAAGCCCCGCCCACCACAAGCCACGCCCTCCATTCATTCCTATTAACCCCATAGAGATCAATGGCCCTTAAGCCCCGCCCCCTCTGCTAAGCCCCGCCCACCCATTCATCCCTATTACCCCCATAGACACCCATTAAGCCACGCCCCCTCCCATAGAGATCAATGGCCCTCAAGCCACGCCCACCCCAAGCCACGCCCCCTCCATTCATCCCTATTACCCCATAGAGATCAATGGAAACCAAGCCACGCCCACCACAAGCCACGCCCCCTCCATTCATCCCTATTACCCCTATAGAGATCAATGGACCCCAAGCCCCGCCCACCACAAGCCACGCCCCCTCCATTCATCCCTATTACCCCCATAGAGATCAATGGAAACCAAGCCACGCCCACCAATTTAAGCTCCACCCCCTCCATTCATCCCTATTACCCCCATAGAGATCAATGGCCCTTAAGCCCCGCCCCCTCTGCTAAGCCCCGCCCCCTCCATTCACCCCTATGGCCCCATTACACCCCCCAGGCCCCTCCCACCCCAGGCCCCGCCCCCTCAACCCACTGACCAATCAGGGCGATCTTCCTCTTGACAGCCTTGGGCTGGGCGGGGCTCTGGGGAGAGATGGGAGGGGCCAATGGGAAGGGGGGGCGGGGCCAGGGGGTGACGTCAGAGCCGAGGGGGCGGGGCCTGCGGGAGGCTCCGCCCCCTCCTCCCCATTCATTCAACAAGCCACGCCCCCCCCTTTGCCCCGCCCCCCCCAACACTTCCCATTGATCCCATTGGTCACCGTGGGGCTGCCCCATAAGTTGGGGGCCCGAGAGTCCAGGGGGTGGAGTTGCTGCCCCATAAGTGACACTGGAAGTCCGTGGGGTGCCCCATAAGTGACTTGGGGGTCTCAGGAGTCCATTGGCTGCCCCATAAGTTGGGGGGCTGGAGATCTATGGGTTGCCCCATAAGTTGGGGGGGTGGAGATCCATAGGGTGCCCCATAAGTGACTTGGGGGTCTCAGGAGTCCATAGAGCGCCCCATAAGTTGTGGGTCTGGAGATCTATGGGGTGCCCCATAAGTTGGGGGGCTGGAGATCCATAGGGTGCCCCATAAGTGACTTGGGGTCTCAAGAGTCCATTGGCTGCCCCATAACTTGTGGGTCTGGAGATCCATAGGGTGCCCCATAAGTAACTTGTGGGTCTGGAGATCTATGGGGTGCCCCATAACTTGTGGGTCTGGAGATCCATAGGGTGCCCCATAAGTGACTTGGGGGTCTCAAGAGTCCATTGGCTGCCCCATAACTTGTGAGTCTGGAGATCCATGGGGCGCCCCATAAGTTGTGGGTCTGGAGATCTATAGGATGCCCCATAAGTCACTTGTGGGTCTGAAGAGTCCACTGGCTGCCCCATAAGTTGGGGGTCTGGAGATCTATAGGGTGCCCCATAAGTTGGGGGTCTCAGGAGTCCATGGGTTGACCCATAAATTGGGGGTCTGGAGATCTATGGGGTGCCCCATAAGTGACTTGGGGGTCTCAGGAGTCCATGGGCTGCCCCATAAGTTGTGGGTCTGGAGATCTATGGGGTGCCCCATAACTTGTGGGTCTGCAGATCCATGGGGTGCCCCATAAGTTGTGGGTCTGAAGATCTATGGGATGCCCCGTAAGTCGGGGGGCTGAAGATCCATAGGGTACCCCATCAGTGACTTGTGGGTCTGAAGATCCATGGGGTGCCCCATAAGTGACTTGGGGGTCTCAAGAGTCCATTGGCTGCCCCATAACTTGTGGGTTTGAAGATCTATGGGGTGCCCCATAAGTGACTTGAGGGTCTCAGGTGTCCATTGGCTGCCCCATAACTTGTGGGTCTGAAGATCCATGGGGTGCCCCATAACTTGTGGGTCTGAAGATCCATGGGGTGCCCCATAAGTTGGGAGTCTAGAGATCCATGGGGTGCCCCATAAGTGACTTCGGAGTCTCAATAGTCCATTGGCTGCCCCATAACTTGTGGGCCTGAAGATCTGTGGGGTGCCCTATAAGTGACTTGGGGGTCTCAAGAGTCCATTGTGTGCCCCATAAGTTGTGGGTCTGAAGATCCATGGGGTGCCCCATAAGTTGGGAGTCTAGAGATCCATGGGGTGCCCCATAAGTGACTTGGAGGTCTCAATAGTCCATTGGCTGCCCCATAAGTTGTGAGTCTGGAGATCTATGGGGTGCCCATAACTTGTGGGTCTGGAGATCCATGGGGTGCCCCATAACTTGTGGGTCTGGAGATCTATGGGGTGCCCCATAACTTGTGGGTCTGGAGATTCATGGGGTGCCCCATAAGTTGTAGGTCTGAACATCTATAGAAGACCCCATAACTTGTGGGTCGGGAGATCCATGGGGTGCCCCATAACTTGTGGGTCTGGAGATCCATGAGGTGCCCCATAAGTTGTAGGTCTGAAGATCTATAGAAGGCCCCATAAGTTGGGGGTCTGGAGATCCATGGGGTGCCCCATAAGTGACTTGGGGTCTCAGGAGTCCATTGGCTGCCCCATAACTTGTGCGTCTTGAGATCTATAGGATGCCCCATAACTTGTGGGTCTGGAGATCCATGGGGTGCCCCATCAGTGACTTGTGGGTCTGGAGATCTATGGGGTGCCCCATCAGTGACTTGTGGGTCTGGAGATCTATGGGGTGCCCCATAACTGACTTGGGGATCTCAGGAATCCATTGCCTGCCCCATAACTTGTGTGTCTGAAGATCTATAGGATGCCCCATAAGTTGCGGGTCTGGAGATCTATGGGCTGCCCCATAAGTGACTTGGGGGTCTAGAGATCCATAGGGTGCCCATAAGTGACTTGGAGGTCTCAGGAGTCCATTGGCTGCCCATAACTTGTGGGTCTGGAGATCTATAGGGTGACCCATAACTTGTGGGTCTAGAGATCCAGGGGGTGCCCCATAACTTGTGGTCTGGAGATCCATGGGGTGCCCCATAAGTAACTTGTGGGTCCGGAGATCCTTATGGTGCCCCATAAGTGACTTGGGGGTCTCAGGAGTCCATTGGCTGCCCCATAACTTGTGGGTCTGGAGATCCATGGGGTGCCCCACAAGTGACGTTGGGGGCACTTGTGGGTCCCAGAGCTTCTTGTGGGTCACAAACTTGTGGATCGCGCATGTTCTTGAGTGGCTCCATGGGGTCCCGGCTATGGGGCAGCCCCATAAGTGACGACTTGTAGGTCCCAGGAGGCCTTGAGATGTTCTGTGCCCCATAACTTGGGGGTCGCGAAGCTTCTCTGGGTGTGGGGCAGCCCATAAGTGCCAACTTATGGGTCCCAAATGGTCCGTATTGTGCCGGGCGCCCCATAACTTGGGGGTCCCAGGAGGTCTTGAGATGTTCTGTGCCCCATAACTTGGGGGTCGCGGAGCTTCTCTAGGTGTGCGGCAGCCCCATAACTGCCAACTTATGGCTCCCAAACGGTCCGTATTGTGCCGGGCGCCCCATAACTTGGGGGTCGCGGAGCTTCTCTAGGTGTGGGGCAGCCCCATAAGTGCCAACTTATGGGTCCCAAATGGTCCGTAGCATGGTGGGTGCCCCATAACTTGGGGGTCCCGGAAGGTCCATGGGGGGGGGGGGCGGTGGGTGCCCCATAACCAGGTGTGGGGCAGCCCCCCAAGTGAGACGTTGGGGGTCCGGGAGCTCCGTGGGGCGGCGCTGGGTGCCCAAAAGAGACACGTTTGGGGGTGGGGGGGGGGGCGCTATGGGGCGCCCCCCAAGTTGGGGGGCGCGGGGGAGGGGGTCCGGGAGGGACCCACGGCGCCGTGGGGTGCCCACAAGTAGTTGTGGGGCGGCCCCATAAGTTGGGAACGGAGGGGGGAGGGGGGGCTGAGGTGGATGTGGGGCACCCCATAAGTGTGGGGCGCGGCGTAATCGAGCCCCATAGATTTGGGGGCGCCCCATTAGCCAACCCCGAATGTGTGGGGTGAGCCCCATAAGTCAGCCCCATAGATTCTCGGCAAACCATGAGTGCGCCCCATAAGTGTGGGGTGAGCGCCCTAAGTGTGGGGCGAGCCCATAATTGAGCCCCATAACTCAGCCCCGTAGATTCTGGGCAAAACCTGAGTGCGCCCCATAAGTGTGGGGTGAGCCCCATAAGTGTGGGGCGAGCCCCATAAGTGAGCCCCATAAATAGGGGGGCGCCCCATAACTCAAGCCCGTAGACCCACAAATGAGCCCCGTAACTCAGCCCCATAGATTCCGGGCGCCCCCCCTGAGGGAGCCCCATAAGTGTGTGGCGCCCCATAAGTGTGGGGTGAGCCCCATAAGTGTGGGGCGAGCCCCATAAGTAACACCCGTGCATGGGGGGCGCCCCATAACTCACGCAGCTAAAACCCGGCGCGCCCCACAACTCGGCCCCATAAGTGTGGGGCAGCCCCATAACAAGCCCCGTTATGGCCCCCGGCGCTATGGGGCGCCCCATAAGTGGGTTGATAAAGCTGGCGGCGCTATGGGGCGCCCCACAAGTGACCCCCCCTCCCTCCCTGCCCCACACTTGGGGGGTGGGTTGGTGCCCCTGCCCCACACTTGGGGGGCGTTACCTGTGGGTCTGGGGGTCGCTCGGGGGGGGTCGAGCCCCCCGGCCCGGGGGGGGGGTCCCGGTTCCGTGGGCACCGGCGGCTCCTCGCTATGGGGCAGAGGAATCAGTGGGGCTGGCCCCATAGATGCTGCCCCCCCAGCCCCATAGATCCCCCCCACAGCCCCATAGATTTGGCCCCTTTGCTGGGGGTGGCGCACACTTGGGTGTCCTGCCCCATAGATCCCCCCCCCAGCCCTATAGATCCAGCCCTAGCCCCATAGATCCTGCCCCATAGATCCACCCTCAGCGCCATAGATCCTGCCCCACATCTCCCCACAGAACCCCCCATACGACCCACTCTACATCTTGCCAGCCCCATAGATCCACCCCCAGCCCCATAGATCCATCCCCAGCCCCATAGATCCCCCCCCAGCCCCATAGATCCAGCCCCATAGATCCAGCCCCAGCCCCATAGATCCCAGCCTCACAGATCCCCCCCAGCCCCACAGATCTAGCCCCATAGATCCCCCCAGCCCCACAGATCCAGCCCCATAGATCCACCCTCAGCCCCACAGATCCAGCCCCACATCCCAGCCCCATAGGTCCTCCCCCAGCCCCACAGATCCAGCCCCATAGATCCACCCTCAGCCCCATAGATCCAGCCCCATAGATCCAGCCCCACAGATCCCCCCCCAGCCCAATAGATGCCCCATACATCCCCCCCAGCGCCATAGACCCAGCCCCATAGATCCCCCCTAGCCCCATAGATCCATCCCCATCCCCATAGATCCCCCCCAGCCCCATAGATCCAGCACCATAGATCATCCCCATAGATCCAGCCCCATAGATCCCCCCCAGCCCCATAGATCCATCCCCAGCCCCATAGATCTCCCCTAGCCCCATAGATCCCCCCCAGCTCCACATCCCATCCCCATAGACCCAGCCCCATAGATCCCATCCCCACATCCCAGCCCCATAGATCCAGCCCCAGCCCCACAGATCCCAGCCCCATAGATCCCCCCCAGTCCCACATCCCAGCCCCATAGATCCCCCCAACCCCACATCCCAGCCCCACAGATCCAGCCCCATAGACCCAGCCCCATAGATCCCCACATCCCATCCCCACATCCCAGCCCCATAGATCCCCCCCCACCCCATAGATCCCCCCATCCCCACATCCCATCCCCACATCCCGGCCCCACAGATCCCAGCCCCATAGATTCGCTCTCAGCCCCACAGATCCCCCCCCGCCCCACACTTGTGGGTCTCACCCCCCCGCCATCCCCGCTCCTATTGTGCGGCCCGGCGGGCGGGCGGGGCGGCCATCTTGGCCGCTCCCCACAATGCACCGCGCCGCGCGGGGGGCGGGGCCGGGCCGGGGGGGGGGGTGTGGCCAAGGGGGGGTGTGGCCAATGGGGTGGGGGGAAGGGGGCGGGGTTTGGGGAGGGGGCGTGGCCTGGAGGGGCGGGGGGGGGGGGGGGGGGGAAGACCCCGTAGACCCAATAGAGACGCTATAGAGCTCAATATACAGCGCAGATACAACCTATAGGGACCCATATGGAGCCTATAGAGCCCCACACAGGGCCCATACACCCCCCTATAGATCCTATAGACACCCCGTTCCCTACAGACCCCCATATAGATACCATAGACCCCCATATAGACCCCATAGACCCCCCATATATATCCTATAGATCCCCCATTCCCTATAGATCCCCCAATAGACCCCCATATAGATCCCATAGACCCCCATATAAATCCCATAGACCCCCCCTTCCCTATAGAGCCCCATATAGACCCCATAGACCCCCCTATAGATCCCAAAGACCCCCCATTCCCTATAGACCCCCCTATAGATCCCATAGACCCCTCATTCCCTATAGAGCCCCGTATAGACCCCATAGACCCCCCTATAGATCCCATACACCTCTATAGACCCCATAGACCCCCATATAGACCCCATAGACCCTCCATTCCCTATAGACCCCAATATAGATCCCATAGACCCCCCTATAGATCCCATAGACCCCCCATTCCCTATAGATCCCATAGGCCCCCATCTAGACCCCATAGACCCCCCCATCCCCTATAGAACCCCACACAGAACCTATAGACTCCCCCATCTCCTATAAACCCCCATATAGAACCTATAGATCCCCCCATAGATCCCATAGATCCCATAGACCCCCCCCATCCCCTATAGACCCTCATATATCCCCTATAGACCCCAATATAGAGCCCTATAGACCCCCCCCATCCCTTATAGACTCCGCTATAGACCCCATAGACCCCCTATAGAGCCCCATAGATCCCCTATAGAGCCCCATAGAGCCTCCTATAGAGCCCCATAGAGCCTCCTATAGAGCCCCTATACACCCCCCAGCCCCCCATGGCCATCTCTATAGAACCCTATGGACCCTATAGACCTCCCTATAGAGCCCCATACAGCCCTCACCCCCTATAGAACCTATGGGCTCTGCCATAGACCCCCATAGATCCCCCCGTCCCCTATAGAGCTTCTTACAGCCCCTCCTATACCTGCACCCCCTATAGACCCCATAGGGGCCCTATAGACCCCATAGGCGCCCCATAGACCCCCCGAGTCCCTATACACCCCACTAGAGACCCTATAGAGCCCCCATAGAGCTCCCTATAGCGCTTAGAGACCCCCCTATAGAGCTCTACGCTCCCTATAGACTCCGCTATAGATCCTATAAACCCCTATAAGCACCCACAGCCCCTATAGGCTCCCTATACACACCTATAGCTCCTATAGACCCCTATAGACACCTACAGGCGCATAGACCCCCTATAGACCCCCATAAAGCCACGTAGTCCCTATAGAAGCCCTATAGCCCCTATAGACACCCCTAGACCTCCTTATAGTCCCTATGGCCCCCATAGAAGCCCATAGACCCCCTATAGCCCCCAGAGCTCCTATAGAGCCCCATAGACCTCCCTATAGACCCCCATAGACCTCCCTATAGTCCCTATAGACCGCCAAAGACCTCCCTATTGACCCTATAGACCCCCACAGACCTCCCTATAGACCCCCATAGACCTCCCTATAGACCCTATAGCCCCCATAGCCCCTATAGATCCCCCTATAGGCCCCCACAGACCTCCCTATAGTCCCTATAGACCCACATAGACCTCCCTATAGACCTCCATAGACCCCCATAGACCTCCCTATAGACCCTATAGACCCCCATAGACCCCCATAGACCTCCCTATAGACCCCCATAGACCTCCCTATAGACCCCCACAGACCTCCATATAGACCCCCATAGACCCCCATAGACCTCCCTATAGTCCCCATAGACCCCCATAGACCTCCCTATAGTCCCCATAGACCCCCATAGACCTCCCTATAGTCCCCATAGATCCCTATAGACTCCCATAGACCTCCCTATAGACCCCCATAGACCTCCCTATAGACCCCCATAGACCCTATAGACCCCCTATAGACCCCGTGCTCACCTGCTGTGCTGGGGGCTGCTGGGACCCTCGGGGGCCTCCTGGGGACATGGGGACACAGCTCCAGTATGGACCAGTATGGGCCAGTATGGACCATAGGGACCCATAGAGACCATAGGGACCCATAGAGACCCATAGAGACCCATAGATCCCCATAGAGACCCATAGAGACCCATAGAGACCCATAGAGACCCATAGAGACCATAGAGACCATAGAGACCCATAGAGACCCATGGAGACTATAGAGACCCATAGAGACCCATAGAGACCATAGAGACCCATAGAGACCCATAGAGACCCATAGAGACCATAGAGACCCATAGGGACCCATAGAGACCCATAGAGACCCATAGAGACCCATAGAGCCCATAGAGACCCATAGAGACCATAGAGACCCATAGGGACCCATAGAGACCATAGAGACCCATAGAGACCCATAGAGACCATAGAGACCATAGAGACCCATAGAGACCCATAGAGACCCATAGAGACCACAGAGACCATAGAGACCCATAGAGACCATAGAGACCCATAGAGACCATAGAGACCCATAAAGATCCATAGAGACCATAGAGCCCCATAGAGACCATAGAGACCCATAGACACCCATAGAGACCATAGAGACCCATAGAGACCCATAGAGACCATAGAGACCATAGAGACCATAGAGACCCATAGGGACCCATAGAGACCCATAGAGACCCATAGAGACCATAGAGACCCATAGAGACCCATAGAGACCATAGAGACCCATAGAGACCCATAGAGACCATAGAGACCCATAGAGACCATAGAGCCCCATAGGGTCCCATAAGGTCCCATTGGCCCCGTTACCTTCTGGCTGGTGGGCGTGGCCGGCGGGGAGGGCGACGCCCCCCGGGAGGAGTGGGCGGAGCTTGGCGGTGAGTGGGCGGAGCCTGGCGAGCGCTGGCCCCGCCCCTCAGGCTCCGGCCCCGCCCCCGGGGAAGGGGGCGGGGTCTCCTTGGTGAGCACGGGGGGCGGGGCTTCTTCTGGTGGGGGGCGGGGCTCGGGGCTCTGGCCAATGGGAGGAGGGGAGGGGGAGGTGGGCGGGGCTTGGGGGGGCTCAGGCTCCGCCCCCCGGGGGGGTTCTTCTTCCTCTTCTTCTTCCTCTTCCTCCTCCTCTTCCTCTTCTTCCTCCTCGGGGGCGGGGCTTGGGGGGCCACGCCCCTTCCGGCCCGGCGGAGGCTCCGCCCCCTCGGGGAGGGGGGGGGGGGGGAGGGGGAGCCGGGCTGGAAAGGGACCAAAATGGACCCAAATCCGCCCAAATTGGCCCCAAAATGGAGCAAAATGGCCTCAAATTGACCCAAAATGGACCAAAATGGACCAAAATTCACTCAAATTGACCCAAAATCCCTCAAAAATGACCCAAAACTGCCCAAAATTGACCCAAAAATCACCCAAAATTCACCCAAACTTCCCCAAGTTTCCCCAAAAATTGTCCCAAAATTGGATCAAATTGACCCAAAATTGCCCAAAATTGACCCAAAATGGATCAAAATTCACCCAAGTTCCCCCATAATTTGACCCAAAATTGCCCCAAATGCATCAAAATGGACCAAAATTGACCCAAAATTGATCAAAATTGCCCCAAAATTGACTCAATTTCACCCAAAATTGCCCCAAAATTGCCCAAAATTGACCCCAAATTGACCCCAAATTGACCCAAAATTTACCCAAAATTGTGCAATATTGACCCAAAATCCCCCCAAAATTGACCCAAAAATGGATCAAAATTAACCCAAGTTCCCCCAAAATTGACCCAAAACTGCCCAAAATTGACCCAAAATCCCCCCAAAATTGCCCAAAAAATGCCCCAAAATTGACCCAAAATCCCCCAAAATTTGACCCAAAATTGTCCCAAAATGACCCAAAATTGGCCCAAAATGACCCAAAATGACCCCAGAATTGCCTCAAATTGACCCAAAATTGTGCAAAATTGACCCAAAATCCCCCCAAATTTGACCCAAAATTGCGCAAAATTGTGCAAAATTGACCCAAAATCCCCCAAAATTGACCCAAAATTGACTCAAATTGCCCCAAAATTTGACCCAAAGTTGCCCAAAAATGACCCAAAATTGCCCCAAAATGGCCCCAGAATTGCCCCAGAATTGTACAAAATTGACCCAAATTGACCAAAATTGATCCAAAATTGACCCAAAATTGACCAAAATGGCCCCAAAATTGCCCCAAAATCCCCCAAAATGGCCCCAAATCCCCCAAAATTGACTCAAAATGGATCAAAATTGACACAAAATGGATCAAAATTGACCCAAAATTGTGCAAAACTGACCCAAAATTGATCCAAAATGGACCAAAAATCGCCTCAAAATCCCCCCAAAATTGACCCAAAATTGATCCAAAATCCCTCAAAATTGACTCAAATTGCCCCAAAATTTGACCCAAAATTGCCCCAAATTTGCCCCAAATTGACCCAAAATTGACCCAAAAATGATCAAAATTGCCCCAAAATCCCCCCAAAATTGACCCAAAATCCCCCCAAAATTGACCCAAAATCCCCCCAAAATTGACCCAAAACGGATCAAAATTGACCCAAAAATCACCCAAAATTGACCCAAAATTCCCCAAGTTCCCCCAAAAACTGACCCAAAATTGACCCAAATTGACCCAAAATTGCCCAAAATTGACCCAAAATTGCCCAAAATTGACCCAAAATTTGTCCCAAAATGCATCAAAATGGACCAAAATTGACCCAAAATTGCCTCAAATTGCCCCAAAATTGACCCAAAATTGACCCAAATTGACCAAAATTGATCCAAAATTGACCCAAAATGTACCCAAAATGGCCCCAAAATCCCCCAAAATGGCCCCAAAATCCCCCAAAATTGACTCAAAATGGATCAAAATTGACCCAAAATTGTGCAAAACTGACCCAAAATCCGCCCAAAATTGACCCAAAATCCCCCAAAAATGACCCAAAATCCCCCTCAAAATTGCCCCAAAATTGCCTCAAATTGCCCCAAAATTGACCCAAAATTGTGCAAAATTGACCCAAAATTGCCCCAAAATGGATCAAAATTGACCCAAAATTGACCCAAAATTGACTCAAAAATTGACCCAAAACTGACCCAAAATCCCCCAAAATTGACCCAAAAATCCCCCAAAATTGCCCAAAAATGACCCAAAATTGCCCAAAAATGACCCAAAATTACTCCAGAATTGCCCTAAAATTGCCTCAAATTGCCCCAAAATTGACCCAAAATTGTGCAAAATTGACCCAAATTGACCCAAAATTAATCCAAAATCCCCCAAAATTAAATCCCCCCGAAATTGCCCCAAAATCGCCTCAAATCACCCCAAAACTCCCCAAAAAATCCCCCAAAAAACCCCCCAAAACCCCCCAAATTGCCCCAAAACCCCAAAATCCCCCAAAAACCCCCCAAACCCCCCAAAATTGCCCAAAACCCCCCAAATCCGCCCCATTTCCTACCTGTGCCCGCGCCCTCTTCTCCTTCCCCGCCTCGTCGCCCAAATCGCCGCTTTTCGCCGCTTTTTTTGGGTTAAAAAACCATCATTTTGCTTCCCCCGCTTCCCCCCCCCGAAAATTCACATTTTTGACGCCGCCCGCCGCTTTTTTTGCCCAAAAACGCCCTTTTTCGCCCCAAAATTCACCTTCGGCTTCGCGCTGCTGCAGCAGCTCCTGTTGCTTCTCCAGGTATTGCTTGATGAAGCTGTTTTGACTCATTTCCTCCCCCATCTTGGGGTAAAAAAACGGTGATTTTGGGGTTTTTAGGGTGGGCGCAACGTGGGGGAGGGGGGGGAGTGTTTTTTGGGGGAAAACCCCTCGATTTTGGGGCATTTTGGGCCGTTTTGGGGGGTTTTTGCACCTGCGAGTTGGGCTGGAAGGTGCCGTGGGGGGTGGAGTGTTTCTGTAGGTTCTCCAGCATCAGCGCCTGTTTTGAGGTAAAAAATCACCATTTTGGTTAAAAAACCACACGGGGAAGCGTTAAAACCACTTAAATTCACCCAAAATGTGAAGAAACGGCGAAAAAATGGGGAAAATCGGGCGAAAAATGGGCGAAAAGCGACAAAAATCGGGCGCGAAAGCCCCGTGAGGATTTCCCGCCAAAATGGGGCCAAATTGGTGTTTTTAGCCCAAAAATGCGGATTTTGACTCAAATTTGGGCTCAAAATGGTGATTTTTAGGGTTAAAATACGGGTTTGAACTAAAAATCGCTATTTTTACCTCAAATTCCCCCTCAAATTGCCCAAAATTCACCATTTTCCCCCCAAATCTCCTCATTAAACCCCATTAAGTTCCCCCATTAAACCCCAATTTTCCTCACAAATTGCCCAAAATCCTCATTTTTTTACGCCAAAAATCACCATTTTAACCCTAAAAATCACTATTTCCACCAAAAATCGCTATTTTTACCTCAAATCCCCCCCATTTTACCCAAAAACCCCCATTTTCCCCCCAAATCTCCTCATTAAACCCCATTAAGTTCCCCCCATTAAACCCCAAATTTCACCCCAAATTCCCTCACAAATCGACCAAAACCCCCATTTTTCACCCCAAAAACCACCATTTTAACCCTAAAAATCATTATTTTCACCAAATATCCCCATTTTTACCTCAAATTCCCCCCCAAATTGCCCAAAATTCACCATTTTCCCCCCAAATCTCCTCATTAAGCTCCCCCCATTAAACCCCAAATTTCACCCCAAATTCCCTCACAAATTGCCCAAAATCCCCATTTTTCCCCCCAAAAACCACCATTTCACCCCTAAAAACCACTATTTCCACCAAAAATCTCCATTTTCACCTCAAACCCCCCATTTCCCCCCCAAACCCCCATTACCCCTCCTCAATTTACCCCCAAATCTCCCCAAAACCTCATTTCCCCCCCAAAAAAACCCATTTTCACCCCCATTTTACCCAAAAACCCCCATTTTTACCCCAAACCGCCTATTTTTACCTCATAAACCCCCCCCCTTCCCCCCCCCCCCCCCCCCCCGCGCAGGCGCTTTGGCGGGAAAACGGCGGCGCATGCGCAGTCGCCCCCCCCCCATATCCCTCAATACACCCCCCCCTATCTACCGCATTTTTTAACCGATTTCGCCCGTTTTTGCCCCATTTCGCGCTCACCCCTCGCAGCCGCTTGACCAGCGCGCTCTTCTGGCCGCTCTTGGCCAGGCCGCGCTGCTCCAGCGCCGCTTTCAGGTCCGCGACGCGCAGCAGATGCAGCGGCCGCCCGTCCAGAGTCACCTCCTCCCCGTCCGCCATCTTCGCCTCCTTCCGCCGCCGCTTCGGGTGTTTCCGCCGCTCTTCGGCTCCTTCCGCCGCCGCTTCGGGTGTTTCCGTCACTCTTCGGCTCTTTCCGTTACTTCTCGGCCGCTTCGGCTCTTTCCGCCGCCGCTTCGGCTCTGGGGTGGGATTCAAACCGCCTCCGCGCTCCCATTGGCTACTCATCGTGTCAATCACCCTCAGCGCGCCGCGACGGCGGGGGAGAGGGGCGGACCCAAGCGTCTCCGCCCTCCCATTGGCTACTCATCGCGTCAATCCCCTTTAGAGCGCCGCGATTGGCTCCCGCGCTGCGCGGGCGAGGGATCCGCTTCAAACCGCCTCCGCGCTCCCATTGGCCGCGCGTCGCGTCACTCAGCTTTAGAGCGCCGCGATTGGCTGTGGAGGCGGGCGGGCGCTACGCGCGCTGTAGCACCTCCCCGCGCGGCGATTGGTTGGGCGTGATGTCAGTCTTCGCGCCGCGCGTTGCGATTGGGCGAGGCGCGGCGAGCCGCGCGGCGATTGGCTAGCACCGCCGCGCCGCCCCGCCTTTCTTCTCGCTGAGGCGGCCGCGGGGATGGCGGCGCTGCGGGGCGGCGGGTCGGGCCGCTCGGGGTCCGAAGGGGCAAGCGGAGGGTCCGGAGGTTCAAGCGAAGCCCCCGGAGCCGCTTATGGGAACGGGTTGGGCCCCGGGGAGGGCGCGGAGGAAGCGGCGGGGGTGCGGGGGGTGTCGGGGAGCGGTTTGGGGAGCCGGGGGGGGGGCGGGTTAATGGCGGCCAACGGGGGAGCGAACGCGGCGAGCGGAGGAGCCGCTGTTGTAGGGCAAGGGGGGTCGGTTTTGGGGGTGCCGGCCCCCCCCGCAGCAGCCTCAAGGGGTTCAAGAGAGCGGGGAGGAGCTGGAAGAAGAAGCGGCCTTAGGGGAAGGGGACGCGGGGGATTCGGCCATTGAGGACCCGGTGAGGAGATGGGGGAAGGGGGGGGGGTCACGTGGGAGGGTCACGTGGGGGGGCAATGGGAGTTAATGGGGATCAATGGGGGTTAATGGGGGGCAATGGGAGTCAATTGGAATCAATGCAACTCAATGGGGGTTAATGGGGGGGAATGGGGGCAATGGGGGTGAATGGGGATCAATAGGACTCAATGGGGGCTAATGGGGGTTGATGGGATCAATGGGGGTCAATGGGGGTTAATGGGGATCAATGGGAGTTAATGGGGTCAATGGGGGTTAATGGGATCAATGGAGGCAATGGGAGTTAATGGGGATCAATGGGGGTTAATGGGGATCAATGGGGGTTAATGGGGATCAATTGGAGTCAATGGGGGTTAATGGGGATCAATGGGGGGCAATGGGGTCAATGGGAGTTAATGGGGATCAATGCGGGTTAATGGGGATCAATGGGGGTTAATGGGAGTCAATTGGAGTCAATGGGGGTCAATGGGGGGCAATGGGAGTCAATTGGAATCAATGGGGATCAATGGGACTCAATGGGGGTTAATGAGAGTTAATGGGGATCAATAGGATCAATAGGGGTTAGTGGGAGTCAATTGGAGTCAATGGGGGCTAATGGGGATCAATGGGGGTTAATGGGAGTCAATTAGAGTCAATAGGGGTTAATGGGATCAATGGGGATTAATGGGGATCAATGGGGGGCAATGGGTTAATGGGAGTTAATGGGGATCAATGGGGGTTAATGGGAGTCAATTGGAATCAATGGGAGTTAATGGGGTCAATGGGTGTTAATGGGATCAATAGGGTCAATGGGAGTTAATGGGGGTTAATGGGGATCAATGGGGGTTAATGGGAGTCAATTGGAGTCAATGGGGGTTAATGGGGATCAATGGGGAGCAATGGGAGGCAATGGGGTCAATGGGGGTTAATGGGAATTAATGGGGGGGAATGGGAGTCAATGGGGGTTAATGGGGGGGAATGGGGTCAATGGGAAGCAATGGGGGTTAATGGGGGTCAGTGGGAAGCAATGGGGGTTAATGGGGGGCAATCAGGTCAATGAGATCAATGGGGATCAATTGGAATCAATGGGGTCAATGGGAATTAATGGGGGTCAGGGGGGGCAATGGGGGTTAATGGGGGTCAATGGGGATTAATGGGGGTCAATGGGGATTAATGGGGGTCAGTGGGGAGCAATAGGGGGCAGTGGGGTTAGTGGGAGTTAATGGGGATCAATGGGGGTTAATGTGGGGGAATGGGATCAATGGGGGGCAATGGGGGTCAATTGGAATCAATTGGGGGCAATGGGGTTAATGGGGGGGAATGGGGTCAATGGGGGGCAATGGGAGTCAATTGGACTCAATGGGGGGCAATGGGGTCAATGGGGATCAATGGGGGTTAATGGGATCAATGGGGGTCAATGGGAAGCAATGGGGGTTAGTGGGGGGCAATGGGGTCAATGTGATCAATGGGGGTTAATGGGAGTGAATTGGAATCAGTTGGGGGCAATGGGGTTAATGGGGATCAGTGGGGGGCAATGGGTCAATGGGGGTTAATGGGAGTTAATGGGGATCAATGGGGGCTAATGAGGGGGAATGGGATCAATGGGGGCAATGGGGGCAATGGAGTCAATGGGATCAATGGGGACAGTGGGGGTCAATGGGGGTTAATGGGGCGCAATGCGGGTCAATTGGAATCAATTGGGGGCAATGGGGTCAATGGGAATTAATGGGGGGGAATGGGGTCAATGGGGGTTAATGGGGATCAATGGGGCTTAATGGAGGGAAATGGGATCAATGGGGGACAATGGGAGTCAATTGGAATCAATGGGGGTCAATGAGAGTTAATGGGGTTATTGGTGGGCAATGGGGATCAATGGGGGTTAATGGGGATCAATGGGGTGCAGTGGGGGTCAATTGAAATCAATGGGACTCAATGGGGTTAATGGGGGGGAATGGGATCAATGGGTGTTAATGGGGGGCAATGGGACTCAATGGGGAGCAATGGGGCTTATGGGGATCAATGGGGTGCAGTGGGAATCAGTGGGGTCAATGGGGGGGAAGGTCCCTCCCCCCCTGACCCCTGTGACCCCCCATAACCCCCCATGCCCCCCCCCAACCCCCATGCCCCCCATAACCCCCCATGCCCCCCCAACCCCCATAACCCCCCATGCCTCCCCTGCCCCCATAACCCCCCTAACCCCCATAACCCCCTCTGCCCTCCATGACCCCCCCTGCCCCCCATAACCCCCCATGCCCCCCAGGAGCTGGAGGCCATCAAGGCGCGGGTGCGGGAGATGGAGGAGGAAGCCGAGAAGCTCAAGGAGCTGCAGAACGAGGTGGAGAAACAGATGAACATGAGCCCGCCCCCCGGCAACGGTGAGACACGCCCCCCCTGGCCACGCCCCCAAGCCCCTGGCCACGCCCCCTCACCCCAAGCCCCGCCCCCTCACTTCAAACCCCACCCCCTGTGTCTTAAACCCCACCCCTGCGTTCCCACCCATTGCAATCCAGGCCACGCCCCCTGCGGCCCAGGCCCCGCCCCCTATGAACTAGGGGGTCACTGGGTTGAACTGGGGGGTCACTGGTTGGACTGGTTTGAACTGGGGGGGTCACTGGTTTGAACTGGGGGAGTCACTGGTTTCAACTGGGAGTCACTGGGATGAACTGGGATGAACTGGGGGGGTCACCAGATTGAACTGGTTTGAACTGGTTGAACTGGTTTGAACTGGGGGGGGTCACCGGGTTGAACTGGTTTGAACTGGGGAGGTCACTGGTTGAACTGGTTTGAACTGGGGGGTCACTGGTTTAAACTGGGGGGGTCACCGGGTTGAACTGGTTTGAACTGGGAGTCACTGGGATCAACTGGGGGGGTCACCAGGTTGAACTGGTTTGAACTGGGGGGGTCACCGGTTTGAACTGGGGGGGTCACTGGGTTGAAATGGGATGAACTGGGGGGGTCACCGGGTTGAAGTGGTTTGAACTGGTGGGGTCACCAGGTTGAACTGGTTTGAACTGGGGGGTCACCGGGTTGAACTGGTTTGAACTGGGGGGTCACTGGGTTGAACTGGTTTGAACTGGGGGGGTCACCGGGTTGAACTGGTTTGAACTGGGAGTCACTGGTTTGAACTGGGGGGTCACTGGTTTGAACTGGGGGGGTCACCGGGTTGGATTGGTTTGAACTGGGGGGGTCACCGGCTTGAACTGGGAGTCACTGGTTTGAACTGGGAGCCATTGGGATGAACCGGGAGCCCCTGGGCCACTCCCCCCCCCCCCCCCGCTTCCCCCTAAGCCCCGCCCCTTCCCCCTCAACCAATTGCAAGCCGAGGGGGGCGTGGCCTCTAACAAGCCCCGCCCCCCAGCCGGCCCAGTCATCATGTCCCTAGAGGAGAAGATGGAAGCAGATGCTCGTTCTATATACGTAGGAAACGTACGTATTTTGGGGCGAAACCCTTCGATTTTGGGTTCGGCGGGTTCGGGGCGACGTGGAGAAGCTCGTTAACTAACGAAGGTGTTAATTAGGTGGATTACGGCGCCACGGCCGAGGAGCTGGAGGCACATTTCCACGGCTGCGGCTCCGTCAACCGCGTCACCATCCTGTGCGACAAGTACAGCGGGCACCCCAAAGGGTGGGTGTGACGTCACTGGTGATGTCATTGATGACGTCAGCGCGTCGGGGAGGGTGATGAGGATTAATTAGAGGTGTTAATTAAGCAGGTTTGCGTACATTGAGTTCTCGGATAAGGAGTCGGTGAGGACGTCGATGGCGCTGGATGAGTCGCTGTTCAGGGGGAGGCAGATCAAGGTGGGGCAATGGGGGCGATGGGGGTGATGGGGACAATGGGGACAATGGGGGCGATGGGGACATTGCGGGTAATGGGGACAATGGGGGCGATGGGGACAATGGGGGCGATGGGGACAATGGGGACAATGGGGGCGATGGGGGCAATGGGGACATTGGGGTCAATGGGCATCAATAAGAGTCAATAGGAGTCAATGGGAGTTAATGGGGATCAATAAGGGTCAATGGGGGTCAATGGGAGTTCAATGGAAGTCAATGGGAGTTACTGGGAGTCAATGGGGATCGATAGGAGTCAATAGGAGTCAATGGGAGTTAATGCGGATCAATAAGAGTCAATGGGGGTCAATGGGGCTCAATGGGAGTCAATAGGAGTCAATGGGGTCAATGGGAGTTAATGGGGGACAATGGCGACAATGGGGATCAATGGGAGTCAACAGAAATCAATAGGAATAAATGGGGGTCAATAGGAATCAATTGGAATCAATGGGGGGCAATGGGATCAATGGGGATCAATGGGGGCAATGGAGTCAATGGGTCAATAGGGTCAATGGGGTCAATGGAAATCAATGGGGGTCAATGGAAATCAATGCATGTCAATGGGGCAATGGGGATCAATGGGGATCAATGGGGGTCTATGGGGTTAAATTGGCGACAATGGGGGTGAATGGGGATCAATGGGAGTTAATGAGGGTCTATGGGGTCAATAGGATCAATGGGAGTCAATAGAAATCAATAGGAACCAATGGGGGGCAATGGGAGTCAATGGGGCAATGGGTTAATGGGGTCAATAGAAATCAATGGCGGTCAATGGGGTCAGTGGGGTTAATGGGGATCAATGGGGGACAATGGGGTCAATGGGAGTCAATGGGGTCAATAGAAATCAATGCACATCAATGGGGGTCAATGGGGATCAATAAGACTTAATAGGACTTAAACGGAGTTAATAGGACTTAATGAGGCTTAATGTGGATCAATAAGAGTCAATGCGGTTCAATGGGGCAATGGGATCAATGTTACTCAACGCACATCAATGGGGTCAATGGGATCAATGGGGTCAATGGGGACAATGGGGTCAATGGGGTCAATGGGTCAATGGGGTCAATGGGGACAATGGGATCAATGGGGTCAATGGGGATCAATGGGGGTCAATGGGTCAGTGGGTCAGTGGGATCAATGGGGGTCAATGGGAGCCAGTGGGAGTCAATGGGTCAACAAGAGTTAATGAGAGTTAATGTGGGTTAATGGGGTCAATGGGTCAATGAGGTCAATGGGTCAATGGAAATCAATAGGTCAACGGGGGTCAATGGGGCCAATGAGAATCAATGGGGTCAATGGGAGTCAATGTGGATCAATGGGGGTCGGTGGGTCAATGGGATCAATGGGGTCAATGGGGGTCAATGGTGTCAATGGGGGTCAATAGGTCAATGGGGGTCAATGGGAGTTAATAGCGCTGGTGTAATCAATGGAGGTCTATGGGGTTAAATTGGGGTCAATGGAAATCAATGCACATCAATGGGGGTCAGTGGGGTTTATGGGGTCTATGGGGGTCAATGGGGTCAATGGGTCAATGGGGTCAATGGGGGTCAATGAGGTCAATGGGGTCAATGGCTTAATGGGGTCAATGGGTCAATGGGGTCATTTGGGGTTAATGGGATCAGTGGGGTCAATGACTCAATGGGGGTCAATGGCTCAATGGGTCAATGGGGTCAATGGGATCAATGGAGTCAATGGGGTCAATGCCTCAATGGGATTAATGGGTCAATGGGATTAATGGGTCAATGGGATCAATGGGGTCAATGGGGATCAATGGGGTCAATGGGCTCAATGGGGATCAATGGTGTCCCCCCCAGGTGATCCCCAAGCGCACCAACCGGCCCGGCATCAGCAGCACGGACCGGGGGTTCCCGCGGGGCCGTTTCCGCGGGAGGGGCGGGGCCCACGGCGCCCGCACCCGCTTCTACGCCGGCTACCGGCCCAGGGGGCGGGGCTACAGGTGAGCCGCGCTCTCATTGGCTGGAGACACCCGGGGGAGGCTCCGCCCACACACCCCCCCCCCCCCCCCTCCACCACCCGCCCCATTGGGTACAGGGATATAATGAGGGGGATGGGGGATGTTGGCTCCGCCCACTGTGTGTTCATTGGGTGCAGGGGAGGCTCCGCCCTCTGTGCGCTCATTGGTTGAAGCGGGGGCTCCGCCCACTGCGATAATAGGGTGGAATGGGGGGATGGAGGTTGCGGCCACTGAGCGCTGATTGGGTGGAGCGGGGGCTCCGCCCACTGCGCTCCCATTGGCTACAGTGGGGGCTCCACCCACTGCGCGCTCATTGGGGGGAGTAGGGGGGTGGAGGCTCCGCCCCCTGTGCTGTCATTCGTTGCAACGGGGGGCAATGGAGGCTCCACTCCTTGCGCTCTCATTGGCTGCAATGGGGGGGGATGGAGGCTCCACCCACTGCACTCTTATTGGCTGCAGTGGGGGGCAATGGAAGCTCCACCCCCTGCACTCTCATTGGTTGCAATGGGGGGCAATGGAGGTTCTGCCCCCTGCGCTCTCATTGGCTGAAGTGGGGGGCCATGGAGGCTCCACCCACTGAGCTCTCATTGGCTGCAATGGGGGGGGATGGAGGCTCCACCTCCTTTGCTCTCATTGGTTGCAATGGGGACTCCACCCACTGCACTCTCATTGGCTGCAATGGGGGGCAATGGAGGCTCCACCCACTGCCCTCTCATTGGCTGAAGTGGGGGGCAATGGAGGCTCCGCCCCCTGCGCTCTCATTGGCTGAAGTGGGGGGGGATAGAGGCTCCGCTCACTCCACTCTCATTGGCTGAAGTGGAGGGGGATGGAGGCTCCACCCACTGCCCTCTCATTGGCTGAAGTGGGGGGGGGATGGAGGCTCCACCCACTGCCCTCTCATTGGCTACAATGGGGGGCAATGGAGGCTCCGCCCCTTGCACTCTCATTGGCTGCAGTGGAGGCTCCACCCACTGCCCTCTCATTGGCTACAATTGGGGAGGATGGAGGCTCCACCCCCTGCGCTCCCATTGGCTGCAGTGGAGGCTCCACCCATTGCCCTCTCATTGGCTACAATTGGGGGGGATGGAGGCTCCACCCACTGCACTCTCATTGGTTGCAATGAGGGCTCCGCCCACCGTGTTCTCATTGGCTGCCGGGGGGGGGGGGGGCGTGGCCTCACTTTGGCGCCAATTCCCAACCCTTTCACTCCCACTCCATTGTCTCTATGGGGTGGGCGTGGCCTCGAAGGGGAGGGGGCGTGGCCTCCTAAGCCCCGCCCCCTCCCCTAACCCCGCCCCTTTCTTCCCGCAGGGGCCGCGCCCGCGCCACCTCCTGGTACAACCCCTATTGACACCCCCCCTCCCCCCTTTACACTCATTAATTAATTAACCGCTTCATTAACCCCGCCAGGTGGTCACCCCCCCCCCCACCAATGGGCGTGGCCACGCCCCCTCCCGCCCTGGCCACGCCCCCTTCCCCCCTCTCCTCCAATCCCCTTTGAGTCTCTTTATCGTTGCAGGTGGCGCCAGGAGCCGCGACCGGACCAGGGGGGCGGGGCCTGGGGAGGAGGGGGCGGGGCCACGGGAGGAGGGGGCGGGGCCTCCAGGAAGGGGGCGGGGGGGCGGGGCCTGAAGGGGAATAAAGAGTCCGAGGGGGGGTATGAAACCCTGGTGATTTTGACCCAAAACCCCATCGTTTTCCCCCAAAATCCACGCGGTTTTTTCCCCTCCCCCGATTTGACCCCATTTGACCATTTTTCGACCCATTTCTCGGGGTGGTTTTCACTCGTTTCGCCCCTTTTTGGGCGATTCGGGTGGATTCGGCTCTTTTCGGGTCCCTGGGGGGGGTTCGGGGCTCTTCGGGTGTTTCCGGAGCCGTTCGGGTCTTTCCGGGGCCGTTCGGGTCCCTTCGGGTGTTTCCGGAGCCGTTCGGGTCCCTTCGGGTCTTTCCGGGGCCGTTCGGGTGTTTCCGGCGCCGTTCGGGTCCCTTCGGGTCCTTCCGGGGCCCTTCGGGTCTTTCCGGGGGGGGATTCGGGTGTTTCCGGAGCCCTTCGGGTCCCTTCGGGTCTTTCCGGCGCCATTCGAGTCACTTCGGGTGTTTCCGGGGGGTGGGATTCGGGTCCCTTCGGGTGTTTCCGGCGCCGTTCGGGTCCCTTCGGCTATTTCCGGAGCCCTTCGGGTCTTTCCGGGGGGGGGGTTCGGATGTTTCCGGCGCCGTTCGGGTCCCTTCGGGTATTTCCGGGGGGGGGTTCGGGCGCCTTCGGGAGCGCTCGGGACTCGGGTCCCGCTCGGTTTCCCACTCGGCTCCGTTCGGCTCCACTCGGGTCCCATTCGGCTCCACTCGGGTCCCTTCGGCTGCACTCGGGTCCCATTCGGCTCCACTCGGGTCCCATTCAGTTCCCATTCGGCTCCACTCGGGTCCCTTCGGCTCCACTCGGTTCCCATTCGGCTCCACTCGGGTCCCATTCGGTTCCCATTCGGCTCCACTCGGGTCCCATTCGGCTCCACTCGGGTCCCATTCAGTTCCCATTCGGCTCCACTCGGGTCCCTTCGGCTCCACTCGGTTCCCATTCGGTTCCCATTCGGCTCCACTCGGTTCCCATTCGGTTCCCATTCGGCTCCACTCGGGTCCCATTCGGTTCCCATTCGGCTCCACTCGGGTCCCTTCGGCTCCACTCGGGTCCCATTCGGCTCCTCTCGGTTCCCATTCGGTTCCCTTCGGCTCCACTCGGGTCCCTTCGGCTCCACTCGGGTCCCTTCGGGTGTCTTCGGCTCCACTCGGGTCCCTTCGGGTCCCTTCGGGTCCCATTCGGCTCCTCTCGGTTCCCATTCGGTTCCCTTCGGCTCCACTCGGGTCCCTTCGGGTCCCTTCGGGTCCCATTCGGCTCCACTCGGGTCCCTTCGGGTCCCTTCGGAACCACTCGGGTCCCTTCGGCTCCGTTCGGCTCCACTCGGGTCCCTTCGGGTCTCTTCGGCTCCTTTCGGCTCCTCTCGGCTCCCCCCCCCATGGACTGGTTCCACTGCAACCGCTGCTTCCTCCAGCGCGGCTCCCGCTTCTCCGTCACCAGCTGCGGCCACGTCCTGTGCGAGCGCTGCGGGGCCGCCGGTACGCCCCCAAAACCCCCGAAAACCCCCAAAAACACCCCAAAAACCCCCAAAAACCCCCCCAAAAACCCCAAAAACCCCCTTAAAACCCCCCAAAAACCCCCAAAAACCCCCAAAAACCCCTTAAACACCCCCCCCCCCCCCCCGCCCCCGAGCGGGGGAAGCGGGAAAAGGGGTTAAAAAGGGGTAAAAATGGGGTTTTGGGGGCGATTTAAGCGTTGAAATGATTTTAGAAAAGGGTTGAGCGGCGGTTTATACCCTAAAATGGGGAAAAAAGGGGATTTTGAGTCGTTTTAAAGGCGAAAATGAGTAAAAAATGGGGGTTTTACCTCAGGTTAAAAATGGCGGGAAAATGGGGTCCCGCCTCAATTTAAACCCTAAAATGAGCAAATAAAGGGATTTTAATTCATTTTAAACACAAAAATGACCAAAAAAAAGGGATTTTAGTGCATTTTAAACCATAAAATGAGTAAAAAAGGGGATTTTGTGTCATTTTAAACTAATAAAGTGACTAAAAAAGGGGTTTTACCTCAGTTTAAAAATGGAGGGAAATGGGTTCGTGACTTAATTTAAATCCTAAAATGAGCAAATAAAGGGATTTTAATTCATTTTAATCACCAAAACGACTCAATAAAACAATTTTAATTCGTTTTAAACCCTAAAATGAGGAAAAAAGGGGGTTTTGTGTCATTTTAAACTAATAAAGTGACTAAAAAAGGGGGTTTTACCTCAGTTTAAAAATGGAGGGAAATGGGTTCGTGACTTAATTTAAATCCTAAAATGAGCAAATAAAGGGATTTTATTTCATTTTAATCACCAAAACGACTCAATAAAACAATTTTAATTCGTTTTAAACCCTAAAATGAGGAAAAAAGGGGATTTTGTGTCATTTTAAACTAATAAAGTGACTAAAAAAAGGGGTTTTACCTCAGGTTAAAAAAGGCGGGAAAACGCTTTCCCGCCTATTTTAAGCTCGAAAAGCCCCAAAAAGTGGCGTTTTCGGCCCAAATTGGGTCCCCTGGGGGTCGTGACCCCCATGGGGGGGTGGGGGACCCTCAAAACGGGGGATTTTGGGGCGTTTTGGGGCGTTTTGGTGAGTTTGGGGGTCTCCGCAGGGCGCTGTGTGGTGTGTGGGGAGCAGAGCCGCCTGCTGCCCGTGGGGAGGCAGGTGGGTGATCACGTGACCCCTGTGACCCCCATTGACCCATTGACCCCCATTGATCCCCATTGACCCCATTGACCCCATTGACCTCCATTGACCCCATTGACCCCCATTGATTCTCATTGACCCCCATTGACCCCATTGATCCCCATTGACCCATTGACCCCCATTGATCCCCATTGACCCCATTGACCCCCATTGATCCCCATTGACCCCATTGACCCCATTGACCTCCATTGACCCCATTGACCCCCATTGATCCCCATTGACCCCATTGATCCCCATTGACCCCCATTGACCCCCATTGATCCCCATTGACCCCATTGACCCCATTGACCCCCATTGATCCCCATTGACCCCATTAATCCCCATTGACCTCCATTGACCCCATTGACCCCCATTGATTCTCATTGACCCCCATTGACCCCCATTGACCCCATTGACCCATTGCCCCCATTGACCCCCATTGATCCCCATTGACCCCATTGACCCCATTGATCCCATTGACCCCTATTGCCCCCCATTGATCCCATTGACCCCATTGACCCCATTGACCCCATTGATCCCCATTGACTCCCATTGATGCATTGATCCCCATTGACTCCCATTGATCCCATTGACCCCATTGACCCCCATTGCCCCCCATTGACCCATAGACCCCCATAGACCCCCATTGACCCCCATAACCCCATTGACCCCATTGACCCCATTGACCCCGTTGATCCCCATTGACTCCATTAATCCCATTGACCCCATTGTCCCCATTGATCCATTGCCCCCATTGACCCCATTGACCCCATTGACTCCCATTGATTCCCATTGATTCCAATTGAGTCCCATTGCCCCCCATTGATTCCTATTGCCCCCATTGACCCCCATTGCCCCATTGACCCCATTGCCCCCATTGCCCCCATTGTCCCCATTGCCCCCATTGCCCCCATTGCCCCATTGACCCCCATTGCCCCCATTGTCCCCATTGCCCCCATTGCCCCCATTGTCCCCATTGCCCCCATTGACCCCATTGATCCCCATTGTTCTCCCCCAGCTCCATCCCAACCAGCGCCGGTTCTTCTCCAGCCCCACGGACACGGCCACACGGGCCCTGATGCAGCTGTCACAGGTACGGGACATGGGGACAATGGGGACATGGGGACATGGGGACAATGGGGACAATGGGGGCGATGGGGACAATGGGGGCGATAGGGGTCAATGGGGCAATGGGGGCAATGGGGACAATGGGGTCAATGGGGTCAATGGGTCAATGGGGTCAATGGGGTCAATGGGGGTCAATGTGATCAATGGGGGCGATGGGGACTATGGGGGTCAATGGGGTCAATGAGGGTCAATGGGGGTCAACGGGGGTCAATGTGGATCAATGGGGTCAATGGGTCAATGGGCTCAATGGGGATAATGGGGTCAATGGGATCAATGGGGTCAATAGGAGTCAATGGGGTCAATGGGGTAAATGGGGTCAATGGGGTCAATGGGTCAATTGGAATAATTGGGTCAATGGGGTCAATGGGATCAATGGGATCAATGGGAGTCAATGGGGGTCAATGGGATAAATTGGGGTCAATGGGGGGCAATGGGGTCAATGGGGTCAATGGGACAATGGGGACAATGGGGGTTGATGGGGGCAATAGGGAAAATGGGGTCAATGGGGGTCAATGGGTCAATGGGGCAATGGGGTCAATGGGTCAATGGGGGTCAATGGGGCAATGGGGTCAATGGGGTCAGTGGGTCAATGGGACAATGGGGTCAATGGGTCAATGGGGGTCAATGGGTCAATGGGGTCAATGGGGTCAGTGGGTCAATGGGACAATGGGGTCAATGGGTCAATGGGGGTCAATGGGGTTAATGGGTCAATGGGTCAATGGGGTCATATGAGGTCAGTGGGTCAATGGGGTCAATGGCTCAATGGAGGCAATGGGGTCAATGGGGTCATATGAGGTCAGTGGGTCAATGGTTCAATGGCTCAATGGGATCAATGGGGTCAATGGGGTCATATGAGGTCAGTGGGTCAATGGGGTCAATGGGTCAATGGGGGCGATGGGGGTCAATGGGATCAATGGGTCAGTGGTCAATGGGGTCAGTGGGTCACTGGTCCCTGGTCCCTGTCCCGTGCAGACGTGGCGGTTCCAGCGCGCTCAGGCCGAGCTGCGGGTGACGCGGCTGCGCGAGGCGGCTGAGAGAGCACAGAGAGACCTGCAGGAGGCACAGCGGTGGGACCCATAGATTGACCCATAGAGACCATAGGGACCATAGAGACCATAGAGACCATAGAGACCCATAGAGACCCATAGAGACCATAGAGACCCATAGAGACCCATAGAGACCCATAGAGACCCATAGAGACCCATAGAGACCCATAGAGACCATAGAGACCATAGAGACCCATAGAGACCATAGAGACCCATAGAGACCATAGAGACCATACAGACCCCATAGAGACCATAGAGACCCATAGAGACCATAGAGACCCATAGAGACCATAGGGACCATAGAGACCATAGAGACCATAGAGACCCATAGAGACCATAGAGACCCATAGAGACCCATAGAGACCATAGAGACCCATAGAGACCATAGAGACCCATAGAGACCCATAGAGACCCATAGGGACCCATAGAGACCATAGAGAGCCATAGAGACCATAGAGACCCATAGAGACCCATAGGGACCCATAGAGACCCATAGAGACCATAGAGACCCATAGAGACCCATAGAGACCATAGAGACCATAGAGACCATAGAGACCCATAGAGACCCATAGAGACCATAGAGACCCATAGAGACCCATAGAGACCATAGAGACCCATAGAGACCATAGAGACCCATAGAGCCCATAGAGACCATAGAGACCCATAGAGACCCATAGAGACCCATAGAGACCATAGAGACCCATAGAGACCCATAGAGACCCATAGAGACCCATAGAGACCCATAGAGACCATAGAGACCCATAGAGACCCATAGAGACCCATAGAGACCATAGAGACCCATAGAGACCCATAGAGACCCATAGAGACCATAGAGACCCATAGAGACCATAGAGACCGTAGAGACCATAGAGACCCATAGAGACCCATAGAGACCATAGAGACCGTAGAGACTCATACAGACCCATAGAGACCATAGAGACCCATAGAGACCCATAGAGACCCATAGAGACCATAGAGACCATAGAGACCCATAGGGACCCATAGAGACCCATAGAGACCCATAGAGACCATAGAGACCCATAGAGACCATAGAGACCATAGAGACCCATAGAGACCCATAGAGACCCATAGAGACCATAGAGACCATAGAGACCCATAGAGACCCATAGAGACCATAGAGACCCATAGAGACCCATAGAGACCCATAGAGACCATAGAGACCCATAGAGACCCATAGAGACCCATAGAGACCATAGAGACCGTAGAGACCATAGAGACCCATAGAGACCCATAGAGACCCATAGAGACCATAGAGACCCATAGAGACCATAGAGACCCATAGGGACCCATAGAGACCCATATGGGCGCCATATTGGGAGGGTCCCCCCCCCATTTTTGGGTTTCTTCCCCCCACTTATGGGTCTCTGTCCCCCCAGGGAGCTGCAAACGCTACGGCGGGAGAACGCGGAGCTGCGGCGGGCACAGGTACCCATAGATTGACCCATAGATTGACCCATAGAGACCCATAGAGACCATAGAGATCCATAGAGACCCATAGAGACCCATAGCGCCCCATAACTCCCTTGTCTCCCCCAGCTCTCCCCAGTCTGGCCCAGCAGGTGATGACGCCAACGACCCCCCAGCCCCATAAGTGCAGCCACTTGGGGGTCCCGGCCCCACTGACCCCCATGTGACCACCCCCCCCCCCCCACCCAGAGGCTCCACCCCCCGGCCTGTGGGCGTCACCTCCCCCGCCAGCAGCGGTGAGATCTATGGGGCAATGGGGGCAATGGGGTAAATGGGGGTCAATGGGGCAATGGGGTCAATGGAGTCAATGGGGCAATGGGGGCAATGGGACCCATAGAAACTCAATGGGGTCAATGGGATCAATGGGTCAATGGGGTCAATAGGAATCAATGGGGGTCACTGGGACCCATAGACACCCATAGAGATCAATGGGAGTCAATGGGGGTCAATGGGGGTCAATGGAGTCAATGGGGTCAATGGGGTCAATGGGACCCATAGACACCCATAGAGATCAATAAAAGTCAATGGGGGTCAATGGGGTCAATGGGGTCAATGGGTCAATGGGCGTCAATGAGGTCAATAGGAATCAATGGGGGTCACTGGGACCCATAGACACCCATAGAGATCAGTGGGGTCAATGGGTCAATGGGGATCAATGGGGTCAATGGGACCCATAGAAACTCAATGAGGGTCAATGGAGTCAATGGGTCAATGGGGTCAATGGGGTCAATGGGTCAATGGGATCAATGGGACCCATAGACACCCATAGAGATCAATAGATGTCAATGGGGGTCAATGGGGTCAATGGGATCAATGGGGTCAATGGGGTCAATGGGGTCAATGGGGTCAATGGGGGCAATGGAGTCAATGGGTCAATGGGGGTCAATGGGGTCAATGGGTCAATGGGGTCAATGGGATCAATGGATCAATGGGGTCAATGGGGGTCAATGGGAGTCAATGGGACCCATAGACACCCATATAGATCAATAGAAGTCAATGGGGTCAATGGGGTCAATGGGTCAATTGGGGTCAATGAGTCAATGGGGTCAATGGGACCCATAGAAACGCAATGGGGGTCAATGGGTCAATGGGGTCAATGGGGGTCAAGGGAGTCAATGGGGGTCAATGGGGTCAATGGGGCAATGGGGGTCAATCAATGGGGGTCAGTGGGGGTCAATCAATGGAGTTCAATCAATGGGGGTCAATGGGGATCAATGGGGATCAATCAATGGGGGTCAATCTATGGGGGCAATGGGTCAATGGGGATCAATGGGGTCAATGGGGCTCAATAAGACCCATAGAGACCCATAGAGATCAATGGGAATCAATGGGGGTCAATGGGGATCAATGAATGGGGTTCAATCAATGGAGGTCAATGGGGTCAATGGGTCAATGGGGTCAATGGGGGTCAATGGGGATCAATGAGGTTAATTGGGGGGGTCACTGGTTTATACTGGTCCATACTGGTCCCCCAGTTCCCGCCCAGCGGCGCCACCTCTGCAGCCAAACCATCAGGTAACCGCCCCAAAACTGCCCTTTTTCACCCCAAAACACCCTATTCTCCCCCCCCTCCCCCCCTTCCCCCCCCCCCATTCATTCAAATGCCCCAAACCCGCCTCTTTTCCCCCCAAAACCAGCCGCTCCGCCTCGGCCACGCCCCCCGGTGAGACCCCCCCATTTCGCGCCTTTTTCCCCCGGGCCACGCCCCCCAGCGCCGACGCCACGCCCCCTTTCCCCCCCCACGCCCGCTGGTTGGCCAGCGCTCACCGCAGCGCCTAAACCCCGCCCCCTTTCCCCCTCCTTCCCCCCATTGGTTCGCACCCTCCCTTCACCCCTCCCCAAGCCCCGCCCCTTTGCCACAGATTGGCTGCTGCAGCGGAAGCGCCGCGTCATGCCCTCACTCAACATGGCGCCCGCCTGGCAAAGGCGCCGACCAATCAGCGCCCGCCTCCCCGCGGCCCCTTAGCAACGCGCCCACCAATCCGCGCTTCCGCTCCCCCCTCCCCTTAGCAACGCGCTCACCCCTTACTCCCCCTCCCCTTAGCAACGCGCCCACCAATCCGCTCTTCTGCTCCCCCCTCCCCTTAGCAACGCGCCCACCAATCCGCTCTTCCGCTCCCCCTCCCCTTAGCAACGCGCCCACCAATCCACTCTTCCTCTCCCCCTCCCCTTAGCAACGCGCCCACCAATCCGCGCTCACTCCCCTTAGCAACGCGCCAACCAATCCGCGCTCCCCTTCTCCCCCCGCTCCCCCTCCCCTTAGCAACGCGCCCACCAATCCGCGCTCACCCCCCTTAGCAACGCGCCCACCAATCCGCGCTCCCCCTCTCCCCCCGCTCCCCCTCCCCTTAGCAACGCGCCCACCAATCCGCTCTTCCTCTCCCCCTCCCCTTAGCAACGCGCCCACCAATCCGCTCTTCTGCTCCCCCTCCTCTTAGCAACGCGCCCACCAATCCGCGCTCACTCCCCTTAGCAACGCGCCAACCAATCCGCGCTCCCCCTTATCCCCCGCTCCCCCTCCCCTTAGCAACGCCCCCACCAATCCCCGCTCCCCCCTCCCTTTGCCAGCGCGCCCAGCCAATCCCCACGCTCCCTTTCCGTCGCTTGGCAACGCGTCGCCCAATCAGCGCTCGCCTTCGCGCGCATGCGCCTCCCCGCCTCCTTTTTTGGGGCGGTTTCCCCCCTTTTTGGGCACTCCCGGCAGCCTTTGCGCTCCAAGATGGCGCTGGCGAATATCCTGCACTCATGGGAGACCCGAAAAGCGCTGGATTGGCCCCAAAATGACGACGAACGGACCCCAAATCGGGAGATTTGGCCCCAAATCGGCCGCTTCCCCTTATTGGAGGCGCCGCGTTGGGGATTCGAACCCGCGGAGCTGCCAGGACCCGGAATCCGGATCCTGCACGGAACCACCACCCTGGCGTGCAAGGTGAGGGACCCAGGAGTGCCCCAAGGGACCCAGGAGTTCGGGAGGGACCCTCTGGGGCATTCCTGGGTCCCTTGGGGCATTCCTGGGTCCCCCTGGGGCACTATTGGGGACCTATGGGGCATTCCTGGGTCCCTTGGGGCATTTCTGGGGCACTATTGGGGATCTATGGGGTATTCCTGGGTCCCTTGGGGCATTCCTGGGTCCCTCTAGGGTGGCACTGGAGGTCTATGGGGTATTCCTGGGTCCCTTGGGGCATTCCTGGGTCCCTAAGGGGCACTATTGGGGGTCTATGGGGCACTCCTGGGTCCCTTGGGGCATTCCTGGGTCCCTCTGGGGCACTCCTGGGTCCCCTTGGGGCATTCCTGAGTCCCTAAGGGGCACTATTGGGGACCTATGGGGCATTCCTGGGTCCCTTGGGGCATTCCTGGGTCCCTCTGGGGTGGCACTGGAGGTCTATGGGGCACTCCTGGGTCCCTTGGGGCATTCCTGGATCCCTAAGGGGCACTATTGGGGGTCTATGGGGCACTCTTGGGTCCCTTGGGGCATTCCTGGGTCCCTCTGGGGTGGCACTGAAGGTCTGTGGGGTATTCCTGGGTCCCTTGGGGCATTCCTGGGTCCCTTGGGGCATTCCTGGGTCCCTCTGGATTGGCACTGGAGGTCTATGGGGTATTCCTGGGTCCCCCTGGGGCACTATTGGGGATCTTTGGGGCATTCCTGGGTCCCTTGGGGCATTCCTGGGTCCCTCTGGGTCACTATTGGCAATCCATGGGGCATTCCTGGGTCCCTCTGGGGTGGCACTGGTGATCTATGGGGCATTCCTGGGTCCCCCCCCGAACTCCTGGGTCCCTTGGGGCACTCCTGGGTCCCTCTGGGGGGGCTATTAGCAATCCATGGGGCATTCCTGGGTCCCTCTCAGGAACTATTGGGTCCTTTTGGGGCACTCCTGGGTCCCTCTGGGGCACTCCTGGGTCCCTCTGGGGCACTCCTGGGTCCCCTCCCGAACTCCTGGGTCCCTTGGGGCATTCCTGGGTCCCTCTGGGGGTGGTACTGGAGGTCTATGGGGCATTCCTGGGTCCCTCCGGGTTGGCTATTACTGATCTCAGGGGCACTCCTGGGTCCCTTGGGGCACTCCTGGGTCCCTCTGGGTTACTATTGGCAATCCATGGGGTATTCCTGGGTCCCTCTGGGGCACTATTGGGGATCTGTGGGGCACTCCTGGGTCCCTTGGGGCACTCCTGGGTCCCTTGGGGCACTATTGGCAATGCATGGGGCATTCCTGGGTCCCTCTGGGGTGGCACTGGTGATCTATGGGGCATTCCTGGGTCCCTCGCGGGAACTATTGGGTCTCTCTGGGTCACTATTGGCAATCCATGGGGCATTCCTGGGTCCCTCTGGGGCACTATTGGGGATCTGTGGGGCACTCCTGGGTCCCTCAGGGGCACTCCTGGGTTCCTCTGGGGGGGATTAGGGATCTGTGGGGCACTCCTGGGTCCCTCTGGGACCCTCCTGGGTCCCTCTGGGGGGGGTATTAGCAATGCATGGGGCATTCCTGGGTCCCTCTGGGTCACTATTGCCAATCCATGGGGCATTCCTGGGTCCCTCCAGGTTGGCTATTACTCATCTCAGGGGCACTCCTGGGTCCCTTGGGGCACTCCTGGGTCCCTCTCTTTGCAGTTCCCGCACGGCGTGGTGGTGGCGGTGGATTCCCGCGCCACGGCCGGTTCCTACATCGCCTCTCAGAGCGTGGAGAAGGTTCTAGAGATCAACAGCTCCCTTTTGGGCACCATGGCCGGCGGTGCCGCCGACTGTAGCTTCTGGGAGCGCCTGTTGGCCCGCCAGTGCCGGGTGTATCGGCTGCGCAACAAGGAGCCCATTTCGGTGGCCGCCGCGTCCAAGTTGTTGGCCAACATGGTGTATCAGTACCGGGGCATGGGGCTCAGCATGGGCACCATGATCGCCGGGTGGGACAAGAGGGGGCCAGGTGGGGATACTGGGGGCTACTGGGGGCTACTGGTGGCTACTGGGGTCAGTGGGAGTCAATGGGGATCAATGGGAGTCAGTGGGTGTCAATGGGAGTCAATGGGGATCAATGGGTATCAATGGGAGTCAATGGGTATCAATGGGGGTCAATGGGGATCAATAGGAGTCAATGGGAGTCAATAGGGACTGATTGGAATCAATGGGAGTCAGTGGGAGTCAATGGGAATCAATGGGAGTCAATGGGAGTCAATAGGAACTGATTGGAATCAATGGGAGTCAGTGGGAGTCAATGGGAATCAATGGGAGTCAATAGGAACTAATTGGAATCAATGGGAGTCAATGGGAGTCAATGGGGATCAATAGAAGTCAATGGGAGTCAATACGAACTGATTGGAATCAATGGGAGTCAGTGGGAGTCAATGGGAATCAATGGGAGTCAATAGGAACTAATTGGAATCAATGGGAGTCAATGGGAGTCAATGGGAATCAATGGGAGTCAATGGGAGTCAATAGGAACTGATTGGAATCAATGGGAGTCAGTGGGAGTCAATGGGAATCAATGGGAGTCAATAGGAACTAATTGGAATCAATGGGAGTCAATGGGAGTCAATGGGGATCAATAGAAGTCAATGGGAGTCAATAGGAACTGATTGGAATCAATGGGAGTCAGTGGGAGTCAATGGGAATCAATGGGAGTCAATAGGAACTAATTGGAATCAATGGGAGTCAATGGGAGTCAATGGGGATCAATAGAAGTCAATGGGAGTCAATAGGAACTGATTGGAATCAATGGGAGTCAGTGGGAGTCAATGGGAATCAATGGGAGTCAATAGGAACTAATTGGAATCAATGGGGGTCAGTGGGAGTCAATGGGGATCAATGGAAGTCAATGGGGGTCAATAGGAATGAATTGGAATCAATGGGAGTTGATGGGAGTCAATAGGAACTAATTGGAATCAATGGGGGTCAATAAGAATTAATGGGAGTCAATGGGGATTAATGGGGGTTAATAGGGTTCAATTGGAGTCAATGGGAATCAATGGAGTCAATGGTGTCAATAGGAGTCAATGGGGATCAATGGGGGTCAATAGGGTTCAATAGGAATCAATGGGGGTCAATAGGAATGAATGGGAGTCAATGGGGGTTAATAGGAATCAATTGGAATCAATGGGGGTCAATGGGAGTCAATGGGGTCAATGGGGGTTAATAGGAATCAATGGGAGTCAATGGGGGTCAATGGGGTCAATGGGGGTTAATAGGAATCAATGGGAGTCAGTGGGATCAATGGGGTCAATGGGGATCAATGGGGTCAATGGGGTGAAGTTGTTGGCCAACATGGTGTATCAGTACCGGGGCATGGGGCTCAGCATGGGCACCATGATCGCCGAGTGGGACAAGAGGGGGCCAGGTGGGGATACTGGGGGCTACTGGGGGCTACTGGTGGCTACTGGGGTCAGTGGGAGTCAATGGGGATCAATGGGAGTCAGTGGGTGTCAATGGGAGTCAATGGGGATCAATGGGTATCAATGGGAGTCAATGGGTATCAATGGGAGTCAATGGGTATCAGTGGGAGTCAATGGGGATCGATAGGAATCAATGGGAGTCAATAGGGACTGATTGGAATCAATGGGAGTCAGTGGGAGTCAATGGGAATCAATGGGAGTCAATAGGAACTAATTGGAATCAATGGGAGTCAATGGGAGTCAATGGGGATCAATAGAAGTCAATGGGAGTCAATAGGAACTGATTGGAATCAATGGGAGTCAGTGGGAGTCAATGAGAATCAATGGGAGTCAATAGGAACTAATTGGAATCAATGGGAGTCAATGGGAGTCAATGGGGATCAATAGAAGTCAATGGGAGTCAATAGGAACTGATTGGAATCAATGGGAGTCAGTGGGAGTCAATGGGAATCAATGGGAGTCAATAGGAACTAATTGGAATCAATGGGAGTCAATGGGAGTCAATGGGGATCAATAGAAGTCAATGGGAGTCAATAGGAACTGATTGGAATCAATGGGAGTCAGTGGGAGTCAATGGGAATCAATGGGAGTCAATAGGAACTAATTGGAATCAATGGGGGTCAGTGGGAGTCAATGGGGATCAATGGAAGTCAATGGGGGTCAATAGGAATGAATTGGAATCAATGGGAGTTGATGGGAGTCAGTAGGAACTAATTGGAATCAATGGGGGTCAATAAGAATTAATGGGAGTCAATGGGGATTAATGGGGGTTAATAGGGTTCAATTGGAGTCAATGGGAATCAATGGAGTCAATGGTGTCAATAGGAGTCAATGGGGATCAATGGGGGTCAATAGGGTTCAATAGGAATCAATGGGGGTCAATAGGAATGAATGGGAGTCAATGGGGGTTAATAGGAATCAATTGGAATCAATGGGGGTCAATGGGAGTCAATGGGGTCAATGGGGGTTAATAGGAATCAATGGGAGTCAATGGGGGTCAATGGGGTCAATGGGGGTTAATAGGAATCAATGGGAGTCAATGGGGGTCAATGGGGTCAATGGGGGTTAATAGGAATCAATGGGAGTCAGTGGGATCAATGGGATCAATGGGGTCAATGGGGTCAAGTTGTTGGCCAACATGGTGTATCAGTACCGGGGCATGGGGCTCAGCATGGGCACCATGATCGCCGGGTGGGACAAGAGGGGGCCAGGTGGGGATACTGGGGGCTACTGGGGGGCACTGGTGGCTACTGGGGGCAATGGGAGTCAATGGGAGTCAATAGGAACCAATAGGGGTCAATGGGGGGCAATGGGGATCAATGGGACTCAGTAGGAATCAATGGAGGTTAATAGGAACTAATTGGAATCAATGGGGGTCAATGGGAGTCAATGGGGATCAGTGGGAGTCAATGGGGATCAATGGGACTCAGTAGGAATCAATGGAGGTTAATAGGAACTAATTGGAAGCAATGGGCGTCAATGGGAGTCAATGGGGATCAATGGAAGTCAATGGGAATCAATGGGGTCAATGGGAATCAATGGGAGTCAATGGGGGTCAATAGGAATTAATGGGGAGCAGTGAGGGGCAATGGGAGTCAATGGGGATCAATGGGGGTCAATACAAATCAATGGGAGTCAATAGGAACCAATTGGAATCCATGGGACTCAATGAGAATCAATAGGAATCAATGGGGGGCAATGGGGTCAATGGGGATCAATAGGAATTAATGGGGGTCAGTGGGAATCAATGGGAGTCAATAGGAATCAATGCTAGTCAATAGGAATCAATGGGGGTCAATAGGAATCAATGGAAGTCAATGGGAATCAATGGGAGTCGATGGGGTCAATAGGAATTAATGGGGGGCAATGGGGTCAATGGGAGTCAATGGGGGTCAATGTGAATCAATGGGGTCAATAGGAATTAATGGGGGGCAATGGGGATCAATAGGAATCAATGGGAGTCGATGGGGGTTAATAGGAATCAATTGGAGTCAATGGGGTCAATGGGACTCAATTGGAATCAATGGGGGTCAATAGGAATCAATGGGGGTCACTGAGACCCATAGAGACCAATAGAAGTCAATGGGAGTCAATGGGGTCAATGGGGATCAATGGGACTCAATAGGAATCTATGGAAGTCAATGGGAATCAATGGGACTTAATAGGAATCAATGGGACTTAATAGGAGTCAATGGGAGTCAATTGGAGTCAAGGGGGGCAATGGGGGTCAATGGGAGTCAATGGGGGTTAATAGGAATCAATGGGAATCAATGGAGTCAATGGGGTCAATGGGGGGCAATGGGAGTCAATGGGGGCAATGAGGGTCAGTGGGATCAATGGGGTCAATGGGGTGAAGTTGTTGGCCAACATGGTGTATCAGTACCGGGGCATGGGGCTCAGCATGGGCACCATGATCGCCGGGTGGGACAAGAGGGGGCCAGGTGGGGATACTGGGGGGTACTGGGGGCTACTGGTGGCTACTGGGGGCAATGGGAGTCAATAGGAACTAATTGGAATCAATGGGGATCAATGGTGGTCAATGGGAGTCAATGGGTATCAATGGGAGTCAATGGGTGTCAATGGGAGCCAATAGGAATCAGTGGGAGTCAATGGGAATCAATAGGAGTCAATGGGAATCAATGGGAGTCAATAGGAGCTAATTGGGATCAATGGGAGTCAATGGGGATCAATGGAAGTCAATGGGCGTTAATGGGAATCAATGGGAGTCAATGGGTACTAATAGAAATCAATGAGGGTCAATGGGGGTCAATAGGAATTAATGGGGGTCAATAGAAATCAATGGGGGTCGATTGGAATCAATGGGAGTCGATTGGAGTCAATGGGGGTCAATAGGAATCAATGGGGGTCAATAGGAATCAATGGGGGTCAATAGGAATCAATGGGGGGCAATGGGGTCAATGGGAGTCAATGGGGTCAATGGGACTCAATTGGAATCAATGGGGGTCGATAGGAATCAATGGGGGTCACTGGGACCCATAGAGATCAATAGAAGTCAATGGGGGTCAATGGGGATCAATGGGACTCAATAGGAATATATGGAAGTCAATGGGAATCAATGGGACTTAATAGGAATCAATGGGAGTCAATTGGAGTCAAGGGGGGCAATGGGGGTCAATGGGAGTCAATGGGGGTTAATAGGAATCAATGGGAATCAATAGAGTCAATGGGGTCAATGGGGGGCAATGGGAGTCAATGGGGGCAATGAGGGTCAGTGGGATCAATGGGGTGAAGTTGTTGGCCAACATGGTGTATCAGTACCGGGGCATGGGGCTCAGCATGGGCACCATGATCGCCGGGTGGGACAAGAGGGGGCCAGGTGGGGATACTGGGGGCTACTGGGGGCTACTGGTGGCTACTGGGGGCAATGGGGCCAGTGGGAGTCAATGGGAGTCAATAGGAACCAATAGGGGTCAATGGGGGGCAATGGGGATCAATGGGAGTCAATAGGGATCAATGGGAGTCAATGGGTATCAATGGGACTCAGTAGGAATCAATGGGGGTTAATAGGAACTAATTGGAATCAATGGGGGTCAATGGGAGTCAATGGGGATCAATGGGAGTCAATGGGTATCAATGGGACTCAGTAGGAATCAATGAGGGTTAATAGGAACTAATTGGAATCAATGGGGGTCAATGGGAGTCAATAGGAATCAATGGAAGTCAGTGGGGTCAATGGGAATCAATTGGAATCAATGGGAGTCAATTGGGTCAATGGGAATTAATGGGGGGCAGTGGGGGACAATGGGAGTCAATGGGGATCGATGGGGGTCAATAGAAATCAATGGGAGTCAATAGGAATCAATGGGGTCAATGGGGGTCAATGGGGTCAATGGGTCAATGGGTGTGAATGGGGATCAATGGGTGTTAATGGGTGTTAATGGGTGTCAATGGGGTCAATGGGTGTTAATGGGTGTCAGTGGGGTTAATGGGTGTTAATGGGTGCGAATGGGTGTTAATGGGGGTTAATGGATCAATGGGTGTCAATGGGTGTTAATGGGCGTTAATGGGTTAATGGGTGTTAATGGGTGCGAATGGGTGTTAATGGGGGTTAATGGATCAATGGGTGTTAATGGGCGTTAATGGGTTAATGGGTGTCAATGGGTGTTAATGGGCGTTAATGGGGGTTAATGGATCAATGGGTGTTAATGGGCGTTAATGCGTTAATGGGTTAATGGGGGTTAATGGGTGTGAATGGGTGTTAATGAGGGTTAATGGATCAATGGGTGTTAATGGGCGTTAATGGGTTAATGGGTGTCAATGGGTGTTAATGGGCGTTAATGGGTTAATGGGTGTCAATGGGTGTGAATGGGTGTTAATGGGGGTTAATGGGTCAATGGGTGTTAATGGGGGTTAATGGGTCAGTGGGTGTCAATGGGTGTGAATGGGTGTTAATGGGGGTTAATGGATCAATGGGTGTTAATGGGGGTTAATGGGTCAGTGGGTGTTAATGGGCGTTAATGGGTTAATGGGTGTGAATGGGGGTTAATGGGTCAATGGGTGTGAATGGGTGTGAATGGGGGTTAATGGGCGTTAATGGATCAATGGGTGTTAATGGGGGTTAATGGGTTAATGGGTGTCAATGGGTGTGAATGGGTGTGAATGGGGGTTAATGGGTCAATGGGTGTTAATGGGGGTTAATGGGGGTTAATGGGTCAATGGGTGTGAATGGGGGTTAATGGGTTAATGGGTGTCAATGGGTGCGAATGGGTGTTAATGGGGATTAATGGATCAATGGGTGTTAATGGGCGTTAATGGGTTAATGGGTGTCAATGGGTGTGAATGGGTGTGAATGGGGGTTAATGGGTCAATGGGTGTTAATGGGGGTTAATGGATCAATGGGTGTTAATGGGCGTTAATGGGTCAATGGGTGTCAATGGGTGTGAATGGGTGTGAATGGGGGTTAATGGGTCAATGGGTGTGAATGGGGGTTAATGGGTCAATGGGTGTTAATGGGTGTGAATGGGTGTGAATGGGGGTTAATGGGTTAATGGGGGTTAATGGGGGTCAATGGGTTAATGGGGGTCAATGGGGTCAATGGGTGTTAATGGGGGTCAATGGGTGTGAATGGGGGTCAATGGTTGTGAATGGGTGTGAATGGGTGTTAATGGGTGTTAATGGGGGTCAGTGGGCGTGAATGGGTGTTAATGGGTGTGAATGGGGGTCAATGGGTGTTAATGAGGTCAGTGGGAGTCAATGGGGTCAATGGGTGTTAATGGGGGTCGATGGGAATCAATTGACGCCCATTGACTCCCATTGATTCCAATTCATTCCTATTGACCCCCATTGACTTCCATTGCCCCCCATTGATTCCTATTGACCCCATTGATTCCCATTGATTCCCATTGACCCCCATTGACCCCCATTGATTCCCATTGATTCCCATTGACTCCCATTGATTCCCCATTGAGCCCATTGATTCCCATTGCCCCCCATTGCCCCCCATTGCCCCCCATTGACTCCGTTGACTCCCATTGATCTCCATTGATTCCCATTGCCCCCCATTGCCCCCCATTGACTCCGTTGACTCCCATTGATCTCCATTGATTCCCATTGCCCCCCATTGCCCCCATTGCCCCCATTGCCCCCATTGCCCCATTGCCCCATTGCCCCCCATTGCCTCCATTGACTCCATTGACTCCCATTGACTCCATTGACTCCCATTGCCCCCCATTGCCCCCCATTGCCCCCCATTGCCCCATTGCCCCCCATTGCCCCCCATTGACTCCATTGACTCCCATTGATCTGCATTGCCCCCCATTGCCCCCCATTGCCTCCCATTGCCCCCATTGCCCCCCATTGCCCCCAGTGATCTCCATTGACTCCTATTGACTCCATTGCCTCCTATTGACCCCCATTGACCCATTGACCCATTGACTCCATTGACTCCATTGATTCCCATTGCCCCCCATTGCCTCCATTGCCTCCATTGACTCCATTGACTCCATTGACTCCCATTGCCCCCCATTGCCCCCCATTGCCCCCCATTGCCCCCCATTGCCCCCCATTGCCCCCCATTGCCCCCCATTGCCTCCATTGACTCCCATTGACTCCCATTGACTCCATTGACTCCCATTGACTCCATTGACTCCCATTGACTCCCATTGACTCCATTGACTCCCATTGATCTGCATTGCCCCCCATTGCCCCCCATTGCCCCCCATTGCCCCCATTGCCCCCCATTGCCCCCAGTGATCTCCATTGACTCCCATTGACTCCATTGCCTCCTATTGACCCCCATTGACCCATTGACTCCATTGACTCCATTGATTCCCATTGACTTCCATTGCCCCCCATTGCCCCCCATTGCCCCCCATTGCCCCCAGTGATCTCCATTGACTCCCATTGACTCCATTGCCTCCTATTGACCCCCATTGACCCATTGACCCATTGACTCCATTGACTCCATTGATTCCCATTGCCCCCCATTGATTCCCATTGATTCCCATTGATTCCCATTGATTCCCATTGATTCCCATTGATTCCCATTGACTCCCATTGACTCCCATTGACTCCCATTGACCCCATTGACTCCCATTGACTCCATTGACCCCCATTGACTCCCATTGACTCCATTGACCCCCATTGATTCCCATTGATTCCCATTGACTCCCATTGCCCCCCATTGATTCCCATTGACCCCCATTGACTCCCATTGACTCCATTGACCCCCATTGATTCCCATTGACTCCATTCATTCCCATTCATTCCCATTGCCCCCCATTGCCCCCCATTGCCCCCCATTGCCCCCCATTGCCCCCCATTGACTCCCATTGCCCCCATTGCCCCCATTGCCCCCATTGCCCCCATTGCCCCCCATACCTCACCCTATACATCCCACAGGTCTGTACTACGTGGACAGCGACGGCACCCGCGTCCCAGGCTCCGCCTTCTCGGTGGGTTCAGGCTCCGCCTACGCCTACGGGGTCCTCGACCGCTCCTTAGAGCCGGGGCTGTCCGCGGAGGCCGCCTGCGCCCTGGCGCGCCGCGCCATCTATCAGGCAGCCCATAGGGACGCCTATTCGGGGGGGCGGGTGGCGGTGTACCACGTAGGACCCCAAGGGTGGCGCCGCGTGTCATGTGACAACATGGCCGACCTCCAGGGGCGCTACGGGGACCCCCAACCCCAATAAATCCCCCCCCCCTATAATGGGAATGGAATGTGCCATTGAGTGCTGTTGTTAATGAACAGGGACCCAGGAGTGCCCCACAAGGGACCCAGGAGTGCCCCCCAAGAGCGTGGAGGTGGAGGTTGTCAGTAGGTTCCAGAGTGAACGCAATGGGGAGGGATATGGGGACCCAGGAGTGCCCCAAAGGGACCCAGGAGTGCCCCATAGATCCCCATTGTTAACACTTAGGGACCCAGGAGTGCCCCAGAGGGACCCAGGAGTGCCCCAAAGGACCCCAAAGATACACCAGAGGGACCCAGGAGTGCCCCAAAGGGACTCAAGTGTGGCACTAGGGGACCCAGGAGTGCCCCATTTGGACCCAGGAGTGCCCCAAGGGACCCCATGATACACCAGAGGGACCCAGGAGTGCCCCAAGGGACCCTTAGAGTACGTTAGAGGGACCCAGGAGTGCCCCATTTGGACCCAGGAGTGCCCCAAAGGACCCCAGAGATACACCAGAGGGACCCAGGAGTGCCCCAGAGGGACCCAGGAGTGCCCCAAAGGACCCCAAAGATACACCAGAGGGACCCAGGAGTGCCCCAAGGGTCCCCAAGAATACATAAGAGGGACCCAGGAGTGCCCCATTTGGACCCAGGAGTGCCCCAAGGGACCCCAAAGATACACCAAAGGGACCCAGGAGTGCCCCAAAGGGACTCAAGTGTGGCACTTGGGGACCCAGGAGTGCCCCAAAGGACCCCAAAGATACACCAGAGGGACCCAGGAGTGCCCCATGTGGACCCAGGAGTGCCCCATAGATCCTTATAGTTGCCGCTTAGGGACCCAGGAGTGCCCCAGGGGACCCCAAAGATACATCAAAGGGACCCAGGAGTGCCCCATTGATCCCCATTGTTAATGCACAGGGACCCAGGAGTGCCCCAAGAGCCAGGAGGTGGAGGTTGTCAGTAGGTTCCAGAGTGAACGCAATGGGGGGCGATATGGGGGGGGAATGGGGACCCAGGAGTGCCCCAAAGGGACTCAAATATGGCACCTGGGGACCCAGGAGTGCCCCAGAAGGACCCAGGAGTGCCCCAAGGACCCCAAGAATACACCAAAGGGACCCAGGAGTGCCCCTTGGGGACCCAAGAGTTCGGGGGGGGGACCCAGGAGTTCGGGGGGGGACCCAGGAGTTCAGGAGGGACCCAGGCGTGCCCCAAGGGACCCAGGCGTGCCCCAAGGGACCCAGGCGTCCGGGTGGGCGTGGCAGCGGCCGGACCGGTTCCTCTGCTCCAATAGGGGGCGGGTGCGTCAGCGGTTGCCCAATAGGGAGCCAATGGGAGCCGCCCTTGCCCAATAGGGAGCCAATGGGGAGCCGCCCTTGCCCAATAGGGAGCCAATGGGAGCCGCCCTTGCCCAATAGGGAGCCAATGGGAGCCGCCCTTGCCCAATAGGGAGCCAATGGGAGCCGCCCTTGCCAAATAGGGAGCCAATGGGGAGCCGCCCTTGCCAAATAGTGACCCATAGGAACTCATAGACCCCCATTGCCCTATAGTGACCCATAGGGACCCCATAGAGTGACCCATAGGGACCCTATAGACCCCCATTGCCCTATAGTGCCCCATAGGAACCCCATAGAGTGACCCATAGGGACCCCATAGACCCCCATTGCCCAATAGTGACCCATAGGGACCCCATAGAGTGACCCATAGGGACCCCATAGAGTGACCCATAGGGACCCCATAGACCCCCATTGCCCAATAGTGACCCATAGGAACCCCATAGAGTGACCCATAGGAACCCATAGAGTGACCCATAGGGACCCCATAGACCCCCATTGCCCTATAGTGACCCATAGGGACCCCATAGAGTGACCCATAGGGACCCCATAGACCCCCATTGCCCAATAGTGACCTATAGGGACCCCATAGAGTGACCCATAGGAACCCATAGAGTGACCCATAGGGACCCCATAGACCCCCATTGCCCAATAGTGACCCATAGGGACCCCATAGAGTGACCCATAGGGACCCCATAGACCCCCATTGCCCAATAGTGACCCATAGGAACCCCATAGAGTGACCCATAGGAACCCATAGAGTGACCCATAGGGACCCCATAGACCCCCATTGCCCTATAGTGACCCATAGGAACCCCATAGAGTGACCCATAGGGACCCATAGAGTGACCCATAGGGACCCCATAGACCCCCATTGCCCTATAGTGACCCATAGGGACCCCATAGAGTGACCCATAGGGACCCCATAGACCCCCATTGCCATATAGTGACCCATAGGAACCCCATAGACCCCCCCCCATTGCCATATAGTGACCCATAGGGACCCCATAGAGTGACCCATAGGGACCCCATAGACCCCCCCCATTGCCATATAGTGCCCCATAGGAACCCATAGATACCCATTGCCCTATAGCGCCCCATAGAAACCCCATAGACCCCCCCCATTGCCCTATAGTGCCCCATAGGGACCCCATAGACCCCCTCCCATTGCCATATAGTGCCCCATAGGAACCCCATAGACCCCTATTGCCCTATAGTGCCCCATAGGAACCCCATAGAGTGCCCCATAGGGACCCCACAGACCCCCCTTGCCCTATAGCACCCCATAGACCCCCATTGCCCTATAGCACCCCATAGAAACCCCATAGACCCCCCCATTGCCAAATACTGCTCCATAGAGAACCCCATAGCGCCCCCCCCTTGCCCAATACTGAGCCATTGGGCGCCCCGCCGGCCACGCCCCCTCGGCGCTGAGTGGCTGAGACGTCTGAGGGGGGCGTGTCCCCCGCGCCGGCCACGCCCACTCGGCGCTGAGTGGCTGAGGGGTGGGAGGGGGGAGCGTGTCCCCCGCGCCGGCCACGCCCCCTCGGCGCTGAGTGGCTGAGGGGTGGGAGGGGGCGTGGCCTCGCGGGGGCCACGCCCCTTGTGTCTGGCCACGCCCCCTCGCCCCCGCATTTACGGCTGCGCGGGGGGAGCGGGAGCGACTGGGACGGACTGGGACGGACTGGGAGGTAACTGGTTATACTGGGGGGCATTGGGGGGTCATTGGGGGCACTGGGAGGGACTGGGGGGGGTTACTGGGGGGGATTGGGGGTCACTGGTTATACTGGGAGGGACTGGGGGGGGTTAATGGGGGGGATTGGGGGGTTACTGGTTATACTGGGAGGGACTGGGGGGGTCACTGGTTGTACTGGGAGGCATTGGGGGGTCACTGGTTATACTGGGAGGGAATGGGGGGGTCACTGGTTATACTGGGAGGGGTCACTGGTTATACTGGGGGGGTCACTGGTTATACTGGGAGTTAATGGGGGGGTCACTGGTTATACTGGGAGGGGTCACTGGTTATACTGGGGGGGTCACTGGTTATACTGGGAGTTAATGGGGGGTCACTGGTTATACTGGGAGGGACTGGGAGGGGTTAATGGGGGGATTGGGGGGTCATTGGTTATACTGGGAGGGGTCACTGGTTATACTGGGAGGGGTAACTGGTTATACTGGGGGGTCACTGGTTATACTGGGAGGGGTCACTGGTTATACTGGGAGGTACTGGGGGGGTCACTGGTTATACTGGGGGGCACTGGGGGGTCACTGGTTATACTGGGAGGGGTCACTGGTTATACTGGGAGTTAATGGGGGGGTAACTGGGAGTTACTGGGAGTCATTGGGGGGGTCACTGGTTATACTGGGAGGGGTCACTGGTTATACTGGGAGTTAATGGGGGGGTCACTGGTTATACTGGGAGAGGTCACTGGTTATACTGGGGGGGTCACTGGTTATACTGGGAGTTAATGGGGGGGTAACTGGGAGTTACTGGGAGTCATTGGGGGGTCACTGGTTATACTGGGAGGGGTCACTGGTTATACTGGGAGTTAATGGGGGGGTCACTGGTTATACTGGGGGAGTTACTGGGAGTTACTGGGAGCTACTGGGGGGGTAACTGGGAGATACTGGGAGGGGTCACTGGTTATACTGGGGGGGGTCACTGGTTATACTGGGGGGTCACTGGTTATACTGGGGAGTAACTGGGAGGCACTGGGGGGGGTCACTGGTTATACTGGGAGGCACTGGGAGGGGTAACTGGGAGCTACTGGGAGTCATTGGGGGGCACTGGGGGGGTCACTGGTTATACTGGGAGGGGTCACTGGTTATACTGGGAGGTACTGGGGGGTCACTGGTTATACTGGGAGGGGTCACTGGTTATACTGGGAGCACTGGGAGGGGCAACTGGGAGTCACTGGGAGTCACTGGGAGGGGTTTACTGGTCAAACTGGGGGAACTGGTCAGACTGGAACACGCCCGGACGCCTGGGTCCCTGCCCGGACGCCTGGGTCCCTGCGGCACGGGGGGGGCGGGGCCAAACTGGGAGGGACTGGTTTATACTGGGAGGGGTTACTGGGCCATCCTGGGGCCCATTGGTCCATACTGGGAGTTACTGGTTTATACTGGGAGGGGTTACTGGGCCATCCTGGGTCTTACTGGTTTATACTGGGAGGAACTGGGTGGGTGGTTTGAGGGCTCTTACTGGTTTATAATGGGCCATACTGGTTTATACTGGGCCATACTGGTTTCCTGTGTGGGTCTATACTGGTTTATACTGGTTTATATTGGTTTATACTGGTTTATAGTGGTTTATAGTGGTTTATAGTGGTTTATAGTGGTTTATACTGGTTTATACTGGTTTATACTGGTTTATAGTGGTTTATATTGGTTTATACTGGTTTATAGTGGTTTATACTGGGAGGGACCTGAAGGCTTCAATAGGGGGGTCTTACTGGTCTATACTGGTCTATACTGGTCTATACTGGTCCATACTGGTGCTGTGCTGCAGCTCAATGGGCTGTACTGGGTTATACTGGGTTATACTGGGTTATACTGGGTTATACTGGGAAGGGCCTGGAGGGCTTAATGGGTCAGTCCAGGGGCTCTTACTGGTTCTTACTGGTCTATACTGGTCCACACTGGTTTATACTGGTGTTTACTGGTTCCTACTGGTTTATAGTGGTTTATACTGGTTTCTACTGGTCCATAATGGTCATACTGGTTTATACTGGTTTATACTGGTCCATAATGGTCATATTGGTTTCTACTGGTTTATAATGGCTTATACTGGTCCATAATGGTCATACTGGTTTCTACTGGTTTATACTGGTCCTACTGGTCCATAATGGTCATACTGGTTTATACTGGCTTATACTGGTCCATACTGGTCCATACTGGTTTCTACTGGTCATACTGGTTTATAGTGGTCCATACTGGTCCATAATGGTCATACTGGTTTCTACTGGTTTATACTGGTTTATACTGGTCCATAATGGTCATACTGGTTTCTACTGGTCCATAATGATCATACTGCTTTATACTGGTCCATACTGGTCCATACTGGTCCATACTGGTTTATACTGGTTTATACTGGTTTATACTGGTTTATAGTGGTTTATAGTGGTTTATAGTGGTTTATAGTGGTTTATACTGGTTTATAGTGGTTTATAGTGGTTTATAGTGGTTTATAGTGGTTTATAGTGGTTTATACTGGTCCTACTGGTCCATAATGGTCATACTGGTGTATACTGGTCCATACTGGTTTATATTGGTTTATACTGGTCCATAATGGTCATACTGGTTTATACTGGTTCATACTGGTTTATACTGGTCCATAATAGTCATACTGGTCCGTACTGGTCCATAATGGTCATACTGGTTTATACTGGTTTATACTGGTCCGTAATGGTCTTACTGGTCCACATTGGTTTATACCGGTCCACACTGGTCCATATTGGTTTGTACTGGTTTATACTGGTCCATAGTGGTCCATAGTGGTCCATAGTGGTCCATAGTGGTCCATAGTGGTCCATACTGGTCATACTGGTCCATAGTGGTCCGTACTGGTCCATACTGGTCCGTACTGGTCCGTACTGGTCCATAGTGGTCCGTACTGGTCCGTACTGGTCCGTACTGGTCCATACTGGTTTATACTGGTTTATACTGGTTTATACTGGTTCATACTGGTTTATACTGGTCCATAATAGTCATACTGGTCCGTACTGGTCCGTAATGGTCATACTGGTTTATACTGGTTTATACTGGTCCGTAATGGTCTTACTGGTCCACATTGGTTTATACTGGTCCACACTGGTCCATATTGGTTTGTACTGGTTTATACTGGTCCATACTGGTTTATACTGGTCCATAGTGGTCCATAGTGGTCATACTGGTCCGTACTGGTCCGTACTGGTCCGTACTGGTCCTACTGGTCCGTACTGGTCCGTACTGGTCCATACTGGTCCGTACTGGTTTATACTGGTTTATACTGGTCTATACTGGTCCATACTGGTTTATACTGGTTTATACTGGTCCATACTGGTTTATACTGGTCCATACTGGTTTATACTGGTCCATACTGGTTTATACTGGTTTATACTGGTTTATACTGGTTTATACTGGTTTATACTGGTCCATACTGGTCCGCAGCCCCATGCCGGACGCCGACCCCCGCCTGGACCGGGGCCGCTGGGCGGCCGCCAGTCTCCGCCCCCTCCCGGAGGCTCCGCCCCCTCCCTCCTCAGGCCCCGCCCCCCGCGGCCCCGCCCCCCGCGGGCTCTGGCGCCGATTGGCCGGCTGCTGCGGCTGCTGTCGCCGGGCGGGGCGGGAAGATTGGGACCCCCAACCGGGGGAGGTGCCGGGGACACGCCCCCCACAGCGGATACGCCCAGGTGGGGGGGGCGCTATGGGGCGCCCCATAGCGGAATATGGGGGGCTGGGGTCCCCAGTGGGTTCTATGGGTCCCCATTGGGTTCTATGGGTCTGGGGTCCCCATTGGGTTCTATGGGTCCCCATTGGGTTCTATAGGGGTTGGGGGTCACATGGGGGTCTGGGGGTCCCCATTGGGTTCTATGGGTCTGGGGTCCCCATTGGGTTCTATGGGTCCCCATTGGGTTCTATGGGATTGGGGGTCACATGGGGGTCTGGGGTCTCCATTGGGTTCTATGGGTCTGGGGGGTCACATGGGGGTCTGGGGTCCCCATTGGGTTCTATGGGGTCTGAGGGGTCACATGGGGGTCTGGGGTCCCCATTGGGTTCTATGGGGTTGGGGGTCCCCATTGGGTTCTATGGGTCCCCATTGGGTTCTATGGGTCTGGGGTCCCCATTGGGTTCTATGGGTGCCCATTGGGTTCTATGGGTCCCCATTGTTTTCTATGGGTCTGGGGGTCCCCATTGGGTTCTATGGGTCCCCATTGGGTTCTATGGGTCCCCATTGTTTTCTATGGGTCTGGGGTCCCCATTGGGTTCTATGGGTCCCCATTGGGTTCTATGGGGTTGGGAGTCCCCATTGGGTTCTATGGGTCTGGGATCCCCATTGTTTTCTATGGGTCCCCATTGTTTTCTATGGGTCCCCATTGTTTTCTATGGGTCTGGGGTCCCCATTGGGTTCTATGGGTCCCCATTGGGTTCTATGGGTCTGGGGTCCCCATTGGATTCTATGGGTGCCCATTGGGTTCTATGGGTCTGGGGTCCCCATTGGGTTCTATGGGTCCCCATTGTTTTCTATGGCTCTGGGGTCTCCATTGGGTTCTATGGGTCTGGGGTCCCCATTGGGTTCTATGGGTGCCCATTGGGTTCTATGGGTCTGGGGTCCCCATTGGGTCTGGGGTCCCCATTGGGTTCTATAGGGGTTGGGGGTCACATGGGGGTTGGGGGTCCCCATTGGGTTCTATGGGGTTGGGGGTCCCCATTGGGTTCTATGGGTGCCCATTGGGTTCTATGGGTCTGGGGTCCCCATTGGGTTCTATGGGTCCCCATTGGGTTCTATGGGGTTGGGGGTCACATGGGGGTTGGGGGTCCCCATTGTTTTCTATGGGTCTGGGGTCCCCATTGGGTTCTATGGGTCCCCATTGGGTTCTATGGGTCTGGGGTCCCCATTGGGTTCTATGGGTCTGGGGTCCCCATTGGGTTCTATGGGTCCCCATTGGGTTCTATGGGTCTGGGGGTCCCCATTGGGTTCTATGGGTCTGGGGTCTCCATTGGGTTCTATGGGTCCCCATTGTTTTCTATGGCTCTGGGGTCTCCATTGGGTTCTATGGGTCCCCATTGTTTTCTATGGGTCTGGGGTCCCCATTGGGTTCTATGGGTCCCCATTGGGTTCTATGGGTCCCCATTGGGTTCTATGGGTCTGGGGTCCCCATTGGGTTCTATGGGTCCCCATTGGGTTCTATGGGTCTGGGGTCCCCATTGGGTTCTATGGGTCCCCATTGTTTTCTATGGCTCTGGGGTCCCCATTGGGTTCTATGGGTCTGGGGTCCCCATTGGGTTCTATGGGTCCCCATTGGGTTCTATGGGGTTGGGGGTCCCCATTGGGTTCTATGGGTCTGGGGTCCCCATTGGGTTCTATGGGTCCCCATTGGGTTCTATGGGTCCCCATTGTTTTCTATGGGTCTGGGGTCCCCATTGGGTTCTATGGGTCTCCATTGGGTCTGGGGTCCCCATTGGGTTCTATAGGGGTTGGGGGTCACATGGGGGTCTGGGGGTCCCCATTGGGTTCTATGAGTCTGGGGTCCCCATTGGGTTCTATGGGTCTGGGCTCCCCATTGGGTTCTATGGGTGCCCATTGGGTTCTATGGGGTTGGGGGTCCCTATGGGGGTTGGGGGTCCCCATTGGGTTCTATGGGTCTGGGGTCCCCATTGGGTTCTATGGGCGCCCATTGGGTTCTATGGGGTTAGGGGTCACATGGGGGTCTGGGGTCCCCATTGGGGTTGGGGGTCCCCATTGGGTTCTATAGGTCTTGGGGTCCCCATTGGGTTCTATGGGTCTGGGGGTCCCCATTGGGTTCTATGGGTCCCCATTGGGTTCTATGGGTCTTGGGGTCCCCATTGGGTTCTATGGGTCATATGGGGGTCTGGGGTCCCCATTGGGTTCTATGAGTCCCCATTGTTTTCTATGGGGTTGGGGGTCACATGGGGGTTGGGGGTCCCCATTGGGTTCTATGGGGTTGGGGGTCCCTATTGGGATTAAAAGGCGGTTTCAAGGCTCCCCATTAATATTAATGGCGGTTTCAAGGCCCCCCGACCCATTTTCCCACCGGTTGCCGGGCAGATTTTGAGCACCATTTCCTCCCTGCAAGCCTATTGGTCCCCATGGGGGGATTTTTGGGTGCTCCCCATTAATACTAAATGCATTTTTGGGGCTCCCCATTAATATTAAGGGCAGTTCCGAGGCTCCCCATTAATATTAATGGCGGTTTCAAGGCCCCCCGACCCATTTTCCCACCGGTTGCCGGGCAGATTTCGATCCCCTTCTCTTCCCCACAAGCCTATTGGTCCCCATGGGGGGATTTTTGGGTGCTCCCCATTAATACTAAATGCATTTTTGGGGCTCCCCATTAATATTAAGGGCAGTTCCGAGGCTCCCCATTAATATTAATGGCAGTTTCAAGGCCCCCCGACCCATTTTCCCACCGGTTGCCGGGCAGATTTTGAGCACCATTTCCTCCCTGCAAGCCTATTGGTCCCCATGGGGGGATTTTTGGGTGCTCCCCATTAATACTAAATGCATTTTTGGGGCTCCCCCATTAATATTAAGGGCAGTTTCGAGGCCCCCCGACCCATTTTCCCACCGGTTGCCGGGCAGATTTTGAGCACCATTTCCTCCCTGCAAGCCTATTGGTCCCCATGGGGGGATTTTTGGGGGCTCCCCATTAATACTAAATGCATTTTTGGGGCTCCCCATTAATATTAAGGGCAGTTTCGAGGCTCCCCATTAATATTAATGGCAGTTTCAAGGCCCCCCGACCCATTTTCCCACCGGTTGCCGGGCAGATTTTGAGCACCATTTCCTCCCTGCAAGCCTATTGGTCCCCATGGGGGGATTTTTGGGTGCTCCCCATTAATACTAAATGCATTTTTGGGGCTCCCCATTAATATTAAGGGCAGTTCCGAGGCTCCCCATTAATATTAATGGCAGTTTCAAGGCCCCCCAACCCATTTTCCCACCGGTTGCCGGGCAGATTTCAACCTGCATCTCTTCCCCACAAGCCTATTGGTCCCCATGGGGGGATTTTTGGGTGCTCCCCATTAATACTAAATGCATTTTTGGGGCTCCCCATTAATATTAAGGGCAGTTTCGAGGCCCCCCGACCCATTTTCCCACCGGTTGCCGGGCAGATTTTGAGCACCATTTCCTCCCTGCAAGCCTATTGGTCCCCATGGGGGGATTTTTGGGGGCTCCCCATTAATACTAAATGCATTTTTGGGGCTCCCCATTAATATTAAGGGCAGTTCCGAGGCTCCCCATTAATATTAATGGCAGTTTCAAGGCCCCCCGACCCATTTTTCCGCCGGTTGCCGGGCAGATTTCGATCCCCTTCTCTTCCCCACAAGCCTATTGGTCCCCATGGGGGGATTTTTGGGGGCTCCCCATTAATGCTAAATGCATCTTTGGGGCTCCCCATTAATATTAAGGGCAGTTCCGAGGCTCCCCATTAATATTAATGGCAGTTTCAAGGCCCCCCGACCCATTTTCCCACCGGTTTGCCGGGCAGATTTTGAGCACCATTTCCTCCCCGCAAGCCTATTGGTCCCCATGGGGGGATTTTTGGGTGCTCCCCATTAATACTAAATGCATTTTTGGGGCTGCCCATTAATATTAAGGGCAGTTCCGAGGCTCCCCATTAATATTAATGGCGGTTTCAAGGCCCCCCGACCCATTTTCCCACCGGTTGCCGGGCAGATTTCAACCTGCATCTCTTCCCCACAAGCCTATTGGTCCCCATGGGGGGATTTTTGGGGGCTCCCCATTAATACTAAATGCATCTTTGGGGCTCCCCATTAATATTAAGGGCAGTTTCGAGGCTCCCCATTAATATTAATGGCAGTTTCAAGGCCCCCCGACCCATTTTTCCGCCGGTTGCCGGGCAGATTTCGATCTCCGCCTCTTCCCCGCAGGCCTATTGGTCCCCACGGGGCTGGTGCTGGGCTCGGCAGCCAATCGCGTGGCTCACCACACGGCCGCCTTCGCCTGCCCGCAGCTGGTGGTGAGGCGGGGCCAGCCCTTCGAGCTCCGCCTCCTTTTGCCCCGCCCCTTCGACCCCGAGGGCGACGCCCTGTGCGTGGAGCTGCTGCTGGGTGAGCGCTATGGGGCGCTATGGGGCGCTATGGGGCTCCATTGGGCTCCATTGGGCTCCATTGGGTTCTATGGGGCTCCATTGGGTTCTATTGGGCTCCATTGGGTGGAGGGTTCTGTGGGGTTCTAGAAGGTTCTATGGGTCGCTATGGGTCGCTATGGGGCGCTAAGGGGCGCTATGGGGCTCCATTGGGCTCCATTGGGCTCCATTGGGTTCTATTGGGCTCCATTGGTTTCCATTGGGTGGAAGGTTCTATGGGTCTCTATGGGTCTCTATGGGTCTCTATGGGTCTCTATGGGTCTCTATGGGTCACTATGGGGCGCTATGGGGCTCCATTGGGCTCCATTGGGTTCTATTGGGCTCCATTGGTTTCCATTGGGTGGAAGGTTCTATGGGGTGCTATGGGTCTCTATGGGTCTCTATGGGTCTCTATGGGTCTCTATGGGGCGCTATGGGGCGCTATGGGGCTCCATTGGGTTCTATTGGGCTCCATTGGGTTCTGTTGGGCTCCATTGGTTTCCATTGGGTGGAAGGTTCCATGGGGCACTATGGGGTTCTATGGGTCTCTATGGGTCTCTATGGGTCTCTATGGGTCGCTATGGGGCTCCATTGGGCTCCATTGGGTTCCATGGGGTTCCATTGGGTTCTAGAGGGTTCTATGGGTCTCTATGGGTCTCTATGGGTCTCTATGGGTCTCTATGGGTCTCTATGGGTCTCTATGGTCTCTATGGTCTCTATGGGTCTCTATGGTCTCTATGGGTCTCTATGGGTCTCTATGGGTCTCTATGGTCTCTATGGTCTCTATGGGTCTCTATGGGTCTCTATGGGTCTCTATGGGTCTCTATGACGGTCTATGGGTCTCTATGGGTCTCTATGGGGCGCTATGGGGCTCCATTGGGCTCCATTGGGCTCCATTGGGTTCTATGGGGCTCCATTGGGTTCTATTGGGCTCCATTGGGTGGAGGGTTCTGTGGGGTTCTAGAAGGTTCTATGGGTCTCTATGGGTCTCTATGGGTCTCTATGGGTCGCTATGGGGCTCCATTGGGCTCCATTGGGCTCCATTGGGTTCCATTGGGCTCCATTGGGTTCCATTGGGCTCCATTGGGTGGAGGGTTCTGTGGGGTTCTAGAAGGTTCTATGGGTCGCTATGGGTCGCTATGGGGCTCCATTGGGCTCCATTGGGCTCCATTGGGTTCTATTGGGCTCCATTGGTTTCCATTGGGTGGAAGGTTCTATGGGTCTCTATGGGTCTCTATGGGTCTCTATGGGTCTCTATGGGTCTCTATGGGTCGCTATGGGGCTCCATTGGGCTCCATTGGGTTCCATGGGGTTCCATTGGGTTCTAGAGGGTTCTATGGGTCTCTATGGGTCTCTATGGGTCTCTGTGGTCTCTATGGGTCTCTATGGGTCTCTATGGGTCTCTATGGGTCTCTATGGGTCCCTATGGGTCTCTATGGTCTCTATGGGTCCCTATGGGTCACTATGGGTCTCTATGGGTCTCTATGGGTCTCTATGGGTCTCTGTGGGTCTCTATGGTGTCTATGGTTCTCTATGGGTCCCTATGGGTCCCTATGGGTCCCTATGGATCTCTATGGGTCCCTATGGGTCCCTATGGGTCCCTATGGGTCTCTATGGATTTCTATGGGTCTCTATGGGTCTCTATGGGTCTCTATGGTCTCTATGGGTCTCTATGGATCTCTATGGGTCTCTATGGGTCTCTATGGGTCCCTATGGGTCCCTATGGGTCCCTATGGGTCTCTATTGGTCTCTATTGGTCTCTATGGGTCTCTATGGGTCTCTATGGGTCTCTATGGTCCTCTATGGGTCTCTATGGGTCTCTATGGGTCTCTATGGGTCCCTATTGGCCCCCATCCTCCCCCTTGGCTCTGATTGGCCGCTCCCCTCAGGCCCCACCCCCCAGGTATCCAAGGGCACCCACGTCCTCATCCCATTGGGCGAGCGCTCGGCCACCGGTTGGACGGCGGAAAAGGCGGGAGAAGAGGAGGGGGCGGGGCCAGGAAGCCACGCCCTCGTCCTCCACCTATCGGCGCCGCCGGACGCTCCCATTGGTCGGTACCGGGTGAGCGTGAAGACCAGGACGGGGGAGGGGGAATTCGCCGCCCCCTTCAGCCCCGGAAATGACGTCGTGGTGCTTTTCAACCCGTGGTGCCCAGGTGGGGGAGGGGCGGGGGGGGGGGGGGATGGAGGGGGGGAGGGGGGAGGGGGAATGGGGGGGGGGAGGGGGAGGGGGGAGGGAGGGGAATGGGGGGGGAGGGGGGAGGGGAATGGGGGGGGAGGGGGGAATGGGGGGGAGGGGGGAGGGGGGGGAATGGGGGGAGGGGGGGAAGGGGGGGGAGGGGAATGGGGGAGGGGGGGGAATGGGGGGGAGGGGAAAGGGGGGGGAGGGGGAAGAGGGGGGAGGGGGGAATGGGGGGGAGGGGAGGGGGGGGAATGGGAGGGGAGGGGGGGGAATGGGAGGGGGAGGGGGGATGGGGGGAATGGGGGGAGGGAGGGAAAAGGGGGGGGAGGGGAAGAATGGGGGGGGAGGGAATGGGGGGGGAGGGGGAATGGGGGGGAGGGGAGGGGGTGGGAATGGGAGGGGGAGGGGGGATGGGGGGAATGGGGGGAGGGGGGGAAAGGGGGGGAGGGGAAAGGGGGGGGAGGGGAATGGGGGGGAGGGGAGGGGGGAGAATGGGAGGGGAAGGGGGGATGGGAGGAGTGGGGGAGGGGGGGAAAAGGGGGGGGGAGGGGAATGGGGGGGGAGGGGGGAATGGGGGGGAGGGGAGGGGGTGGAATGGGAGGGGGAGGGGGGATGGGGGGAATGGGGGGAGGGGGGGAAAAGGGGGGGGAGGGGAATGGGGGAGGGGGGGGGAATGGGGGGGAGGGGAAAGGGGAGGGGAGGGGGGAATGGGGGGAGAGGGGGGAGGGGGGAAAGGAAAGGGGGGGAGGGGGAGGGGAGAGGGGAAGGAGGAGGGGGGAGAATGGGGGGGAGGGGGGAAAAGGGGGGGGAGGGGAATGGGAGGGGGGGAAAAGGGGGGGGAGGGGAAATGGGGGGGGAGGGGGGGGAGGGGAAAGGGGGAGAAGGAATGAGGGGGGAGGGGGAGGGGAAAGGGGGGGGGAGGGGAAATGGGGGGGAGGGGGAGGGGGAATGGGTGGGGGAGGAGGGGGGGAATGGGGGGGAGGGGAAAGGGAATGGGGGGGAGGGGGGGAAAAGGGGGGGGAGGGGAAAGGGGGGGAGGGGAAAGGGGGGGAGGGGGAGGGGAAGGGGGGAGGGGGGGAAAAGGGGGGGAGGGGAAAGGGGGGGGGGAGGGAAAGGAGGGGGGAGGGGAAGAGGGGAGGGGGAGAAAGGGGGGGGAGGGGAAATTGGGGGGAATTGGGGGAATTTGATAATTGGGGGGAAATTTGGGGAGAAATTTGAGGGGAATTTTGGGGGGAAATTTGATAATTTAGGGGGGAAAATTGGGGGGAAAATTGGGGGGAATTTGATAATTTGGGGGGAAATTTGGGGGAAAATTTGGGGGGAATTTTGGGGGGAAATTTGATAATTTTGGGGGGAAATTTGGGGGAAGTTTTGGGGAGAAATTTGATAATTTTGGGGGGAATTTTTGGGAAAAATTGGGGAAATTTTGGGGAAAATTTGGGGAGAAATTTGGGGGGGAAATTTGGGGAAAATTTGGGGGGAATTTGATAATTTAGGGGGGAAATTTGGGGGAAAATTGGGGAAAAATTGGGGAGAAATCTGATAATTTGGGGGAAAATTTGGGGAGATTTTGGGGGATTTGGGGTGAAATTTTGGGGGGAATTTGATAATTTGGGGGAAATTTTGGGAGAAATTTGGGGGGAATTTTGGGGAAAATTTTGGGGGAAATTTGTGCATTTTGGGGGGAAATTTGGGGAAAGTTTGATAATTTGGGGGGAAATTTGGGGGGAATTTGGGGGGAAATTTGATAATTTGGGAGAAATTTGGGGAGATTTTGGGGAAATTTTGGGGGAAAATTTTGGGGGAATTTTGGGGGAAATTTGATAATTTTGGGGGAAATTTGGGGGAAATTTCATAATTTTGGGGAATTTTGGAGGGAAATTTGATAATTTTGGGGGAAATTTGGGGGGAGATTTTGGGGAGAAATTTGATAATTTGGGGGGAAATTTTGGTGGGAAATTTTGGGGAAAATTTGGGGGAAATTTGATAATTTAGGGGGGAAAATTTGGGGAAAAATTGGGGGAATTTGAGGTGAAATTTGGGGTGAAATTTGGGGAAAATTTGGGGGAATTTGATAATTTTGGGGGGAAATTTGACAATTTTGGGGGTTGAAATTTGGGCGAAATTTGAGGTGAAAACGTTCAAATCCGAGACAAAATTTGGGGCAAAACGGGTCAATATTTGGGGTCGAAATGGGTCAAATTTGGGGCGAAATCGGTCAAATTTGGGGCGAAATCGGTCAAATTTGGGGCTAAATCGGTCAAATTTGGGGCGAAATCGGTCAAATTTGGGTCGAAATGGGTCAATTTGGGGTCGAAATTTGTGAATTTGGGGTCGAAAAGTTGGAATTTTGGGTGCAAACGGGTGAATTTTGGGTGCGCAGAGGACACCGTGTTCATGGAGCCCACGAGCGACCTTGACGAGTTCGTCCTTAACGAGAGCGGGAGGATCTTCTACGGCACCGAGGACCAGATCGCCGAGCGCGCCTGGAACTACGGCCAGGTGACCGAAATTCCGCCTTTTCCACCCAAAATTCCGACTTTTCGACCCCGAATTCATAAAGTTCGGCCCAAAAATGGTGGAAATCGGCCCAAAAACGGCGAAAATCGGCCCAAAAACGGCCGAAATGGGCCTAAAAATGGTCAAGTTGGGCCTAAAAATGGTCAAGTTGGGCCTAAAAATGGCGGAATTTGGCCTAAAAATGGTGAAATTTGGCCTAAAAATGGTGAAATTTGGCCTAAAAATGGCAGAAATTGGCCTAAAAATGATGAAATTTGGACTAAAAATGGTGGAAATTGGACTAAAAATGATGAAATTTGGACTAAAAATGGTGGAAATTGGACTAAAAATGGTGAAGTTGGGCCTAAAAATGGCGAAATTTGACCTAAAAATGGCGAAATTGGGCCTAAAAATGGTGGAAATTGGACTAAAAATGGCGAAATTGGGACTAAAAATGGCGAAATTTGGCCTAAAAATGGTGGAAATTGGACAGAAAATGGTGAAATTTGGCCTAAAAATGGCGGAAATTGGCCTAAAAATGGTGAAATTTGTCCTAAAAATGGCAGAAATTGGGCTAAAAATGGCGAAATTGGGACTAAAAATGGCGAAATTTGGCCTAAAAATGGTGGAAATTGGACAAAAAATGGCGAAATTGGGCCTAAAAATGGCGAAATTGGGCCTAAAAATGGCGGAAATTGGCCTAAAAATGGTGAAATTTGGACCTAAAAATGGTGAAATTTGGGCCTAAAATGGGTCGATTAGGCCTCAAAAATTTGGGGGATTTGGGCCCAAAATTTGGGGATTTTGGGGCCAAAAATTGGGGAATTTAATCCTGAACATGTGGGGAAATTTGGGCCCAAATTTGGGGAATTTTGGCCTCAAAAATTTGGGGAAATTTGGGAAATTTCCGCCTCAAAATGTGACATTTTGGCCCCAAAATTTGGGCAAATTTCAAAACCGGGAAATTTTTGGGTCGAAAAACTTGAATTTGAATATTTTGGGGGGGGTCTCGTTACCAATTTTTTGTGATTTGGGGTTTTTTTTGGGGCCAAAAACCTGAATTTCACCATTTTGGGGGGGGTCAAAACCACTTTTCCCTCCCAACTTCTAGGCCGCATTTTGGCCGTTTTTGGGCCGTTTTGGCCGTTTTTGAGTCGATTTTCACCATTTTTGGGGCGTTTTGGGGGTTTTTGGGGTCGCGGGGACACCCTCATTAATTTTGGGGTCCCCCCCCGTTCCATTTGACCCCCAAACCCCCATTAAAACCTATTGGGGGTTGGGCCTGGAAAGCGCTTTTCTTGCTCAACTTCTAGGCCGCATTTTGGGCGTTTTTGGGCCGTTTTTGGCCGGTTTTGGGCGGATTTTGGCCGTTTTTGGGGCGTTTTGGGGGTTTTTGGGGTCCCCGGGGTCGTAGGGACCCCCCCTCACTAATTTTGGGGCCCCCCCAGTTCGAGCCGGGGGTGCTGGAGGCCTGTCTGTTCATGCTGGACCGCCGGGGGATGCCGCACAGCGCCCGCGGGGACCCCGTCATGGTGGCGCGCGTCGTGTCCGCCATGGTGAGTCCTTTTGGGGTCAATTGTGGGGATTTTGGGCAAATTGGGGGGTGGGGGCCTTTTTTGGGCCTTTTTTGGGCCTTTTTTGGGGCCTTTTTTGGGCCTATTTTGGGCCTTTTGGGCCTTTTTTGGGCCTATTTTGGGCCTTTTTTGAGCTTTTTCTGGGCCTTTTTTGGGCCTTTTGGGCCTTTTTTTGAGCCTTTTTGGGCCTTTTTTTGGGCCTTTTTTTGGGCCTTTTTTGGGCCTTTTTTGGGGCCTTTTTTGGGGCCTATTTGGGCCTTTTTTGGGGCCTTTTTTAGGGCCTTTTTTGGGGCCTTTTTTGGGCCTATTTTGGGCCTTTTTTGGGCCTTTTTTGGGCCTTTTTTGGGCCTATTTGGGCCTTTTTTGGGCCTATTTTGGGCCTTTTTTGGGCCTTTTTTGGGCCTATTTTGGGCCTTTGGGCCTTTTTTTGGGCCTTTTTTTGGGCCTTTTTTGGGCCTTTTTTGGGCCGTTTTTGGGGCGTTTTTGGGGCATTTATGGGGCGTTTTTGGGGCGTTTTTTGAGGGCGTTTTTGGGGTCACTTTTGGACCCATTTTTAGGCCATTTTTGGGGCATTTTTAGGGGGTTTTGGGGCCTCTTTAGGCCCATTTTAAGGCCCGTTTTTAGGCCCATTTTGGACCCGTTTTTGGGTCATTTTTAGGTGTTTTTGGGGGCGTTTTTTGTGTCATTTTGACGCCGTTTTGGCCCCATTTTTAGGTCATTTTGGCGCCATTTTTAGTGTCGCTTTGGCACCATTTTGGGCCCATTTTGGACCCATTTTTGGGTCCTTTTTGGGTCATTTTCAGCTGTTTTTTTGGTGGCCATTTTGGGTCATTTTAGTGACATTTTGGCGCCATTTTTAGTGTCGTTTTGGCGCCATTTTAGGCCCATTTTGGCGCCATTTTGAGGCCCTTTTTGCCGCCATTTTTAGTGTCATTTTGGCGCCATTTTGGACCCTTTTTTGGGTCATTTTAAGGTGGTTTTTAGTGTCATTTTTGGGCCATTTTTAGTGTCATTTTGGGGCCATTTTGGGCCCATTTTGGTGCCATTTTTGGGTCATTTTTGGGCCATTTTTAGCGCCATTTTGGACCCATTTTTAGGTCATTTTTAGTGTCATTTTGACGCCATTTTTAGTGTCATTTTGGTGCCATTTTAGGTCCATTTTGCCGCCATTTTGGACCCATTTTTAAGTCATTTTTAGGTCATTTTTAGTGTCATTTTGGGTCCATTTTTGGGCCCATTTTGGTGCCATTTTGGACCCATTTTTGGGTCATTTTTGGGTCATTTTTAGTGTCATTTTGGTGCCATTTTTAGTGTCATTTTGGCGCCATTTTAGGTCCATTTTGCCGCCATTTTGGACCCATTTTTAAGTCATTTTTAGGTCATTTTTAGTGTCATTTTGGGTCCATTTTTGGGCCCATTTTGGTGCCATTTTGGACTCATTTTTGGGTCATTTTTAGGTCATTTTTAGTGTCACTTTGGGCCATTTTTAGGCCCATTTTGGCACCATTTTTAGTGTCTTTTTTGGGCCATTTTAGTGTCATTTTGCCACCATTTTGGACCCATTTTTAGGTCATTTTTAGTGTCATTTTGGCCCCATTTTAGTGTCATTTTACCGCCATTTTTGGGCCCACTTTGGCGCCATTTTAGTGTCATTTTGCCGCCATTTTGGCTCCTTTAGGCCCCATTAGGCCCCATTTTAGTCCCATTTAGGCCCCATTTTAGTCCCAACCTCCGCCATTTTTAGGCCGTTTTCGGCCATTTTTGGGCCGTTTTCGGCCATTTTTTCACCGTTTTCCGCCGTTTTTTCGCCGTTTTTCGCCGTTTTTTCACCGTTTCTCCCAAACTGACCCATTTTTGGGGTTTTTCAGGTGAACTCGCTGGACGACAACGGGGTGCTGGTGGGCAACTGGACGGGCGACTACAGCCAGGGCACCAACCCCTCGGCCTGGGCCGGCTCGGTCGCCATCCTGCGCCGCTTCCACGGCTCCGGCGCCCCCGTGCGCTACGGCCAGTGCTGGGTGTTCGCGGGGGTCGTCACCACCGGTTTGTACTGGTTTATACTGGTTTATACTGGTTTATACTGGTTTGGAATGGTTGGGGGACCCAGGAGTGCCCCAATGGGCTGAATAGGGGAGGGAGGGACCCAGGAGTTCGGGGGGATGCAGTGGGGGGGGTGGGAAGGGGGCGGAGGGGCTGGGGAAGCACGGAATGGGTTGGACTGGGTTGTACTGGGTTATACTGGGTTATACTGGGTTATATGTATTTATATGGGTTATACTGGGTTATACTGGTTATACTGGTTTATATGGGTTTATACTGGTTATACTGGGTTATATGGGTTATACTGGTTGATATGGGTTTATATGGGTTATACTGGGTTATACTGGGTTATATGGGTTTATACTGGTTTATATGGGTTTATACTGGTTATACTGGGTTATGTGGGTTTATACTGGTTATAGTGGTTTATATGGGTTATACTGGTTTATATGGGTTATACTGGGTTATACTGGTTTATACTGGGTTATACTGGGTTATATGGGTTTATACTGGTTATACTGGGTTATACTGGTGTATATGGGTTTATACTGGTTATACTGGGTTATATGGGCTTATACGGGGTTATACTGGTTTATACTGGGTTATATGGGTTTATATCGGTTTATACTGGGTTATACTGGTGTATATGGGTTTATACTGGGTTATATGGGTTTATACTGGGTTATATGGGTTTATACTGATTATACTGGTTTATACTGGGTTATATGGGTTTATACTGGTTTATATGGGTTTATACTGGGTTATATGGGTTTATACTGGGTTATATGGGTTTATACTGGGTTATATGGGTTTATACTGGGTTATATGGGTTTATACTGACTATACTGGGTTATACTGGTTTATATGGGTTTATACTGGGTTATATGGGTTTATACTGGGTTATATGGGTTTATACTGGGTTATATGGGTTTATACTGGATTATATGGGTTTATACTGGATTATATGGGTTTATACTGGTTTATATGGGTTTATACTGGATTATATGGGTTTATACTGGATTATATGGGTTTATACTGGTTTATATGGGTTTATACTGGGTTATATGGGTTTATACTGGTTTATATGGGTTTATAGTGGTTTATATGGGTTATACTGGTTTATATGGGTTTATACTGGTTATACTGGTTTATATGGGTTTATACTGGGATATACTGGGTTATATGGGTTTATGCTGGTTATACTGGTTTATATGCATTATACTGGTTTATATGGGTTTATACTGGTTATACTGGTTTATATGGGTTTATACTGGTTATACTGGGTTATATGGGTTATACTGGTTGATATGGGTTTATATGGGTTATACTGGGTTATACTGGTTTATATGGGTTTATACTGGTTTATATGGGTTTATACTGGTTATACTGGGTTATGTGGGTTTATACTGGTTATAGTGGTTTATATGGGTTATACTGGTTTATATGGGCTTATACGGGGTATACTGGTTTATACTGGGTTATATGGGTTTATATCAGTTTATACTGGGTTATACTGGTGTATATGGGTTTATACTGGGTTATATGGGTTTATACTGATTATACTGGGTTATACTGGTTTATATGGGTTTATACTGGGTTATATGGGTTTATACTGGGTTATATGGGTTTATACTGGGTTATATGGGTTTATACTGGTTTATATGGGTTTATACTGGGTTATATGGGTTTATACTGGGTTATATGGGTTTATACTGGATTATATGGGTTTATACTGGATTATATGGGTTTATACTGGGTTATATGGGTTTATACTGGTTATACTGGTTTATATGGGTTTATACTGGTTATACTGGGTTATACTGGTTTATATGGGTTTATACTGGTTATACTGGCTTATATGGGTTTATAGTGGTTATACTGGTTTATGTGGGTTTATAGTGGTGATACTGGTTTATATGAGTTACACTGGTTATACTGGGTTATACTGGTTTATATGGGTTTATACTGGTTATACTGGTTTATATGGGTTTATACTGGTTATACTGGGTTATACTGGTTTATATGGGTTTATACTGGTTTGTATGGGTTTATACTGGTTATAGTGGGTTATAGTGGGTTATACTGGGTTATACTGGGTTATACTGGTTTATATGGGTTTATACTGGGATATACTGGTTTATATGGGTTTATGCTGGTTATACTGGGTTATACTGGGTTATACTGGGTTATACTGGGTTATACTGGGTTATACTGGTTTATATGGGTTTATACTGGTTTATATGGGTTTATATTGGTTTCTATGGGTTATACTGGTTTATATGGGTTTATACTGATTATACTGGTTTATATGGGTTTATACTGGGTTATATGGGTTTATACTGGTTATACTGGTTATACTGGTTTATATTGGTTTATATGGGTTTATACAGGTTATACTGGGTTATACTGGTTTATATGGGTTTATACTGGGTATACTGGGTTATACTGGTTTATATGGGTTTATACTGGTTATACTGGGTTTATACTGGTTATACTGGCTTATACTGGTTTATATGGGTTTATACTGGTTTATATGGGTTATACTGGGTTATATGGGTTTATACTGGTGTATATGGGTTTATACTGGGTTATATGGGTTATACTGGTTTATATGGGTTATACTAGTTTATACTGGGTTATACTGGTTATACTGGGTTATAGTGGTTTATATGGGTTTATACCGTTCCTACTGGTTTATATGGGTTTCTATGGATCCATACTGGTCCATACTGGTCTGTACTGGTTTATACTGGTTCATACTGGCCCCGCAGTGCTGCGCTGCCTGGGCGTCCCCACGCGCACGGTGACCAATTACAACTCGGCGCACGACACCGACGTCTCGCTCACCACCGACATCTATTTCGACGAGAACATGCGGCCCCTGGAGCGCCTCAACACCGACTCGGTCTGGTCCGTACTGGTTTATACTGGTTTATACTGGTTTGGGCTGCTTTGGGCTGATTTGGGCTCCGGAGGGACCCAGGAGTGCCCCAAATGGTGGGGGGGGGGGTTGTGGGGGCTCAGAATGGGTCATAGAAGCTTAAAAAGCCCATACTGGTCCATACTGGTTTATACTGGTTTATACTGGTTTATACTGGTTTGGGCTGGTTTGGGGTCCGGAGGGACCCAGGAGTGCCCCAATGGTGGGGGAGGGGTTATGGGGGCTGGAAATGAGTCGTAGAAGCTTAAAAAGCCCATACTGGTCCATACTGGTTTATACTGGTTTATACTGGTTTGGGCTGATTTGGGCTCCGGAGGGACCCAGGAGTGCCCCAAATGGTGGGGGAGGGGTTGTGGGGGCTCAGAATGGGTCGGAGAAGCTTAAAAAGCCCATACTGGTCCATACTGGTTTATACTGGTTTATACTGGTTTGGGCTGGTTTGGGGTCCGGAGGGACCCAGGAGTGCCCCAAATGGTGGGGGAGGGGTTGTGGGGGCTCAGAATGGGTCGGAGAAGCTTAAAAACCCCATACTGGGTTATACTGGTTTATACTGGTTTATACTGGTTTGGGCTGGTTTGGGGTCCGGAGGGACCCAGGAGTGCCCCAAATGGTGGGGGGGGGGGTTGTGGGGGCTCAGAATGGGTCATAGAAGCTTAAAAAGCCCATACTGGTCCATACTGGTTTATACTGGTTTATACTGGTTTGGGCTGATTTGGGCTCCGGAGGGACCCAGGAGTGCCCCAATGGTGGGGGGGGGGTTGTGGGGGATGGGAAGGGGGCAGAGAGGCTTGGGAAGCACGTACTGGGTTATACTGGGTTATACTGGGTTATACTGGTTATACTGGGTTATAGTGGGTTATACTGGTTTACACTGATTATAGTTGTTTGTACTGGTTATACTGGTTTATATGGGTTTATACTGGTTATACCGGTTTATATGGGTTTATACTGGTTTATATGGGTTTATTCTGGTTTATATGGGTTTATACTGGATATACTGGGTTATACTGGTTATAGTGGCTTGAACTGGTTTATATGGGTTAATACTGGTTATACTGGGTTATACTGGTTTATATGGGTTTATACTGGTTATACCGGTTTATATGGGTTTATACTGGTTTTTATGGGTTTATACTGGTTATACTGGGTTATACTGGTTTATATGGGTTTATACTGGTTATACTGGCTTATATGGGTTTATACTGGTTATACTGGTTTATATGGGTTTATACTGGTTTATATGGGTTTATACTGGTTTATATGGGTTTATACTGGTTTATATGGGTTTATACTGGGTTATATGGGTTTATACTGGTTTATATGGGTTTATACTGGGTTATATGGGTTTATACTGGGTTATATGGGTTTATACTGGGTTATAGTGGTTTATATGAGTTATACTGGTTTATACTGGTTTATATGTGTTTATAGTGGTTATACTGGCTTATACTGGTTTATATGGGTTATACTGGTTTATATGGGTTTATACTGGTTATACTGGCTTATACTGGTTTATATGGGTTTATACTGGTTTATATGGGTTTATACTGGTCCGTACTGGTCTATACTGGTTTATACTGGTCCGCAGGAACTTCCACGTGTGGAACGACTGCTGGATGAAGCGCCCGGACCTCCCCGAGGGCTACGACGGGTGGCAGGTGGTGGACGCCACCCCCCAGGAGACCAGCAGCGGTACTGGGTTATACTGGTTTATACTGGTTTATACTGGTCTATACTGGTCTATACTGGTTTGAACTGGTTTGGCTTGGGAGGACCCCTGGGAGCTCATTTGGGGTCACAAGAGCCCTAAAAAAGCCTCCTGAGCCCCATACTGGTCCATACTGGTCCATACTGGTTTATACTGGTCCATACTGGTCCATACTGGTTTGAACTGGTTTGGCTTGGGGGGACCCCTGGGGGCTCATTTGGGGTCACAAGAGCCCTAAAAAAGCCTCCTGAGCCCCATACTGGTCCATACTGGTCCATACTGGTCTATACTGGTCTATACTGGTTTATACTGGTTTATACTGGGGGATGTTGGGGGGACCCCAGTGGCCACAGGGGAGGCCGGGAGACCCCCATAGAAGCCCATTATGGCTTCCTATTGGCCCATACTGGTCCATACTGGTCCATACTGGTCCATACTGGTCTATACTGGTTTATACTGGTTTATACTGGTCTATACAGGGCTGTTCTGCTGCGGGCCCTGCTCAGTGGCCGCCGTCAAGAATGGCGACGTCTTCCTCAAATACGACACCCCATTCGTCTTCGCCGAGGTGGGCGTGGCCTAAAAGGGGGCGTGGCCTATTGAAAGGGGGGGGCGTGGTCTCCCAAGGGGGCGTGGCTATGCTAATGAGGGGGCGTGTCCAATAGGTGAACAGCGACAAGGTGTATTGGCAGCGGCAGGCGGGCGGGGGATTCGCCGTGGTGCACGTGGAGGGCGGGGCCATCGGGCGGCGAATCAGCACGCTGGGGGCGGGGTCGAGCGCCCGCCTGGACGTCACCGACCAATACAAGCACCCCGAGGGTAGGGACACGCCCACTAGGGCTCCCCGGTGGTCCCCATTGGTCCACATTGATTCCCATTGACCCCCATTGAACCCCATTGACCCCATTGACCCCACTGACCCATTGACCCCATTGACCCCATTGATCCCCATTGACCCCCATTGACTCTCATTGACCCCCATTGACCCCCATTGACCCCCATTGACCCCCATTGACTCCCATTGACCCCATTGACCCCCATTGACCCCATTGACCCCATTGACCCCTTGACCCCATTGACCCCCATTGACCCCCATTGACCCCATTGACCCCATTGACCCATTGACCCCCATTGACCCCCATTGACCCCATTGACGCCCATTGACCCATTGACCCTGTTGACCCATTGACCCCATTGATCCCCATTGACCCCATTGACCCCCATTGATCCCCATTGATCCCCATTGCCCCCCATTGCCCCATTGACCCCATTGACCCCATTGACCCCATTGACCCATTGACCCCCATTGACCCCCCATTGACCCCATTGACCCCATTGACCCCATTGACCCCCATTGACCCATTGATCCCCATTGCCCCCCATTGCCCCCCATTGATCCCCATTGCCCCCCATTGACCCCATTGACCCCCATTGACTCCCATTGACCCCATTGACCCCCATTGACCCCATTGACCCATTGACCCCCATTGACCCCCATTGACCCCATTGACCCCATTGATCCCCATTGATCTATTGACCCATTGACCCCCATTGACCCCATTGACGCCCATTGACCCTGTTGACCCATTGACCCCATTGATCCCCATTGACCCCATTGACCCCCATTGACCCCCATTGACCCCCATTGACCCCCATTGATCCCCATCGACCCCATTGATTCCCATTGATTCCCATTGGTTCCCATTGACCCCCATTGCCCCCCATTGACCCCATTAACCCCATTGACCCCCATTGATCCCCATTGATCTATTGACTCATTGACTCCCATTGAGACCCATTGACCCCCATTGACCCCATTGACCCCATTGACCCATTGACCCCCATTGACCCCCATTGACCCTCATTGATCCTCATTGACCCCATTGACCCCCATTGACCCCCATTGCCCCCCATTGCCTCATTGACCCCATTGACCCCCATTGACCCCATTGACCCCATTGACCCATTGATCCTCATTGACCCCCATTGACCCCCATTGATCCTCATTGACCCCATTGACCCCCATTGCCTCATTGACCCCCATTGACCCCATTGACGCCCATTGACCCATTGACCCTGTTGACCCATTGACCCCATTGATCCCCATTGACCCCATTGACCCCCATTGACCTATTGACCCATTGACTCCCATTGAGACCCATTGACCCCCATTGACCCCCATTGACCCCCATTGACCCCATTGACCCCCATTGACCCCCATTGATCCCCATCGACCCCATTGATTCCCATTGACCCCCATTGACCCCCATTGACCCCCATTGACCCCTATTGACCCCCATTGCCCCCCATTGCCTCTCATTGTCCCCATTGATCCCATTGACCCCATTGACTCTTATTGATCCACGTTAACTCTCATTGATTCCTATTGACTCTTATTGATCCCCATTGACCCCCATTGACTTCTATTGATCTCTATGGGTGTCTATTGATCCCATTGACCCCCATTGACCCCATTGACCCCCATTGACCCCACTGACCCATTGACCCCATTGACTCTTATTGATCCACGTTAACTCTCATTGACTCCTATTGACTCTTATTGATCCCCATTGACCCCATTGACCCCCATTGACCCCCATTTATCCCCATCGACCCCATTGATTCCCATTGATTCCCATTGGTTCCCATTGATTCTCATTGGTTCCCATTGACCCCCATTGACCTCCATTGACCCCCATTGACTCCCATTACCTCCCATTGTCCCCATTGATCCCATTGACCCCATTGACTCTTATTGATCCACGTTAACTCTCATTGACTCCTATTGACTCTTATTGATCCCCATTGACCCCATTGACCCTCATTGATCCCCATTGCCCCCCATTGACCCATTGATCCCCATTGCCCCCCATTGACCCCATTGATCCCCATTGCCCCCCATTGACCCCATTGACCCCCATTGACCTATTGACCCATTGACTCCCATTGAGACCCATTGACCCCCATTGACCCCCATTGACCCCATTGACCCCCATTGACCCCCATTGACCCCATTGACGCCCATTGATCCTCATTGACCCCCATTGACCCCCATTGACCCCATTGACCCCATTGACCCCACTGACCCATTGATCCCATTGATCCCATTGATCCCCATTGACCCCATTGACCCCATTGACCCCCATTGACCCCCATTGACCCCCATTGATCCCCATCGACCCCATTGATTCCCATTGATTCCCATTGGTTCCCATTGACCCCCATTGACCCCCATTGACCCCCATTGACCCCCATTGACCCCCATTGATTCCCATCGACCCCATTGATTCCCATCGACCCGATTGACCCCCATTGACCCCCATTGACCCCCATTGACCCCCATTGACCCCCATTGACTCCCATTACCTCCCATTGTCCCCATTGATCCCATTGACCCCATTGACTCTTATTGATCCACGTTAACTCTCATTGACTCCTATTGACTCTTATTGATCCCCATTAACCCCCATTGACCCTCATTGACCCCATTGACCCCCATTGACTCCCATTGACCCCCATTGACTCCCATTGACTCCCATTGACTCCCATTGCCCCCCATTGCCCCATTGACCCCATTGACCCCATTGCCCCCCATTGCCCCATTGCCCCCATTGCCCCATTGCCCCCCATTGCCCCATTGCCCCCCATTGACCCCGCGCCCTTTGCCCCCGCAGGCTCGGAGGCGGAACGCCGCGCGGTCGCCACGGCGACAGCCCACGGCTCCCGGCCCCGCCCCCAGGGAGCCCCCGACCCCTCCTCCGTGGGGGGCGTGGCCATGAGCCTGGGGGCGGGGCCAGCCGTGCTGGGGGCGGAGCTGGAGCTGCGGGTGGAGCTGCGTAACGAGGGGGCGGAGCCAAGGACGCTGAAGCTCCGCCTCTCATTGGCCGCCGTGCGCTACACGGGGGTCGCGGGGTCCCCGTTCCGATCCGAACAGCATCACAGGGCCCTGAGCCCGGGGGAGGGTGAGCGCCCGGACGCCTGGGTCCCCTGGGGCATGCCTGGGTCCCCTGGGGCATGCCTGGGTCCCCTGGGGCACGCCTGGGTCCCTCCCGAACTCCTGGGTCCCTTGGGGCACTCCTGGGTCCCTCCCGAACTCCTGGGTTCCTTGGGGCACGCCTGGGTCCCTCCCGAACTCCTGGGTCCCTTGGGGCACTCCTGGGTCCCTCCTGAACTCCTGGGTCCCTTGGGGCACTCCTGGGTCCCTCCTGAACTCCTGGGTCCCTTGGGGCACTCCTGGGTCCCTCCCGAACTCCTGGGTCCCTTGGGGCACTCCTGGGTCCCTCCTGAACTCCTGGCTCCCTTGGGGCATTCCTGGGTCCCTCCTGAACTCCTGGGTCCCTCCTGAACTCCTGGTTCCTTGGGGGCACGCCTGGGTCCCTCCCGGACGCCTGGGTTCCTTGGGGTACTCCTGGGTCCCTTGACATTAACAATGGGGATCTATGGGGCACTCCTGGGTCCCTTGGGGCACTCCTGGGTCCCTAAGTGTCAACTATAGGAATCTATGGGGCACTCCTGGGTCCCTCTGGTGTATCTTTGGGGTCCATTGGGGCACTCCTGGGTCCCTCCCCCTCCACCTCCTGGTTCCCTTGGGGCACTCCTGGGTCCCTAAGTGGCAACTGTAGGGATCTATGGGGCACTCCTGGGTCCCTCTAGTGTATCTTTGGGGTCCCTTGGGACACTCCTGGGTCCTTCTGGGGTACTCCTGGGTCCCTCTGGTGTATCTTTGGG